>NC_041381.1:480629648-480665137 GCF_002162155.2 Triticum dicoccoides | reverse complement strand
CGACACTAGTTAAATCACAGTATACTAAATTTCAAAATTGGGCCAGTCGATTTTTCAGAGCTCGCTGGAGTGCGCCGGTGCGAAGGAAGGGGCTCTGGTGGGGACGATGGTTGTGGGGGCAGTGGTGGGGCCTCGCCAATCGAAGAAAACTAGAGGCGAGTGGGGGTGGGGGATGTGGGTGGTGGAGGAACACAGGCGGTGGGGGCCGGTGGTCCGGCCGGCGGCCCGTGCGGTATTCTATATGGGAAGAATCAAAGACGAGGAAGAAGAAGGGTTATGAGACATAGGATCTTCATCTAACTGCCTGAAATGGTTGACTGACCCAAATGACAAAAGTCACGCGACTTGCATGCAGACATGCCTTTATATTCAGTACCATCATCATACATGCTTAGCACTACTCCTGAATCCATCAAGCTAAACAACGTGCCACTCATAATTCCAAACTTGTTGCTCAAATACGAATCTGATATGATGCTGATATTACTAAAACAGACAACGTTTAGTTGGTCAGCTAATGTTCCTACTTTACTTTCGAAAAGAACGTGCACCACATATAGGGAGACAACATGGAGTTGCATTCTTAATGCGCTCTGGTTCATCATGTGTGGGCATTGCGGAACGAACATTTTATTATCCAAAAGTTGCTTGCTCTTCTTTAGCATGTTCCTCTTCCGTTCTTCTTTAATAAGTACTCTCTCCGTTCCTAAATACAAGTCATTGTATAGATTCCACCATGGACTACATATAGGGCAAAATGACTGAATCTACACTCTAAAATGTATCTTGATACATCTGTATGTGATCCATAGTGGAAATCTCTACAAAGACTTATATTTTGGAACGGAGGGAGTATGATAGTAGTACAATATGTCCCTTGTAGTGAAGATGAGCAGGGACATTTGCAGTGTAGAGGTCTATACGGTCGGTTGTGATGGACACTTTGATCTCTTCGGACCTGTTTGATTTGTAGGATTTTGTAAACATAGGAATATGATTTGTAGTGGCCTGCCCACTTGAATCCTGTAAGAATAGCAAGGAAATGCAGGGACCTATGTCGCCTTTGAGAGTTACACTAATATTAGTAGTACCGCACCTTCAGTTGAAGAGAGCTGGTATCCGAAGCCTTTCTAGCCGTACCGGCAATACTAGCACATATATTCCAGCAAGTTCCACTTTGCTGATTTTACTCTGATGCTTACAGTTTTCCCGTTATATCTACACTATGATCTATGTAGCTGCTTTGTGTCGCACTAGCAGTAGTCCACTCTTGAAGCTAAACACTTCAATGACTTACAAAATTGGCACCAAGGAATTGAGTGCCATTCTAGATGCAATGAAACTCATACGCTCCCCACCTATTGATTCTTGTTCAGAATATGATCCTAATGACTATTCTAACCTTGAGGAGTCAAAGGCAGATGGACTGTCCTGTGCACCCAACAAGGTGCCTGTTCTAATTTGGCAAGGTTTTACTGATTCGCGTATCTTGCATATGTTGCGTTGAATTTCTTCTACTTTGTTGCACTGCCATCTGCTTAGTTTACTCATCATATATGTCGAGATGCCATGCCCATCCATTATCAATACATATTCCATCTATCATCATACCATGTTTTTCCACTCAAATGCTATTCTTGTGCATCAGACATCAAAAAGGAAGAGGGTGACTACCAAACCTGAAGGAGCACCAGCAAAGTCCTTGGAAAACATGGTGGTGTTAGAGAAATCAGATAGCACCCCAGTTATATTGGATGTACAACCAATGACACCAAACATAGGACCGACTCTAGCAGACTGTACCCATACTTCACTGGCCACACCACTAGCCCCACCACACAGGACCTGCACTCCACCTAAAGGTATGCCGATTTTAGTTGCCATAGCACCAGCTGTACCATAGAAAAATCCCACTCCAGCAAAAAGTACAACAATTTCACCGGCCAAAGACCTATCCCAACTACAGAGATGGTCAATTCCTGCAGATTGGAACCCCATTCCAGCTATTCCCAGTTTAAAGGACAATGCTTTCAGTGTTTGTTAGGGACTACGTGCATATATTCCCATCAAGGGAGGATTATAGTGAAGACAAACACCATTTTCACATCTTCCTGTCCCACTTACGTGTAAGTGCTATTATTCATGGTGATTATTTTCCTATCTTCTGCTGATTGAACCCATCAATGATTTACATTACATTGTTGTAAGTAGGCGAGGGTCAATCTGGATAGACATGACGAGCAAAGCTTGCTTGCGCTTTTAAAGGAAGCATTGCAGCAGTATCGGTGTTACCTGAGGAAATCACACTTTGATGGCAAGTCCATAAACGAAATTCCGGTGAAGTCTCCTGTGCTAAATTTAGATGATATTGAATGGAAAACCTTGTTATGCACTAGTCTCATTCCCAGGATGAGGTACTGTCTATGAAATCACATGACAATTTGAACTTCTAATTTTCCGCATGTGCCTTACCGATCTTTTTTGCAGGAAATCTGCTGGAAGAAGAATTCCGGTTTGAAAAGAACGATAGATATCGCAAATATGCTGCCCACTACTTTCCTCTTGTTAGTACTTGTTGTCTTGTATCACTGTACTTGCATACATACCTGGTTCATTATGTGACAGTAGTATGCATGATAGCTTGCTTATTAATTGTTCGCTCCAAATTATCTAATCTGTATGAATGGTCACATTAGTGTAGAATATATCCAATGCCAATGAAAATGTTTAGCTCTGCATTGTTCTTGTAAGTACCTGCTGCCCTTTATCAGTGTACTTATATTGACATGTAGTTGTTCATGTAACATCACTCTGCAGCTTATTTTCCTTTGCCCTCCATTTTCTACACATCAGATCTATATTTACTCTTACCATAAGGTTGGATAACGCTGATGGTACTGAAGAAGTTTACCTCTGCATTGCTCTTGGTTATACCTTTTTCCTTCATCGTTGTACTTACATTTATAGCTACTTGGTTATGTAGCATCACTCTTCATCTTATCTTTAATATTCTCCATTTTTTCTTATATTATCACATCTATATTTACTCTTAACAAAATGTAGAATAAAGGCAATGCTTATGAAGAAGATTTTGTTGTAAACTTCTTGAATTGCCCCCCCCCCATGAGCATGGACAAGGGCTTTATAGAGCCTGTCTTCACCAATAATGTAAGTTTGTCCTTCTCAAGCCTTTAAACTTTGTTGTATATTTGGTTAGGCATGACTGCAACAACTATTTATTTCTTGTGTTTGCATCAAATTGCATGTTTAAAGTTTATTATGTAGTTCATAAACAAAAGTTTGTCCTTCTCAATTGAAGTTTTCAGTTGTACAACCAAGTTCCTTCTTCATACCATGTAAATTAAACTATATAGAGCAAGTGATCTTATTTTGCACTGCATGTATGCTTTTGTTCTTGATCCGTAATCCAGTGGTGTGGTGAACCTACCCACTACAGCATAATGTCATATTCTGCAATGTCTTAACTATGAACAATGTCATATCATTCTACTATTATTTAAACTGTCTCTTTATTTGCCAATCTGAAATGGGATTAATTGGGAGCACACTGACCATTGATACTTACGAGTTCTTGATCTGTAATCCAGTAGTGTCGTGAAGCTGCCAACTCCTTCACAATGTCATTTCCTGCCATATCTTGACCTGAACAATACCATATTGTGTTAGTCCTATTTTAAACTATGTCACTTTATTCGTCAGTAAGAAATGTGATGAATTGTCAGCACTGATACTTATATGTGCAAAACCTGTCATCTGTCTGCTTGTTTATCTTTCAGAGTGAGGAGGATATAAGTGTCAATCAAGCGCAGTTTCATCAGCTTGCTCAGCTGCTTGCGCTGCAGCTCCCGAGTAGGGCTAACCTTTCTTGAACTCTATTGAAGTAATGTCGGTTTTGTATATTATTTTGTCGATGTGTTTATTTGCACTGGTGGCGATCTTTGATGCCCAGTGTATGTAATCTGCTGTCTGCTTGTGCTTTATTATCATAGTGGCGAACTTTGATGCCCAGTGGATGTAATATGTTGTAATTTGTTTATTGTATAGTCTAGGTTTTTTCTTATTCACGATGTTGCAGTTATTTTACTATACATATATCCTGTCTTCGTAGTAAACCGGCCAAACCATAAAATTATAGTACATAATCGGGCCGTCATGCAAATCACTATGTATGATCCGCATCATGGGCCCCGTCATCTTGGTCCGTTAATAGGCCTAAATGTAAACTGGCCCACTAATAGATTGAGGCCTTTAATAGGCCGAGTAAACTGCTGGCCCTATTTTCTCAAGAAAACTCAGTGGACTTTTAGGAGGCTGAAAAGTAGGATGGGCCTGAAACGTGCTGAATAGCTCACGAGTCAGCAGCAAGCCGAAATAGACCCCGACCCATGATTGTGCCAATCACACATCACGGGCTTTTAACAGGCCAAAATTGTCTCGGTCCTTGTTTGGCCCAATCAGATTATCGGCTATGAGCAGGCCAGATGCAAACCGGGTCGTAGTTACGCCCAACTATATGACGGGCTTTTAAGAGGCCGAAATAAATATAGGGCCGAAATGTTAAATGGGCCTTTAACAGGCCGAAACTAAAATCAGGCCGAATTACTAAATGGGCATTTAGCAAGTGGTCCCTATAGCATAGCGTCCAGTTGATGGGCCGAATTTGATATGGGCCATAATTTCTCCAAAAGCCTCTTCAAGGGCCCGCCCTGATCTGGACTGTAATTTGGCCTAGGACGTGGTAGGCTTTTAACGGGCCGGATCTCATATGGGCCTTTATTAGGCCCAGAATGTGGTAGGCTGTTAATGGACTGGATCAAATATGGGCCGGCATTTGGCACAAAACATGGCAGCCTGTCAATGGGCTGGCCCACTAGTGTCCTCAAAATCTTGTGGGCCTTCAACTGGGCTGGCCCATTATGGTCGGCGAAATCTAGCGAGCCTTTAGCAGGCCAGTCCATTATGGTCCGCAAAATCTTGTGGGCCTTTAGCTAGGCCGACCTATTATGGTTCGCAAAGTCTCGTGGGCCTTTAGCTGGTCCGGCCCATTATGACCCGCAAAATCTTGTGGGCCTTCAGCTAGGCCGGCCCATTATGGTCTGCAAAATCTCGTGGGACTTTAGCTGGGCCGGCCCATTATGGTCCGCAAAATCTTGTGGGTCTTTAGTTGGGCCAACCCATTTAAACTTTATGGGCCACTTTTGGGCCGGTCCACGTGTCAACATATCATAGGCGCATCTCGCCCATTGGATGAGTGACACCTATGCAAACGCAGAGCTGAGACATGTTTCCTCTAGCCAATGATGATTTTAAACATGGAAAATCCCCATTGGTCCGAGCTGTTAATGGGTTATCAGATCCAAAGTAGGAACAGATAGATTAACAACATTCTATTACGGTGGATGCCACATGTCAGTCACCCTTGATGAAAGCACTTCTGTGATGCACGATTTATCATCCTGGAAGTGGACACTTCCGTGATGATAATTTTGGTAATGTCATGGAACACTTCTACGACAGCACAGGTATGACTATCTTGACTTTGTCATAAAATCGTTATGGATGTACATGCATGACAGAAAACGTGACCTACTGTGACAAACACGTATCATCATGGAATTGAATTTTTTTTGTAGGTAATGAACTGTTACTCCCTTCATTTCAAAATATAGCGCACATTAGCCAAGGTAAAATTTTGCAAGAATTGGTCAAAATCTATGGCCCTCATTGTGTTTGTGTCAACGGAAGGGGAACCCTATCCCCTTCCGCCTTGGTTCGGAGGCGAGGAGTCGGTGGACAACCACACACATGGCCACCAAAGAAAACAATCCAAAAAGAGTCAAAACTAGCTGTAACTGCCAACCTCCACAACGAATTAATGTTTGGAGTTAGAACTGAGTAGCACCCAACAACCCCAGTGCCACTCTCCCAAAGAACCATACATCCACGGGAGGTCCAATGAGTCACAACACACAATGCACCATCGCCGCCCAACCCAAGACCGGTTTTGGGATTTGCTAGAGCTCCGGGTCAGGTGGAGAGGAGAGACCTCAATGGTGCCTCTAGGGAAAAAATTAACACACACACACACACAATCATATCGCAGTGTCTAGAGAACTAACCAATGAATTCTCTAGACTTGAGCTTACACCACCAACCCCGCTAGCACCTGATCAGCCGACCAAGGCTGCAAGATAGACAAGGCAGGTATTGGGGCGAATGAGTTGAGGAGGATATGATCTTGACCTTCTAATCTGGAGGGGAAGGGGGGAAATATGGGTCGACAGCACAACCAACCGAATCCTAGCCACTCGGGTAGAAAAGGTGGCCGTCTAGCAGATCCGACGCACGCTACCTTGCCATCTAGGGTGCCTCCTAGGTGTCCCGGGTTGTCTGCAAGGCAATGAAGCGGGAAAAACCTCACCACGATCTTCATCGCCAAGCACGCAAGCTTTCCCGATGAACACCTCCGGTCGCAACATGAGAGGGAGGGGGTGGAGGTGGTGGCAGTGTTGTGGAAACCCTAGTCGCCTTAGAGTCCTCGGACTCATTAGAATGATAGAAAAAAGAACGAAAGCCAACTAGGCACAAAGTTGTTTCAAAATATCAAGAGGCCCTGGGAGAAAAATGTGAGGGCCCTCAAAGCATCCCAAGGACATCCACAAGCAAGTAGCGCACCCTGAACTCAAAAATCTCTCAAGAAATTTATTGCATTCATTTCTATAGTTGATCCATTTTCTTTAGAGAGAAAGACAATCCTATTGTTATCCACCCTAGAAATAATAAGTTTTGGCATAAATCTGCTTAGATCCCGACCTAGGTCAGAACCAAGAAACTAGATAGAAGAATGAAACCACAATCGAATTGTGGAATTACCTCATCAGCCATGATTCTTGGGGTGAGCTACCTTGAGGACGTGATTTAGGTCCACGGTGGTGGTTAATAGGTGGGAGGTATAATGATGATAGTTTGGGGGTGCTTATGATGTGGTAGATAAGGTGATATTTATAGAGAATGAACGAAGCACAATTGCAAATACTCTCTCTATTGGTAAATAAAAAGGTGTGGAGGTATGAATTAATGGTCAATGTAGAGCATGGTGTCTATTCATGCGGCAATGGAGATGTAGGCAAATTGAAATTCACCCATTTTTATATCAAACGTGAAGTAATTTACTATAGAGATATGACATATACATGGCTATATTTATGGGTTATGCAAACATGTACAGGTAATAGTTGTTATTGATAAAATTTATTAGCGTCAGTCAAATTGTTTTTCTTGAGAGAATATAGTAGCACTAATTTCGTTGGAGAGGATTTTTTCATTTTAACTAGCATGATGTATGTGATAAGATATATGTTTATCGACAACAAATGGATTTGTTTGTATCAATGAATTTGTTTTATTGATAATATTTGGTGCTATTTCATTTTTAGTACATTTTGACATTTATTTTTAACATATGTATGGAGTGAGATAAAAAAATTAACTATTCTGAAAAGAAGATGGGGATAAAAAATAGTACACGCTATCGATGAGGACCATTTTTATTCTTCACAAATGAGTCTACTAAACATATGCCTCAAAAGTTTTATGACAAAAATCTACAAGAAATGCTTAAATATCTTATGTTAAGAACGACATTCATGGTTAAGATTATGAATCATATGACTACAATGAATGCAACATAACTCTGTTGAGGTCACAGACATAACTTAGAAAGATGGATATCAAAAGTAAATTAGTTCACTATAAATGTGACATACACTTGGTCATATATTTTTAGTTTTGACTATATATGTGATGTACACATAAAAGGTCAATTTGCTAATTGTAAATATCACAAACACATAAAAATTAAAAAAATACTACAAATGTCACATACACATAAAGACTTTGGTGTTCGAAAGATGCGATTGAGCTCCTGAGCATGCATATACAAAAAGGCATGTGTAATGAAGGTGAACAATTTGATTCAAAACATGAGTGATTAATTAACAACCAACACTCAAAAAAATCGAGGATCAAACAATGTGATGTAGAAATAACACATTATTAAGCACCATGCATGACACAACGACATCCATAGAGTTGATACTTCCACATTACCTACTTGCTGCCACTACCACTAGTATAGTAGCAGTAATCAGAATCAGACACATCCATATCCTCAAACCATTATCCCTTAGCATTTGCGGCCGTCGACAATAAGTTCTTTCACACGGACTCCTTAACATTCTTGAGCATGACAAAGTAGATCTTCAACATCGATAGCTTTGTCATATACAGCGAGTTGTACTGCATCAACTTCTCATCATTGCCGCCAGCCCATGCTCGCTTCTTGTTTGGCAACCAATATTGGTTGTACTTTTTGGATAGGCCACCCTGCATGATCACCAGTCGCTCCATGTCTAAGTGTGACCTTGGGATGCTTGTCTCATCCATGACCCAGATGCGGCTGCTGCCATGCGAAATGTCCTCTAGCTATTGGCCAGAATGTCGGGCACTAGGGTACGTGTCGTACAACAATGAGTCCTCGACAAAGCTCTTTCGGATCATCTCAAACTCCTCTTTCGCTGGAATCTTGAGACATTACAAACATTTGTAGCATCAAACCATGCACATGCTGAAGTAGTACACTTCAAACCTACTTTCGTCTGTCGAATCATCAGAAGTTAGTGAAGGTTGACACATCCACTAGTTGTTTCTTGTATCAGGTAAGACAAATAGATTATAAGAAGTACATATTTGAATTTACATGGTTTGGGAATCCGATGATTTATCTAATGAAGTAAGAATATCAATGTAGATGGTTCTGAAATCTAAAGAATGGAAAAACAAAAAGAAATGGCAAGCACATGTAGAAACTTCTGAAGTTCTGTATTGCCAACTACTCAATAGACCTCCTGTACTTCATGCATTTATCTTAATCATAAGGTTGGTTAGAAAACAAACAAGATTTCCTTGCAATAGCTTGGTGTTTAAATAAATGATAATTCAGGCAGCATATTTGCTGTAGTGTGATCAATTGAACCACATAATGAACTGTTACTCATTCATTTCAAAATATAGTGCACATTAGCCATGGTAAAATTTTGCAAGCATTGGTTAAAACTATGGCGCTCATTATGTTTGTGTCAACGATACGGGAACCCTATCCCCTTCCGCCTTGGTTCGGAGGCGAGGAGTCGGTGGGTCACAACCACACACCTGGCCACCAAAGAACAACAATCCAAAAAGAGTCAGAAGTAGCTGTAACTGCTAACCTCCACAAAAAATTGATGTTCGGACTTAGAACCGAGGAGCACCCAACAACCCTAGTGCCACTCTTCCAAAGAACCATACATCCACAGGAGGTCCAATGAGGTCACCACACAAGGCACCATCACCGCCCAACCCAAGACCTGTTTTGAGATTTTCCTAGATCTCCATGCCAGGGTGGCAAGGAGAGACCTCAATGGTGCCTCTAGGGAGAAAACTAACACACACACACACACACACACACAATTGTGTTGTAGTGTCCAGAGAACCAACCAAGGATTTCTCTAGGCTCGAGCTTACACCACCAACCTCCGCTAGCACATGATCAACCGACAAGGCTGTAAGACAGACAAGGCAGGTGAGGGGGATATGATATTGACCTTCTAATCTAGAGGGGAAGGGGGAACATCTAGGTCGAGACCACAACCAACCAAATCCTATCCACTCGTGTAGCAAAGGTAGTTGTCTAGCACATCCGACGCACGCTACCTTGCCATCTAGGGTACCTCCTAGGTATCATGGGTTGTATACAAGGGAATGAAGCGGCAAAATTCTCACCACGACCTTCATCACCAAGCACCCAAGCTTGCCCGAGGAACACCTTCGGTGGCAACATGAAAGGGAGAGCATGGAGGGAGTGGTTGTGCTGGGGAAACCCTAGTCGCCTCAGAGTCCCCATATTCATTAGAATGATAGGAAAAAGCTCGAAGCCAGGCACAAAGTTATATCAAAATATCAAGAGGCCTTGGGAGAAAAATGTGAGGGCCCTCAGAATATCCCAAGGACATCCACTAGAAAGCAGCACAACCTGAACTCAAAAATCTCTCAAGAAATTTGTTGCATTCATTTCTATAGTTGATCCCTTTTCTTCAAAGAGAAACAAGATCCTATTATTAGTCACCCTAGAAAGAATAGGTTTTGACATAAATCTTGTTAGATCCCGACCTAGGCCAGAAGGGAGAAACTAAAAAGAAGAACAAAATCACAATCAAATTATGGAATTACCTCATCAGCCATGATTCCTGGGGTGAACTTTCTTGACGACGTGATTTAGGTCCACGGTGGTGGTTAATAGGTGCTAGGTAGAATGATGGTAGTTTTGGGGTACTTATGTTGAGGTAGATAAGATTGTATTTGTATAGAATGAAAGGAGTAAAATTGCAAACACTATCTGTATTGGTAAATAAAAAGAGTGTGGAGCTATCAATTAATGGTCAATGTAAACGATGTTGTCTATTCATGAGGCGATGGAGATGTAGGCAAATTCTAAACTCACCCATCTTTAGATCAAATGGGAAGTAATTTACTATAGAGATATGACCTATTCATGGCTATATTTACGATTTATGCAAACATATACATGTAATAGTTGTTTTTGAACAAATTTATTAGCGTCGGTCAAATTATTTTGATTGAGATAATATAGTAGCACTAATTTTATTGGATAGGATTTCATCATTTTAATTAGCATTATTTATGTGATCAGATATATGTTTATTGACAACAAATGGATTTGTTGGTATCAATGAATTGGTTTTATTGATAATATTTTGTGCTATTTCATTTTTAGTATATTTTGACATTTATTTTGTAACAAATCTATGTTGTGAGATAATAATGTTAACTATTCTGAAAAAAGTTGGGCATAAAAAATAGTACACGCAATCGATGAGGACCTTTTCTATTCTTCACAAATGAGTCTACTAGACATATGCCTCAAAAGTTTTACGAAAAAAATCTACAAGAAATGCTTAAATATCTTATGTTAAGAACGACATTCATTGTTAAGATTATGTATCATATGACTACAATGAATGCAACATAACTCTGTTGAGGTCACGGACATAACTTAGAAAGATGGACATCAAAAGTAAAGTAGTTCACTTTAAATGTGACATACACTTGGTCATATTTATTTAGTTTTGACTATATATGTGATGTACACATAAAAGGCAAATTTGCTAATTGTAAATATCACAAACACATAAAAAGTAAAAAATACTATAAATTTTACATACACATAAAGACTTTGGTGTTCGAAAGATGCGACTGAGCTCCTGAGCATGCATATACAAAACGGCAGGTGTAATGAAGGTGAACAATTTGATTCAAAACATGAGCGATTAATTAACAACCAACATTCAAAACAATCGAGGATCAAACAATGTGATGTAGAAATATAACATTATTAAGCGCCATGCATGACACAATGGCATCCATAGAGTTGATACTTACACACTACCTACTTGTTTCCACTACCACTAGTATAGTAGATAATCAGAATCATACACATCCATATCCTTGAACCATTGTCCCTTAGCATTTGCGACTGTCGACAATAAGTTCTTTCACACAGACTCCTTAACGTTCTTGAGCATGACAAAGTAGAGCTTCAACATTGATAGCTTTGTCGTATACAGCGAGTTGTACTGCATGAACTTCTCATCATTGCCGCCAGCCCATGCTCGCTTCCTGTTTGGGAGCCAAAATTGGTTGTACTTTTTGGATACGCCACCCTGCATGATCACCAGTCGTTCCATCTCTAAGCGCGACCTTGGGATGCTTGTCTCATCCATGACCCAGATGCAGCTGCTGCCATGCGAAATGTCCTCTAGCTATTGGCCAGAATGTCAGGCACTAGGGTACGTGTCGTATAACAACGAGTCCTCGACAAAGCTCTTTCGAATCATCTCAAACTCCTCTTTTGCTGGAATCTTGAGACATTACAACCATTTGTTGCATCGAACCATGCACATGCTGAAGTAGTACACTTCAAACCTACTTTCGTCTGTTGAATCATCAGAAGTTAGTTAACGTTGACACATCCACTAGTTGTTTCTTGTATCAGGTAAGACAACCCGATTATAAGAAGTACGGATTTGAATTTACATGGTTTGGAAATCCGATGAGTTATTTGATGAAGTAAGAATATCAATGTAGATGGTTCTGAAATCTAAAGAACGGAAAAACAAAAAGAAATGGCAAGCACGTGTAGAAATTTCTGAAGTTCCATATTGCCAAATTCTCGATAGACCTCTTGTACTTCATACATTTATCCTAATCATAAGGTTGGTTAGAAAACAAACAAGATTTCCTTGCAATAGCTTGGTGTTTAAATAAATGATAATTTGGGCAGCATATTTGTTGTAGTGTGATCAATTGAACCACATAATGAATTGTTACTCCCTTCATTTCAAAATATAGTGCATATTAGCCATGGTAAAATTTTGCAAGCAATGGTCAAAATCTATGGCGCTCATTATGTTCGTGTCAACGGTAGGGGAACCCTATCCCCTTCCGCCTTGGTTCGGAGGCGAGGAGTCGGTGGGTCACAACCACACACTTGGCAAACAAAGAACAACAATCCAAAAAGAGATAGAAGTAGCTATAACTGCTAACCTCCACAAAAAATTGATGTTCAGACTCAGAACCTAGGAGCACCCAACAACTCTAGTGCCACACTCCCAAAGAACCATACATCCACAAGAGGTCCAATGAGGTCACAACACACAAGGCACCATCACCGCCCAACCCGAGACCTGTTTTGAGATTTTGCTAGATCTCCGCGCCAGCGTGGCAAGGAGAGACCTCAATGGTGCCTCTAGGGAGAAAACTAACACACACACACACACACACACACACACACACAAACAGACACACACACACACAATTGTGTCGTAGTGTCTAGAGAACCAACCAAGGATTTCTCTAGGCTCGAGTTTACACCACCAATCCCCGCTAGCACATGATCAACCAACAAGGCTGCAAGATAGACAAGGCAGGTGTGGGGGCGAATGAGTTGAGGAGGATATGATCTTGACCTTCTAATCTAGAGGGGAAGGGGGAACATCTGGGTCGATACCACAACCAACCAAATCCTAGCCACTCGTGTAGCAAAGGTAGTTATCTAGCACATCCGAAGCATGCCACCTTGCCATCTAGGGTGCCTCCTAGGTATCATGGGTTGTCTACAAGGGAATGAAGCGGCAAAATCCTCACCATGACCTTCATCGCCAAGCACACTAGCTTGCCCGAGGAACACCTCTAATGGCAACATGAAAGGGAGAGCATGGAGGGAGTGGTAGTGCTGGGGAAACCCTAGTCCCCTCAGAGTCCCCGGATTCATTACAATGATAGGAAAAAGCTCGAAGCTAGGCACAAAGTTGAATCAAAATATCAAGAGGCCTTGGGAGAAAAATGTGAGGGCCCTCAAAATATCCCAAGGACATCCACTAGAAAGCAGCACAACCTGAATGTCGGGCACTAGGGTACGTGTCGTACAATAATGAGTCCTCGACAAAGCTCTTCCGGATCGTCTCAAACTCCTCTTTCGCTGGAATCTTGAGACATTACACACACTTGTAGCATCAAAGCATGCACATGCTGAAGTAGTACTTCAAACCTACTTTCGTCTGTCAAATCATCAGAAGTTAGTTAAGGGTGACACATGCACTAGTTATTTTTTGTATCGGGTAAGACAAATAGATTGTATGAAGTGCTGATTTTAATTTACATGGTTTGGAAATCCGATGAGTTATCTAATGAAGTAAGAATATCAATGTAGATGGTTATGAAATCTAAAGAACGGAAAAACAAAAAGAAATGGCAAGCATGTGTTGAAATTTCTCAAGTTCCATATTGCCAACTTCTCGACAGACCTCTTGTACTTCATACATTTATCCTAATCATAAGGCTGGTTAGTAGAACAAACAAGATTTCCTTGCAATAGCTTGGAGTTTAAATAAATGATAATTCGGGCAGCATATTTGTTGTAGTATGATCAATTGAACAACATAATGAACTGTTACTCCCTTCATTTCTAAATATAATGCACATTAGCCATGGTAAAATTTTGCAAGCATTGGTCAAAATATATGGCGCTCATTATGTTTGTGTCAACGGTAGGGGAACCCTATCCCCTTGCACCTTGGTCCGGAGGCGAGGATTTGGTTGGTCACAGCCACACACCTAGCCACCAAAGAACAACAATCCAAAAATAGTCAGAACTAGTTGTAACTGCCAACCTTCACAAAAAATTGATGTTCAGAGTCAGAACTGAGTAGCACCCAACAACCCTAGTGCCACTCTCCCAAAGAACCATACATCCACGAGAGGTCCAATGAGGTCACAACACATAAGGCACCATCGCCGCCTAACCCGAGACCGGTTTTGGGATTTTGCTAGAGCTCCGGGTCAGGGTGGAGAGGAGAGACCTCAATGGTGCCTCTAGGGAGAAAATTAACACATATAGACACAGGCACACACACACACAATCATGTTGTAGTGTCTAGAGAACTAACCAACGATTTCTCTTGACTCGAGCTTACACCGCCAACCCCACTAGCACCTGATCAACTGAGCAAGGCAGTAAGATAGACAAGGCAGGTATTGGGGCAAATGAGTTGAGGAGGATATGATCTTGACCTTCTAATCTGGAGGGGAAGGGGGGAAATATGGGTCGGGAGCACAACCAACCAAATCCTAGCCACTCGTGTAGAAAAGGTAGCCATCTAGCACATCCGACGCACGCTACCTTTCCTTCGAGGGTGCCTCCTAGATGTCCCGGGTTGTTTGCAAGGGAATGAAGCGGCAAAAACCTCACCACGACCTTCATCACCAAGCATGGAAGCTTGCCCGATGAACAACTCCGGTGGCAACATGAGAGGGAGGGGGCGGCAGTGTTGGGGAAACCCTAGTCACCTTAGAGTCCCCGGATTCATTCGGATGATAGGAAAAAGCTCGAAGCCAACTAGGCACACAGTTGTATCAAAATATCAAGAGGCCCCAGGTGAAAAATGTGAGGGCCCTCAAAACATTCCAAGGACATCCACAAGCAAGTAGCGCAGCCTGAACTCAAAAATCTCTCGAGAAATTTGTCGCATTCATTTCTATAGTTGATCAATTTTCTTTAGAGAGAAAGATGATCCTATTGTCAGCAACCCTAGAAAGAATAGGTTTTGACATAAATCTGCTTAGATCCCGACCTAGGTCAGAAGAAAGAAACTAGATAGAAGAATGAAACCACAATCGAATTGTGGAATTACCTCACCAGCCATGATTCTCAGGGTGAGCTACCTTGAGGACGTGCTTTAGGTCCACGGTGGTGGTTAATAGGTGGGAGGTAGAATAATGATAGTTTGGGGGTACTTATGTTGTGGTAGATAAGGTGATATTTATAGAGAATGAACGAAGCACAATTGCAAATACTCTCTCTATTGGAAAAAGTGTGGAGGTATCAATTAATGGTCAATGTAGACCATGGTGTCTATTCATGCGGCGATGGAGATGTAGGCAAATTTAAATTCACCCATTTTTATATCAAACATGCAGTAATTTACTATAGAGATATGACATATACATGCCTATATTTATGGGTTATGCAAACATATTCAGGTAATAGCTGTTATTGATTAAATTTATTAGTGTGAGTCAATTTTTTTTCTTGAGAGTATAGTACCACTAATTTCATCGGAGTGGATTTTTTCATTTTAACTAGCATTATGTATGTGATGAGATACATGTTTATCGACAACCAGTGGATTTGTTGGTATCAATGAATTTGTTTTATTGATAATATTTTGTGCTATTTAATTTTTAGTAGATTTTGACATTTATTTTTCAACATATCTATGCAGTGAGATAAAAATGTTAACTATTCTAAAAAGAAGATGGGGATACAAATAGTACACGCTATCGACGAGGACCATTTCTATTCTTCACAAATGAGTCTACTAAACATAGGCCTCATAAGTTTTATGAAAAAATCTACAAGAAATGCTTAATTATTTATGTTAAGAACGACATTCATGGTTAAGGTTATGAATCATATGACTACAATGAATGCAACATAGCTCTGTTGAGGTCAGGGACATAACTTAGAAAGATGGACATCAAAAGTAAATTAGTTCACTATAAATGTGACATGCACTTGGTCATATTGATTTAGTTTTGTCTATATATGTGGTGTACACATAAAAGGTAAGTTTGCTAATTGTAAATATCACAAACACATTAAAAGTGAAAATAAATACTATAAATGTGACATACAAATAAAGACTTTGGTGTTCGTAAGATGCGCCTGAGCTCCGGAGCATGCATATACAAAAAGGCATGTGTAATGAAGGTGAACAATTTGATTCAAAACATAAGTGATTAATTAACAACCCACACTGAAAACAATCAAGGATCTAACAATGTGATGCAGAAATATCAAATTATTAGGCACCATGCATGACACATCGGCATCCATAGAGTTGATACTTCCACATTACCTATTTGCTGCCACTGCCACTAGTATAGTAGCAGTAATCAGAATCCGACACATCCATCTCCTCGAACCATTATTTCCTAGCCTTTGCAGCTGTCGACAACAAGTTATATCACACAGTCTCCTTAACGTTCTTGAGAATGACAAAGTAGAGCTTTGACGTCGATAGCTTTGTCGTATATAGTGGGTTGTCCTACATGAACTTCTCATCATTGCCGCCGGCCCACGCTCGCTTCCTATTTGGCAGCAAGTATTGGTTGTACATCTTCGATAGGCCACCCTGCATGATCACCAGTCTCTCCATTTCTAGGCATGACCACGGGATGCTTGTCTTATCCATGACCCAGATGTGGCTGCTGCCATGCGAAATGTCCTCTGGCTATTGGCCAGAGTGTCGGGCACTAGGGTATGTGTCGTACAACAATGAGTCCTCGATAATTAAAGCTCTTGCGGATCGTCTCAAACTCCTCTTTCGCTGGAATCTTGAGACATTTCACACATTTGTAGCATCGGGCCATGCACATGCTAATTAGTAGTACTTCAAACCTTGTTTCGTCTATCAAATCATCAGAAGTTAGTTAAGGGTGACACATGCACTTGTTGTTTCTTGTATCAGGTAAGACAAACAGATTATAAAAAGTATGGATTTGAATTTACATGGTTTGGAAATCTGATGATTATTTGATGAAGTAAGAATATCAATGTAGATGGTTATGAAATCTATATAACATAAATAATAAGAAGAAATGGCAAGCACACGTAGAATTTTCTCAAGTTCCATATTGCCAACTTGTCGACAGACCTCCTGTACTTCATCCATTTATCCTAATCATCAGGCTCGTTAGTAAACAAACATAATTTCCTTGCAATAGCTTGGTGTTTAAACAAATTATAATTCGAGCAACATATTTGTTGTAGTATGATAAATTGAACCACATATGAATTGTTACTCCCTTCACGCCAAAATATAGTGCACATTAGCCATGGTAAAATTTTGCATGCATTCTTCAAATTCTATGGAGCTCATTATGTTCGTGTTAATGGTAGGATACCCTATTATCTTCTGCCTTGGTCCGGAGGCGAGGAGTTGGTGGGTCACAACCACACACATGGCCACCAAAGAACAACAATCCAAAAAGAGTCAAAACTATCTGTAACTGCCAACCTCCACAAAAAATTGATTATCGGACTCAGAACTGAGGAACACCCAACAACCCTAGTGCCACTTTCCCAAAGAACCATACATCCACGGGAGGTCCATTAAGCTCAAAACACACAAGGCGCCATCGCCGCCCAACCTGAGACCGGTTTCGGTATTTTTGCTAGAGCTCCGGATCGGAGTGGAGAGGAGAGACCTTAATGGTGCCTCTAGGGAGAAAATTAACGCACACACACACACAATCGTGTCGCAGTGTCCAGAGAAACAACCGAGGATTTCTCTAGACTTGACCTTACACCACCAACCCCCGCTAGCACCTGATCAACCGACCAAGGCTTCAAGATAGACAACGCGGGTGTTGGGGCGAATGAGTTGAGGAGGATATGATATTGACCTTCTAATCTGGAAGGGAAGGGGGAAATCTAGGTCGAGACCACAACCAACCGAACCCTAGCCTTTCATGTATAAAAGGAAGCCATCTAGCACATTTGACGCATGCTACCTTGCCATCTAGGGTGCCTCTTAGGTGTCTTGGTGTTGGAAATATGCCCTAGAGGCAATAATAAATTGGTTATTATTATTATATTTCCTTGTTCATGATAATCGTTTATTATCCATGCTATAATTGTATTGATAGGAAACTCAGATACATATATGGGTACATAGACAACACCATGTCCCTAGTAAGCCTCTAGTTGACTAGCTCGTTGATCAATAGATGGTTACGGTTTCCTGACCATGGACATTGGATGTCGTTGATAATGGTGTCACATCATTAGGAGAATGATGTGATGGACAAGACCCAATCCTAAGCCTAGCACAAAGATCGTGTAGTTCGTACGCTAAATCTTTTCTAATGTCAAGTATCATTTCCTTAGACCATGAGATTGTGCAACTCCCGGATACCGTAGGAATGCTTTGGGTGTACCAAACGTCAGAACGTAACTGGGTGGCTATAAAGGTGCAATACGGGTATCTCCGAAAGTGTCTGTTGGGTTGGCACGAATCGAGACTGGGATTTGTCACTCCGCTTGACGGAGAGGTATCTCTGGGCCCACTCGGTAGGACATCATCATAATGTGCACAATGTGACCAAGGGGTTGATCACAGGATGATGTGTTACGGAATGAGTAAAGAGACTTGCCGGTAACGAGATTGAACAAGGTATCGGCATACCGACGATCGAATCTCGGGCAAGTACAATACCGCTAGACAAAGGGAATTGTATACGGGATCGATTGAGTCCTTGACATCGTGGTTCATCTGATGAGATCATCATGGAACATGTGGGAACCAACATGGGTATCTAGATCCCGCTGTTGGTTATTGACCGGAGAACATCTCGGTCATGTCTGCATGGTTCCCGAACCCGTAGGGTCTACACACTTAAGGTTCGATGATGCTGGGGTTATATGGAATAGATATACGTGGTTACAAAATGTTGTTTGGAGTCCCGGATGAGATCCCGGACGTCACAAGGAGTTCCAGAATGGTCCGGAGGTAAAGATTTATATATGGGAAGTCCTGTTTTGGTCACCGGAAAAGTTCCGGGTGCTATCGGTAATGTACCGGGACCACCGGGAGGGTCCCGTGGGTCCACCAAGTGGGGCCACCGGCCCCAGAGGGCTGCATGGGCCAAGTGTGGGATGGTACCAGCCCCAGGTGGGCTGGTGCGCCCCCCACCAAGGCCTAAGGCGCCTAGGTCTTGGGGGAAACCCTAAAGGGGGGCACCCCCTTGCCTTGGGAGGCAAGGCAACCCCCCTGGCCGCCGCCCCCTCCTCAGATTGGATCTGAGGGGCCCGGCCCCCCTCTCCTATGCCCCTATATATATGTGGGGGGTGGGAGGGCAGCCACACAGAAGTTCTGGCGCAGCCCTTCCCCTCTCCCCAAGTCCTTCTCCTCTCTCGCGGTGCTTGGCGAAGCCCTGCTGGAGTGCCACGCTCCTCCTCCACCACCACGCCGTCATGCTGCTGCTAGACGGAGTCTTCCCCAACCTCTCCCTCTCTCCTTTCTGGATCAAGGCGTGGGATACGTCACCGGGCTGCACGTGTGTTGAACGCGGAGGTGCCGTCCGTTCGGCACTAGGATGTCCGGTGATTTGGATCACGACGAGTACGACTCCTTCAACCCCGTTCTCTTGAACGCTTCCGCTTAGCGATCTACAAGGGTATGTAGATGCACTCCCCTCTCTCTCGTTTCTAGTCTCGCCATAGATAGATCTTGGTGACTCGTAGGAAAATTTTGAATTCTTGCTACGTTCCCTGTCGATGTACTAGAGTAGGGGTACCCTAGTATCCCGAACTTGTGCATGGGCAGTTGCAGCACCCCGCGACAAGGCTTGCCGGGCGACCGCCAAGGTCCTCCATGGTTCCTTTGGATCCATTCAAGAACAAAGTATTCAAGCCAAGGCGACAAGGCCCCGGCAAGAGGAGCTTGCCGGGAAGGCCAACCAAGGCATCCCAAGGAACTTGCCACGACGCGCCACGTGTCCCGGCAAGGCGACAAGGCCCCGACAAGAGGAGCTTGCCGGGAAGACCAACCAAGGCATATCAGGGCCTGGTGAGCGACAAGCTTCCGGGCGCGACAAGACGACGACCGCGGCAAGGTGCTTGCCGCGGCAAGTAACCACTCTGTACCCACGCTCCAGCACATCCACCAATGTGTCGCTCTGGGGGCATTTCCAGGCGTGCGTGGCGTCAGGCTGTGCAGCCAGCGGTGCGCGGTGGCATGCGACGCGGACAAGATCACCATCGTGGTGAACGGTGGCGTCCCTGACGGTCCCTTTCTGCACTGTTTGGGCGACACAGACGGGCATTCAATGCCTTTGTCCCCTGCCGTCAGGGTTAGGTAGGATACACTATGCAAGTAGGTGTACCAACCGCAACACTTTTTACGCTTTTACCCTTCTTTGCGTTGCCACCTGTCGGTGACCCCTTAAGCATATAAAAGGAGGCCCATGCGCAACATAGAGGAGGGTCGACTCATTGGTAAGCCAGAAAACACTTAGCTCTCTCGAGCAAGAACACATAATATCAGACAAGCAACAGTAGGAGTATTATCTCTCCGGAGAGCTCCGAAGCTGGGTAAACTGCTCGTGTGCTTCGCCTCGATCCGCTCTTCGTGCGACCTCCACCCCCCGCCAAACCGAAAGGGGCCCGGTCCGCCGGCCCCGTAGGTGTTCGTGGATCAGTTTCCCCGACATCAATGGCGCGCCAGGTAGGGGGCGTCGAGATTGTGTGAACCTGATCCGGCGTTCACACGAGCTAGATCTTCATTTTTCTTCATCAACATGCCACCGAAGAAGAAGGCTTCGGAGGCAGCTGTTCCGTCCACGTCGATCCCACCGCCACCGGAGCAAACAGGTGGTGGGGTAGATGCCGGCGGAAGGACGGACGTCGACGAGGAAGCTCACGACGCTGCCAGGTCCAAGGGCAAGGCGGCGCAGACCTCGACGTCCGTGCTTGTTCCGCGCCCATCTCAGGAGGCGCAGGACCGACAGCGTCATGGTACTCGCAGTACCATACGTTTGTTGGGCCAAGATCAAGCTAGTGGATCCCGGGGCGCTCAAGACCAGCATGCACGCCAACGTGCCAGCACGAGCGAGACATGGTCGCCCGGACGGGATAATGCTCCTTCTAATATAGTTAGAAGTCCAAGCATATCCCGCTCCTCGCGCCGCCCGCCACTGCCACCCACCACTCCAGCAGAAGCTTTGGCGCGAGCTCAACTGCTCCTGTATTACCCTCCGACATCGGACAAGATCGATGAATGGAGGGCCACCATTCAGAGTCTCATCGGCTACGCCAACGGCGACACTCCGCGGCAGCCGAGCACGTCGCTGCCGCGGCAGGGTTGCCAGGCGCGAGCCGGTGGCGACGAAACTGGTGGGGGTGCAACCACCATGCAATCACCACCCCGAAGGCCAAGATCGCTGACTCACCGGATCCACCTTGACAGCGACTCCACCGCATCGTCGGATCCACGAGCTCGTCGCGATCAGCGCCAAGTTCTTCACGATCGACAGCAAGAAGACGCTCGTACTCGCATCGAGCGCCGAAGAGAAGTGCGACGTCAATCCGACAAGTGCGCTGGGCCCTCTGTTGACATGCATGCGCCAGGGGAACCAGGCGACTTGCCGTACGCGGTAGGTTGCCCTGCGTTTACTCGTGAGCTGCGGCAAGTCCAGTGGCCCAGCACGAAGAACTTCAAGCCCGACGTACCGGAGAAGTACGACGGCAAGACGCATCCATCGGAGTTCCTCGGCATCTACACCATTGCGGTGCAGGCTGCCGGGGGACGGGACGACAAGATCCTTGCCAACTACTTCCCGCTGGTGCTCAAGCCCAACGTCAGATCCTGGCTCATGCACTTGCCGGACAACTCCATATCCTCTTGGGCCGATCTATGCCATCAGTTTGTCGGCTCCTTCACAGGCGGCCACAAGCCTCATGGCCAAGAGAGTGACCTTCATCTGCTTGCCCAGAAGGAAGGAGAGCCCCTGCGCAAGTACATTCAGAGATTCAGCAGCGTACATCACAACATCTCGGGTCCACCCTGCCGCGGTAATCAGCGCGTTCCATCAGAACATGCGGAATCGCAGGATGCGGGAGGAGATGGCGATGTGCAAGATCAGAGACGTCAGTGAGCTATATGCCCTGGCCGACAAATGTGCACGTGCTGAGGAAGGGAGGAGACTCCCCGGAGAGAATATAGGAGCAGGAGGATCTGACAGTGAGGATGCAGTCCCGGCAAGGAAAAACCGGCGGCGAAATAACAGGAAGAAGAAAGGCAAAGAGGTGCTAGTTGTTGAGCAGTCCGGCAACAGTGGTGGCGCCAAGAAAGCCAAAGCTGGTGACTCCGGCAAGGAGATTACCGCAGAGGCTGTGGCGGTCGCCGACAAGCAGGACGACACCAACAAGCAGTACTGCAAGATCCACCGTACCAAGGGCCGTGACCTCCAGAGCTGCAAGAAGGTCGAGCAGCTTGTTGAGCAACAGAAAGCTGAATACGAGCGGCGCGACAAGGAGAAAGCCCAGGAAGGTGCTGGAGGATCCGGCAAGAAATGTCCCGGCCGAGGAGGACGCCGCGGCAAGGCCAAGCAGCGGCAACGAGACAGACCTCCTCGCGGCCGCGACAAGGATGAAGATGACGACGATGATGAAGACATGGATGATGAGGAGATTGATGAGCAGGAGTTCCAGAAAGCCACAGAGGTCTTGTGCGTTGACAGCGGTGCTTCTCTACATACTTCACACCGCCAGCTCAAGCAATGGGTGCGGGAAGTCAATGCAGCAGAACCACCCGTCGAGTCACGCAAGCCTCTGAAATGGTCCAGCACGCCTATCATCTTTGATATTGAGGACCACCCTGATCGCATAACTGCGGTCGGGTGCTTGCCGATGTTGGTTTCACCAACTATCCGCAACCTCAAGGTCACTAAGATGCTAGTTGACGGCGGGGCCGGCTTGAACCTGATCTCCTCCGCGGTACTCCAGAAACTCCAAATCCCTGACAGCGAGCTCGAAGAAACCTGCACATTTCAAGGGATCAATCCGGGAAGGAGCAAGCCAAAGGGAAAGATCACGTTGTCGGTAGCATTTGGCAGCGAGTTGAACTTCAGGACTGAGAGGGTTACGTTTGATGTTGCTGACTTTCCATTGCCTTACAATGGAATCCTTGGCCGTCCAGCACTCGCCAAGTTCATGGCAGCCTCTCACTATGCATAGAACGTACTGAAGATGCCAGGCCCGATAAGTGTCATCTCTGTCCCTGGCGACAAGAAGGATGCCCTTATCTGCGCCGACAAGATCTACCGGGAAGCAGCAGCCGCAGCAGATCGCAAATCACTTGCCGCTGAAGCTCCCGGGGCAAAGAAGAAGACCAAGTCCGGCAAGAGTTCTGATGCCCACTCCGGCAAGCGCACCATCGAGCTCCACCGCAAGTGTAAGAAGACAATGGCAGCTCCACCTGAGACCAAGAAGGTGTCCGCCAAGGAGGATGGCACTGGTGGTACTTTCACCATCAGTGCCACTCTCGACCCTAAATAGGAAAGCGCGCTCGTTGCTTTCCTGGGGGAGAACGTCGACGTGTTTGCATGGCAACCGTCTAACATCCCCGGTGTTCCCAGGAAAGTAATTGAGCACCACCTTACCGTCTGTCCTCATGCGCGGCCCGTCAAGCAAAAAGTCAGGAAACAGGCAGTGGAGCGCCAAGAATTCATCGCAGAAGAAATCAAGAAGTTGGAAGCAACAGGCCTTGTCAGAGGGGTGCTCCATCCTATGTGGTTGGCCAATCCTGTAGTCGTGCGCAAGGCAAACGGGAAATGGAGGCTTTGTATCGACTTTACCGATGTTAATAAAGCTTGTCCCAAAGACCCATTTCCTTTGCCGCGCATCGACCAGATTGTTGACTCCACGGCCGGATGTGACTTGCTTTCATTTCTTGATGCATACTCAGGATACCATCAGATCTTCATGGCAGAAGAGGATGAGGAGAAGACCGCATTCATCACCCCGTGTGGCACGTACTGTTTCGTACGGATGCCTTTCGGTTTGAAGAATGCTGGTTCAACCTTTGCAAGGGTAGTCCACCACGCTTTTGAGCCGCAAATGCACAGAAATGTGGAGGCCTACATGGATGACATAGTGGTCAAGAGCAAGGACAAAGCAACTCTGATTCAAGATTTAGACGAAACATTTACAAATCTGTGCAAGATCAACCTCAAGCTTAACCCTGAGAAGTGCGTGTTTGGAGTCCCTTCCGGCAAGCTTCTCGGGTTCTTCGTGTCTCAGCGGGGAATTGAAGACAATCCCGACAAGATCAAGGCCATTGAGCAGATTGAAGCACCAAAGCGCGTCAAGGATGTACGAAGGCTTGCCAGTTGCGTGGCTGCTCTCAGCAGGTTTATCTCTAGATCTGCTGAGCGCGTCCTGCCGTTTTTCAAAATATTGAAAAAGGCAGGTCCAATGAAATGGACTCTGGAGGCGGAGGTTGCGCTGCAGGACTTGAAGAGATACCTGTCCTCCACTCCAACACTTGTCGCACCTAAGCCACAAGAGAAGTTGCTGCTGTATATAGCGGCCACCAATCAAGTGGTTAGTGCTGCGTTAGTGGCGGAGAGGGAGGCAGATGATGAGCCAGCAACCACGGCAGATGCATCCAGCGACAAGCAGGGGGCTTCGCCGACAAGCTCTGGTCCCGACAAGGATGGATCTGCGCAGGAGCATGATAAGATGCAGAAGAGAATGGTGCAGCACCCAGTTTACTTTGTCAGCTCCCTTCTGCAGGGGGCTAGGTCAAGGTATTCTGGTGTGCAGAAATTGCTTTTCGGCCTCCTCATGGCCTCGAGAAAGCTGCGCCATTACTTCCAAGCACATGAGATCACAGTCGTCACTCGTTTTCCGCTGAAGAGGATACTGCAAAATCCAGAAGCAACAGGTAGGATTGTCGAGTGGGCACTGGAACTGTCAAGCTTTGGCCTTAAGTTTGAAAGCACTTCAACTTTCCAAAGCAGAGCATTGGCAGAATTCATAGCAGAGTGGACGCCAACACCAGATGAAGAAATTCCAGAAACGAGCATCCCCGTCAAAGAAGCAAGCAAAGAGTGGCTGATGTACTTTGATGGTGCCTTCTCGCTGCAAGGCGCCAGTGCGGGCGTGCTACTTGTTGCGCCCACCGGAGAGCACCTCAAGTACGTAGTCCAGATGCACTTTCCCAAGGAGCAAGCAACGAACAATACTGCAGAGTATGAAGTATTGCTTGCCGGTCTCAGGATCGCAGCAGACCTTGGGATCAAGAAGCTCATTGTCAGGGGTGACTCACAGCTTGTCGTCCGCCAAGTGAACAAAAATTACCAGAGTCCGTTGATGGAAGCTTATGTTGATGAAGTGAGAAAGCTAGAAGAGCACTTTGACGGCCTGCAGATGGAACATGTTCCAAGAGCTTAGAACGACATTGCCGATGGCCTGTCAAAGTGCGCCGCACTAAAGTTACCTGTGGAACCAGGGATCTTTGTGCTCAAGCTGACTCAACCATCCGTAACATCATCAACTGGACAGAGCAAGAAGAGGAAGTTGGTTTCTGGTGACTACTTTCTGGCAGAGCTCCCCGAAGCCGCCGCCAAGAAGGTCCCCAAGATCAACACCAAGGATGCTGAGGAGCAGTCTGCTCCGGCAGGCCTTAGGGCTTGTTCCGTTGAAGCAGACGCTCCCGACAAGTTTTGCTCCGGCAAGCTTGCCGGGGAACATCAAGCTCCGGCAGAGCCACAGGTTCTCGCCCTAGAAGCAGATGTTCCCGCAGCAGCAGATGTGCCTTTAGTCCTTGTTGTCGAGCCGCAAGCTCCAACATGGGCACAGCAGATTGTCCATTTCCTTCAGACAGGAGAACTTCACGAAGAGCAAGAAGAAGCGGAAAAAGTAGCCCGGCTGTCAAGTATGTACCAGTTTGTCGACAACACACTGTACAGAAGAAGACTCAACGGTGTGAAATTGAAGTGTATTCACCGAGAAGACGGACAAAAGCTATTGGCAGAGATACATGGAGGCATATGTGGCCACCACATTGGCGCAAGAGCACTTGCCGGCAAAGCTTTCCGCAAGGTTTCTTTTGGCTGACAGCCCTCCAGGATGCAACTGCACAAGTAACCAAGTGTGAAGCGTGCGAGTTCCATTCCAAGCAGATACACCAACCAGCTCAAGCTCTCCAGACCATCCCTTTATCCTGGCCATTTTCGGTCTGGGGGCTCGATATCCTCGGCCCCTTTCCCCGAGCTGTCGGGGGCTTTGAGTAGTTGTACGTTGCAATCGACAAGTTCACAAAGTGGCCGGAAGTGGAACCAGTGAGGAAGGTGACAGCACAGTCAGCAGTCAAGTTCTTCAGGTCGATTGTTTGCCGTTTCGGGATCCCTAACAGGATCATCACCGACAACGGCACGCAATTCACGAGCCGCACCTTCATGCAGTACGTCCAAGACCTTGGCGCCAAGGTCTGCTTCGCTTCTGTAGCTCATCCGAGAAGCAACGGTCAAGCGGAGAGGGCAAATGCTGAAGTGCTGCGCGGGCTCAAGACCAGAACTTTCGACAGGCTGCGCAAGTGCGGAAGGAACTGGATCGAGGAGCTGCCGGTGGTTCTTTGGTCGATCAGGATGACGCCAAATCGAGCCACTGGCCAGACACCTTTCGCTCTAGTCTATGGAGCAGAGGCAGTTCTCCCCACGGAACTCGTATATGGATCACCTCGAGTGCTCGCTTATGATGAGCTTGAGCAAGAGCAGCTGCGACAAGATGACGCGCTGCTCCTTGAGGAGGATCGTCTTCAGGCTGCTGTACGAGCTGCTCGATACCAGCAAGCTTTGCGCCGCTACCATAGCCGCAAAGTTAATGCCAGAAGCTTCGAGGAAGGCGACCTTGTTCTTCGGCGCGTTCAGTCCGCCAAGAATTCCAACAAGTTGACGCCAAAGTGGGAAGGCCCTTACCGGGTGAAATGAGTCACTAGGCCTGGCGCTGTCTGCCTTGAGACCGAAGATGGCACTCTGGTGAGCAACTCCTGGAACATTGAGCATCTTCGTAAGTTTTACCCGTAGGGCGCGGTTGCCGGAACCCGTTCCGGCAACCACCTTTTGTACAAGTCTTGCTGATGTTGCATGTCCTTTGTACAAAGCCGGGCGCAGATCCCGTGCATAAGTAAAGCTCATGTGCTCAGCACATCTTGTCAATTTCATGCTTTCTACCTTATATTTGCATGCATTATCTGACACTTTGTGCAGCGCAACCCCCGGTAAGCAATAACGGGCCAGAAGGCACCATATCTTTATTTTCTCTTCTTTCTTTTTCTAAACAAAGGAAAGCAAGATTCCCTCGCACACAAGTTTGCCGGGGGGAAAGGAGAAGATTATGATGTGGACCAGGCATCGTTCAAGCAAGTTTCGCCTTGCCGGAAAGCAAACGACAGAAAAGCTAAGTTGCCAAAGTTTGAGCAATCAGTTTTAATTTTTTTTAAGTTATCTTCCTTGAACGACCGTTCTTTGTATGGAAAACCTGTGCGCGGAGGAACCAACTCGTAGCTAGTTGCGCCCTTACTTTGTTTCGAGTCCGCTCAACAACTTAAGTGAGCTGCGACTAGTTGCGACAAGGTTTCTTGTCGGAAGCGGCATCGCCAGCGGGCTGCTGATGTCCCGCACTCAGCGCTCGCGGCAAAGGTGCCTGCGCCGACAAGTTCCATAAAAGCGTAGGGCAAAAACATACAAAGCAGGGAATCAAGTAAAGGAAATAACATAGCGATCATTACCCAAAATAGAGTTATATTACAAGATAGCTTGTCGCAGCTCTAATAGATTGTTCTCATGACATGGCTAGCAGCGACAAGAAAGAGAAAAAGAAATGGGCGGCCTAATCTACGCGATCGCCCTCAACCCTCTTGATCTCGCTCACCTTGTCCACAATGGGTGTGACAAGGGCCTTCAGCGCATCCCGATCAGCATCCGGCGGCAAGGATTTGAGGACGTTGGTGAGGTTGAGGCCTAGATTGCGGAACGCCACCTTCATCAGCACCTTCTGGAGAGCCCCCGCGCAAATCCTGCATGACTCGTCGGCCAGCTGCTTTGGGATCCTCTCCCGGAGTCGTTGGAGAGCCGTTGCCACGCCTTTGAAGAACAGGCTGAGCTTGGCGCTGGGTTGGAGATGCTCGTCGGAGGGATACCCAAAATCCTCTATCCCCAGCTGCGCCAACTCCCCGTCGATGGCAGCGGCAGCATCCACAAGACCTTCAGTCCAATGCTCCACTGTCTCCCTGAAGGCGTCGTGGGCGACAGCAGCATTCACCAGTAGTGCCTCGTCGGCCTTGATCTTCTCCGACAAGGCCACCTCCCACTCCCTGGAGCCGTCCAGCGTCTGAGTCAACGTGGCCAGCTTCAGCTCGAGATCCGCGTTGGAATCCTTGGCGGTGCTGAGCTCCTTGCTCCTCTCTGCGAGAAGGCCTTACAGCTCACCATGAGCGGCAGCATCCTTCTCGCGCTCATGCTTGAGCGCAGCGAGCTCCTCGCCGCTCGCCCGGAGATCAGCCTCCAGCTGCGCTACCTTCACCTCCAGCTCCTTCTTGGCGGCCTCAGCAGCTGCGGCGGCGTCCTTTGCTTCCTTGAGCGCCCCGCCTATTGCTTGCTCGCGCGCGGCAAGCTCCTCCTCGTGGCTGTCAAGATTGACCTTGCGCTGCGCCAGCTCTCCTTCCTGCGCGAATAAGTTTTCGGCGACAAGCCGTTGCTTCTCTTCAGCTTCAGCCTTCTCGAGGAGGAAGGCTTTCAGCCTGCTCCTCCGCCAAGGACCGGAGAGTTTCCAGCCTGAGGCCCCGGAGCTCCTTCGCGCGCTTCTCAATGTCAACTCCCGCCCTCGCGACAAGTGCTTCTCGCGACGCCAGCTTGGCTTGTCAGGCGCGGTAGAGCGACAGTAGCTTCTGCAGCAGCCGCTCCTCCTCAGACTCGTCACTGCTGCTGCTTGGCGCATCGACAAGGGCCAGCCCAGCGGAGGCGAGCACCTCTTCATCGAAGGTTTCTCCTTCGACCGGCGCCCTGGAGCTCGACGCCCAGGGAAGCTTGATGAAGACGCCATCGCCGGCCTTCAAGTAGGCGCCGGGCTGGGACTCTTCGGAGCCCGGCGCTGCGGCAGCAGTAGAGGGATCGGCAGTCGGTGCAGCGCCTGACGCTCCTGCGGCCTTGGGGCCGTCAGTGCGATCGCCAGATTCCTCGCCAGCTTCCGCGGCGGCAGCCTTGGCGGCCTCTTCGCCGGCGGGATCATCGGCGCCGACCTCTTCTTCGGTGGCGGCGGCGTCGTCATTGTTGTCGCGCGCATTCTCCTCACGGGCGGCCTCGGTTTCCATTGGCTCCGTATCAGGTGGATCTGACGACCGAAGAAGGGAGAGAAGTCAAGCGAATGCTCAAGAAGAAAATCAGAAGAAGAAGAACCCAAGGGGAGTTTTTCAGGCAAAAGGGTTATCTGTGCTCGGATCTGCGGTCATGGTCTCAACCACCGGAGGATCGCTAGCGCTGTCCCTTGCCGGAGAACTGCCCCTTGCCGAAGAGTTCTCCCTTGCCGGGGAAGGCTCCCTTGGCGGTGTAGTCGAAGCAGATAGTACTTCGGAGGCGGCCTCCGGGTCCTCCTGGTGAGGCTGTTCTGCTCCTACACAAATCCAACAGTCAAGCTATCAGTAGAGAAAAGAGCACCCATGCGCGCCCGACAGCAGGAAGTGAACTATAAACTTACGCTGGGGGCTGCGCTGGGGCTGCTTTGGGGAGTAGTTGTCGGGTCCGTCAAGGTGGTCTCAGACACACCCCCTGCTGACACAGTGGGATCATCTTCGATGACAATCAGCGAGGCCTTGGCTCTCTTCGCCGCTCTCTGGGCCAGCATCCTGAAAAGGAATGGATTCAGATCGAAGCAAGTCAGATACAAGACGAAAGCAACAAGATAGCAAGAATTGAAGAACTACGAGGACAGCAAGGGGATCTTACTCTTCTTCTTCGTCGTCAGAGCTGAGCGCGGAGAGATCGAAGTCCGGCTCGCCTCCCTAGCCCGCTTGGTAGGAGCAGCAGCGGTGGACCGGGAAGACCCCGCTCCAGTTGCCGCAGCGGCGTGAGGCACTCCCGCGGCAACGGTGCTTGCCGCGGTAGAGCGTGTCACGCGGCTCGGCGGCTGTTGACCCGTTTGCTGCCCCACTGCGTCCGCGGCCTTGCGGAGACGCCTTCTTGGCGGGGCCGGGGGCTCCGCCTGTGGCAAGCTGTCTGAAGGTTCGGGCTCCTCCTCGCCGGGCTCGTTCGGCTCAGCTTCAGGGCCGGCAAGATCTTCCTCGCCGGCAAACTCCTCGCGCTCGGCAAGGCTTGCCGCCTCTGCTGCCTCCGCCTCCTCCACGGTGAACCCGAACTCGCCCGCGGCAGCTGCTGTTGTAGCCTCTTCCGTCCTAGTGGCGATGCGCTGCAGCTCCGCGTCAGTAGTGTCACGGGTGAGGCTCTTCTGTTTATCAGCGCGGACCGGCACTTCTACCAAGTCGTCGAAGAACGCCCGCACGATGTCATCCGCAGGTTCTTGGCAAGTTGGGGTGATTCTGTGCGAGTCACACAACGACATCATCGCGCGGATGCGGTCAAGTGAAGAATTGTTGCACAGCAGAACGACATTCCGCGGCAACATAAATGGGTGCTGAGGGTCGCACTTGAACAGCTCTAGAAGCATCGTGTCCAATTCCAAGACCGTGAAGTTGAAATTAAGGCCCGGGCGCAACCTCATAATATCCGCCGAGTTCTTGAACTCCCAGGCGGGTCTCCCCCTCTCTTGCAGGGGAGCGATGCGGCGGCGAAGGAAATCTGCGCCTACAACGCCTACAGTGAGCCCGGCAAGCCTGAGGCGAAGGATGCGGGTGACGGCAATCTTCAGCCTGTCATCTTCCGGGGCCACGTTGCTCCAATCATTGTCGTGTACTATTGGGGCTTGGCGCACGGCAGTGAATGGCTGCGGGTTCTCCTCGATGATCCAGCACCACTCTGCTCTCCACTCCTCCCACTTGCTGCGGAGCTCACCCTCCAGATATGCTTCCTTCTTGCCGACTCTCGAGATCCAAGTGATCCCTCCGGCAAGAGGCTCTCCTCTCTCAACCCGCGGCATGAAGAAGTGGCGAAAAAGGGCTACGTTTGGGTGGACTCCGACAAAGTTTTCACACAGATGTGCGAAAACTTCCATGGTCAGAACGGCGTTGGGGGTGAAGTCAAGGAGGCGGAACCCGTAGGTGTTCATGCTGTCGCAAAAGAATTCAGAGAAAGGCGGGCAGAGCCCGCAGTAGAAGAACAGCGTGAAAAAGGGGTACCCGTTCGGAGCCAGTCTCGAAGCGGTGGCCGGGAGTACCCTCGTGCGCAGATGCGCTCGAGTCTCCGTCGACCAGAAGAGGTGGTAGTACTCCCTCAGCTCCTTCGCACCGAGCTGAGGGGAGAACAGGGCCCGCTCCTTCCGCAGTGTTGCGAGCCGCTGCGCCTCGGCAGACTTCACGCCCTTCCCCTTATCGGCTTTTGGAGCCATGGCGGAGGTGGTGGGAGAGATCGGCGGCGTTGGTGGCGCTGGTGGCAATGGGGGGGCGGAGCGCTGCTCTCCTTCGGTTTCAGGAAGAAGGGAGGAGCGGCGGAGATTTTTGGAGTTGGAGCAACAGACGGCGAGGTGGGCGAACTGCCCCTGTTTCCTATGCTTAGAAAGAGGGAGGGGGCGGACGTTTCGCCCTTCCGAATAAAGAAACCACCCACGATCTCTCCCACGATGCCGCATTCAACGCGTGCCGTTCGAGGAGGGCGCGGTGGATACGGAGCAGGATTCGGCGTAGCCCAGGCCGCGTGTGCCCGTGCCCTGTTTTGGGCCTGGCCCAACAGCGCTCGGCACCGTGTGTGGCCCAGGCCCAGGGGCTCCTCTCGGTGTACTAGAGTAGGGGTACCCTAGTATCCCGAACTTGTGCACGGGCAGTTGCTGCACCCCGCGGCAAGGCTTGTCGGGCGACCGCCAAGGTCCTCCATGGTTCCTTTGGAGCCATTCAAGAACAAAGTATTCAAGCCAAGGCGACAAGGCCCCGGCAAGAGGATCTTGCCGGGAAGGCCAACCAAGGCATCCCAAGGAACTTGCCGCGACGCGCCACGCGTCCCGGCAAGGCGACAAGGCCCCAGCAAGAGGAGCTTGCCGGGAAGACCAACCAAGGCATATCAGGGCCTGGTGAGCGACAAGCTTCTGGGCGCGACAAGACGACGACCGCGGCAAGGTGCTTGCCGCGGCAAGTAACCACTCTGTACCCACGCTCCATCACATCCACCAACATGTCGCTCTAGGGGCCTTTCCATGCGCGCGTGGCGTGAGGCTGTGCAGCCAGCGGTGCACGGTGGCATGCGACGCTGACAAGATTGCCAACGTGGCGAACGGTGGCGTCCCTGACGGTCCCTGTCTGCACTGTTTGGGCGACACAGACGGGCATTTAATGCCTTTGTCCCCTGCCGTCAGGGTTAGGTAGGATACATTGTGCAAGTAGGTGTACCAACCGCAACACTTTTTATGCTTTTACCCTTCTCTGCGTTGCCACCTGTCGGTGACCCCTTAAGCGTATAAAAGGAGGCCCATGCACAACGTAGAGGAGGGTCGACTCATTGGTAAGCCAGAAAACACTTAGCTCTCTCGAGCAAGAACACAATACAATCAGACAAGCAGCAGTAGGAGTATTATCTCTCCGGAGAGCTCCGAAGCTGGTAAACTACTCGTGTGCTTCGCCTCGATGCGCTCTTCGTGCGACCTCCGCCCCCCGCCGAACCGAAAGGGGCCCGGTCCGCCGGCCCCGTAGGTGTTCGTGGATCAGTTTCCCCGACATTCCCCAACACTTGGGTGGCCTGCAAGGGAATGAAGCAGCAAAAACCTAACCACGACCTTCATCACCAAGCACGCAAGCTTGCCCGATGAACACCTCCGATGGCAACGTGAGGTGGAGAGGGTGGAGGGGTGGTAGTGTTGGGGAAACCCTAGTCGCCTTAGAGTCCCCAGATTCATTGGAATCATAGGAAAAAGCTCGAAGCCAGGCACAAAGTTGTATCATAATAGCAGGAGGCCTTGGGAGAAAAATGTGAGGGCCCCCAAAACATCACAAGCACATCCACTAGCAAGCAGCGCAACCTGAACTCGAAAATCTCTCAAGAAATTTGTTGCATTCATTTCTATGGTTTATCCATTTTCTTTAGAGAGAAAGACGATCCTGTTATTAGTAACCCTAGAAAGAATAGGATTTGACATTAATCTGCTTAGATCTTGACCTAGGTCATAAGAAAGAAACTAGAAAGAAGAATGAAACCACAATCGAAGTGTTGAATTACCTCATCAGCCATGATTCCTGGGGTGAGCTGCCTTCAGGATGTGATTTAGGTCCACGGTGGTAGTTAATAGGTGGGAGTTAGAATGACGATAGTTTGGAGGTAATTATGTTGAGGTAGATAAGGTGATATTTATAGAGAATGAAAGAATCAAAATTGCAAATACTCTCTATACTGGTAAATAAAAATGTGTGGAGGTATCAATTAATGGTTAACGTAAACCATGGTGTCTATTCATGCGCGATGGAAATTTAGGCAAATTCTAAATTCACCCATTTTTAGATCAAACGGGAAGTAATTACTATAGAGATATGACCGATACATGGCTATATTTATGGGTTATGCAAACATATACAGGTAATAGTTGTTTTTGATAAAATTTATTAGCATCTGTCCAATTGTTTTTCTTGAGACAATATAGTAGGACTAATTTCGTTGGAGAGGATTTCGTCATTTTAACTAGCATTATGTATGAGATGAGATATATGTTTATAGACAACAAATGGGTTTGTTGGTATCAATGAATTGGTTTTATTGATAATATTTTGTGCTATTTCATTTTTAGTAGTTTTTGACATTTATTTTGCAACAAATCTATGTGGTGAGATAAAAATGTTAACTATTCTGAAAAGAAGATGGGGATAAAAAATAGTACATGCTATCGATGAGGACCTTTTCTATTCTTCACAAATGAGTCTACTATACATGTGCCTCCAAAGTTTAATGAAAAAATTCTACAAGAAATGCTTAACTATCTTATGTTAAGAACGACATTCATGGTTAAGATTATGAATCATATGACTACAATGAATGCAACATAACTCTATGTAGGTCACGGACATAACTTAGAAAGATGGACATCAAAAGTAAATTAGTTCACTATGAATGTGACATACACTTGGTCCTATTTATTTAGTTTTGACTATATATGTGGTGTACACATAAAAGGTAAATTTGGTAATTGTAAATATCTCAAACACATAAAAAGTAAAACAAATTACTATAAATGTTACATACACATAAAGACTTTTGTGATCTAAAGATGTGACTGAGCTCCTGAGAATGCATTTACAAGAAGGCATGTGTAATGATGGTGAACAATTTGGTTCAAAACATGAGTGATTAATGAACAACCCACTCTCAAAACAATCGAGTATCAAACAATGTCATGCAGAAATGTCACATTATTAAGCACCATGCATGACACATCGACATCCATAGAGTTGATACTTCCACATTACCTACTTGTTGCCACTGCCACTGGTATAGTAGCAATAATCACAATCTGACACAACCATCTCCTCGAACCATTATCTCTTAGCGTTTGCACCCGCCGATAATAAGTTCTTTCACAGTGTCTCCTTACACTACTAGGGAGAACCTTATGCACAGAAGCTTACCAGTAGCGTTGGTCAAAAAAATGCGCCACTGCTACCTTCCAGTACCGCTGTGTATAAAAGCCCGCTACTACTATATAAGTAGCAGTAGCACGCACAAGATAAAAAGCGCTACTACTATAACTGCCACATCGTTGCCGGCAGGCTAGATATAATAGTTGCGCTGGTCTACAGCCAATGCTACAGCTATTGGTCTTAGAAGTAGCACTCTTCCTGCCACCGCGCTACTGCTATGGGTGCCTTATCCGCAAATTTTCCTCCCCCGCACCCGACCATCTTCTTCCTCCCCTCACTCCCCGCTGCCTCACTCCTTTGCCGCCGTCGCCATCGCATTGCCGCCGCCGTCCTTCCTCCTTCTTCCTTGGTATGTCCTCCTCCCCCCTCTCCCTCCTCCCATCGCCCCCTCCTCCCTCCTCCTCCGGACGCCCCCTCCTTCCTCCTCCTCCGGTCAAGCCCTCCACCGGCAGCCCTCCTCCCACCGCCCCCTCCCTCTCCTTCTCTCTCCTCCCTCCTCCCACCCCC
>NC_041381.1:480564057-480629123 GCF_002162155.2 Triticum dicoccoides | reverse complement strand
CCCTGAACTCTTTTTTACAGTTCTTGTATAATGTAGTTTATCTACTGTTTTTAGTAAGTGTTTAATAGAGTTAGTAAGAAAAATAATTATTTTTATTTATAGTAAGTGCTTAGTTGAACTATTTGAATTAATAGAACTAGTTTAATTTTAGTAAGAAAATTTAGGTATATGAGATTTGATGATCTAATTAATATATTACTATAGAACTAGTTTATTTTTAGTAAGAAAATTAATATAACTAGTTTATTTTTAGTAATTGCTTAGTTGAACTACTTGAGTTAATAGAACTAGTTGAATTCATGTCATTATCACTTTATCATCAAAGAATGCTATATGAGATTTGATTATCTAATTAAAATTTTACTCGGTGGAATGTGCAGGCTTTGTAGAGTTGTATCTCCTTGAAGTGATCTTCATCCGAGCTACCTCTACTTCCTATACTCCCGAGTCGGTGAGATAAAAGTGCACCTCCTCCTTCTACACTCCTCGGTGTTGAATAGAGTAGAACTAGGGTATTTAGTTATGCTTCTTAACCAAATGAAATGTTTGGGTTATAAGATATATTGAAATGCTTTTGTCAATATTGAACCATTGAAATGCAATGAGCACCATTTTATGCTCATGTGCGAAGTGTTGATTCATTTCCAAGTGGCCTATGTTTTGTCGGAGAGTTGATTCATTTCCGCTCCGGAAAATTTTAGGCGCCGATATGTCCTCTTTTAGCAAAGGTCATGCCAGATTTTTCCGTGAATTGAAGCATGACTTGTGGTAGAATATGGAGGAAATATCGAGCACCCTGGATTTCTAGAAATATAGTTAAATGACATTTCGAGTTGAATTTAAGTCTGTCGGACTCCACCATATATGAGAGAAGAAGAATGCCGACTATTGTCGTGGGGGTCGCTTTTCCTTCTTCTCCTTGTGCTAGACCTTTGTTATGCACTAGGGGAAGGCGGAATAACGACCATCACCTATGGTCGAAAAATCAGTGAGGAGTGTGTCCACCATATATGAGAGAGGATGAAGTATCCCGATTGTTGTCGTGGGGGTCGTTTCTCCTTATGCTAGACCTTTGTTATGCACTAGGGTAAGGAGGAGTAACTACCATCACCGACGGTCGCAAATGTCAGAGAGGAATCAGTGAGGGAGAGTCTCCACCATATATGAGAGGACGAAGAATCCCGACTGTTGTCGTGGGGGTCGCTTCTCCTTTTTTCCCATGTGCTAGACATTTTTGTGTAATGCACATGGGAACAAAAGGAGGAGCGACCATCACTAACGGTCGAATGTATACACCATGTGAGCTGAGAGTTTTCAAGAAATGACTCAACAAACCGATTGTCAACCTGTGATGAATAATAATGATCTAATTTAGTTTTTGTAGTACATATTTTTAATTGTACAAGTTTAATCTTTGAATTATGAACATAGGAAATGTCGTCGATGTCGTCACCGGACGATGAAAGTCTCTCGGTGGAGCGCGACTGGTGCGGCGACGACCGGGGTTTATGCGACATGCCTCACCTGGTAGAAGGTCGGCGCTTCAGCATTAAGCTCTAGGAGACCTTTGATGTTGAAATGGTACGCAACGACGACAAGTGTTTTTTCGTAATTAAGCATGACTTTTGCTTCTTCAATGTGTAGTTTTCGTCTTTTACAATTTGACTAACTTATCCCATGCCATGCAAGACGCTATGTCTTGGAGAGGATGGATTTTGAAGATCATGAAAGTATGGAAACAAAGATAATTCACCTAAGGATCCATCATGGTGTCGGTATACTAGAGTAGGGGTACCCTAGTATCCCGAACTTGTGCACGGGCAGTTGCAGCACCCCGCGGCAAGGCTTGCCGGGTGACCGCCAAGGTCCTCCATGGTTCCTTTGGAGCCTTTCAAGAAAAAAGTATTCAAGCCAAGGAGACAAAGCCCCGGCAAGAGGAGCTTGCCGGGAAGGCCAACCAAGGCATCTCAAGGAACTTGTCGCGACGCGCCACGCGTCCCGGTGAGGCCCGGTGAGCAACAAGCTTCCGGATGCGACAAGACAACAACCGCGGCAAGGCGCTTGCCGCGGCAAGCTACCACTCTGTACCCGCGCTCCAGCACATCCACTGACGTGTCGCCCTGGGGCCTTTCCAGGCACGCGTGGCAAGAGGCTGTGCAGCCAGCGGTGCACGGTGGCAAGCGACGCTGACAAGATTGCCATCATGGTGAGCGGTGGCGTCCCTGACGGTCCCTTTTTGCACTATTTGGGCGACGTAGACGGGCATTTAATGCCTTTGTCCCCTGCCGTCAGGGTTAGGTATGATACACTGTACAGGTAGTTGTACCAACCGCAATTCCTTTTCCATTTTTACCCTTGTCTACGTTGCCACGTGTCGGAGACCCCTTTAGCATATAAAAGGAGGCCCATGCGCAACGTAGAAAGGGTTCGAAGGCAGAAAAACACTGACGCTCGGTCTCGTTAGCAGCTAGTGTGTACTGTAGCACTCAGCGCTCCCGAGCAAGAACTCAATACACTCAGACATGTAGCAGTAGGAGTGTTATCTCTCTGGAGAGCTCCGAAGCTGGGTAAACTGCTCGTGTGCTTCGCCTCGATCCGCTCTTCGTGCGATTTCCGCCCCCCGCCGAACAGAAAGGGGCTCGGTCCGCCGGTCCCATAGGTGTTCGGGAGCATCTCACGCCGCCGAAGTTTCCCCACGGTCGGCGCCATCTTTGGCGCGCCCGGTAGGGGGCGTCGAGGTTGTGTGAACCTGATCCGGCGTTCACACGAGCTAGATCTTCATCTTCTTCATCGACATGCCACCGAAGAAGAAGGCTTCGGCGGCAGCTGTTCCGTCCACGTCGATCCCACCACCACCGGAGCAAACGAGTGGTGGGGTAGACGCTGGCGGAAGAACGGGCATCGACGAGGGAGCTCACGGTGCAGCCAGGTCCAAGGACAAGGCTGCGCAGACCTCGGTGTCCGTACATGCACCGCGCCCATCTCAGGAAGTGCAGGACCGACAGTGTCATGGTATTCGCAGTGCCATACGTTTGTTGGACCAAGATCGAGCTGGTGGATCTCAGGGTGCTCAAGACCAGCGTGCACGCCAACATGCTGGCACGAGGGAGACACGGTCGCCTGGACGGGATACTGCTGCTTCTAACATAGTTAGAAGTCCGAGCATATCCCGCTCCTCGCACCGTTCGCCACTGCCGCCCACCACTCCAGCAGAAGCTTTGGCGCGAGCTCAATTGCTCCTGGATTACCCTCCAACGGCAGACAAGATCGATAAATGGAGGGCCACCATTCAGAGTCTCATCGGCTTCGCCAACGGCGACACTCCACGGCAGCCGAGTACACCGCTGCCATGGCAAGACTGCCAGGCACGAGCCGATGGCGACGAAACCGGTGGGGGTGCAACCACCATGCACTCTCCACCCCGAAGGCCAAGATCGCCGACTCGCCGGATCCACCTCGACAGCGACTCCACCGCATCATCAGATCCACGAGCTCGTCGCGATCAGCGCCAAGTTTTTCACGAACGACAGCAAGAAGACGCTCGTACTCGCATCGAGCGCCGAAGAGAAGCGCAACGTCAATCGGACCAGCGCACTAGGCCCTCTGTCGACATGCATGCACCAGGGGAACCAGGCGACTTGCCGTATGCGGTAGGTTGCCCTGCGTTCACTCGTGAGCTGCGGCAAGTCCAGTGGCCAAGCACGAAGAATTTCAAGCCAGACGTACCAGAGAAGTACGACGGCAAGTCGCATCTGTCGGAGTTCCTTAGCATCTACACCATCGCGGTGCAAGCTACCGCGGGGCGGGACGACAAGATCCTGGCCAACTACTTCCCGCTGGTGCTCAAGCCCAATGTCAGATCCTGGCTCATGCACTTGCCAGACAACTCCATATCCTCCTGGGCAGACCTATGACATCAGTTTGTCGGCGCCTTTACAGGCGGCCACAAGCCTCATGGCCAAGAGAGCGACCTTCATCTGCTCGCCCAGAAGGAAGGAGAACCCCTGCGCAAGTACATTCAGAGATTCAGCCGCATACAGCACAACATCCCAGATGTCCACCCTGCCGCGGTAATCAGCGCATTCCATCAAAACGTGCGAAACCGCAGGATGTGGGAGGAGATGGCGATGTGCAAGATCAGAGACGTCAGTGAGCTATATGCCCTAGCCGACAAGTGTGCACGTGCTGAGGAAGGGAGGAAACTCCCCGGAGAGAATACAGACGCAGGAGGATCTGATAGTGAGGAGGCTGCCCCGGCAAAGAAAAACCGGCGGCGGAACAACAGGAAGAAGAAAGGCAAAGATGTGCTAGTCGTTGAGCAGTCCGGCAACGGAGGTGGCGCCAAGAAAGCCAAAGCTGGCAGCTCCGGCGAGGAGATTGCCGCGGGCACCCACTACCAGGCTGTGGCGGTCGCCGACAAGCAGGACAGCACCAACAAGCAGTACTGCAAGATCCACCGCACCAAGGGCCATGACCTCCAGAGCTGCAAGAAGGTCGAGCAGCTTGTCGAGCAGCAAAAGGCTGAATACGAGCGACGCGACAAGGAGAAGGCCCAGGAAGGTGCTGGAGGAGCCGGCAAGAAACGCCCCGGCCGAGGAGGACGCCGCAGCAAGGCCAAGCAGCGGCAAGGAGACAGACCTCCCCGCGGCCGCGACAAGGATGAAGATGACGACGACGATGAAGATATGGATGATGACGAGACCGATGAACAGGAGTTCCAGAAAGCCACAGAGGTCCTGTGCGTTGACGGCGGTGCTTCTCTGCATACTTCACACCGCCAGCTAAAGCAGTGGGTGCGGGAAGTCAATGCGGCAGAACCACCCGTCGAGTCACGCAAGCCTCTGAAATGGTCCAGCACGCCTATCATCTTTGATATTGAGGACCACCCTGATCACATAACTGCGGTCGGGTGCTTGCCGATGTTGGTTTCACCAACTATCCGCAACCTCAAGGTCACTAAGATGCTAGTTGACGGCGGGGCCAGCTTGAACCTGATCTCCTCCGCGATACTCCAGAAACTCCAGATCCCTGATGGTGAGCTCGAAGAGACCGGCACATTCCAAGGTATCAATCCGGGAAGGAGCAAGCCGAAGGGAAAAATCACATTGCCGGTGACATTTGGCAGCAAGTTGAATTTCAGGACTGAGAGGGTCACTTTTGATGTTGCTGACTTTCCATTGCCTTACAATGGGATACTCGGCCGTCCAGCACTCGCCAAATTCATGGCAGCCTCTCACTATGCATACAGCATGCTGAAGATGCCAGGCCCGATAAGTGTCATCTCTGTCCTTGGCGACAAGAAGGATGCTCTTATCTGTGCCGACAAGATCTACCGAGAAGCAGCAGCCACAACAGATCGCAAGTCACTTGTCGTTGAAGCTCCCGGGGCGAAGAAGAAGACCAAGTCCGGCAAGAGTTCTGATGCCCACTCCGGCAAGCGCACCTCTTCGGAGTGCTGCGCTACCGTCGAGGACGCACCATCGAGCTCCACCGGCAAGTATTAGAAGACAATGGCAGCTCCACCAGAGACCAAGAAGGTGTTCGCCAAGGAGGATGGCACTGGTGGTACCTTCACCATCAGTGCCACTCTCGACCCTAAATAGGAAAGCGCGCTTGTTGCTTTCCTGCGGGCGAATGTCGACGTATTTGCGTGGCAACCGTCTGACATCCCCGGTGTTCCTAGGAAAGTAATGGAGCACCATCTTGTCGTCTGTCCTCATGCGCGGCCCGTCAAGCAGAAAGTCAGGAAACAGGCAGTGGAGCGCCAAGAATTCATCGCAGAAGAAATCAAGAAATTGGAAGCAGCAGGCCTTGTTAGAGGGGTGCTCCATCCTACGTGGTTGGCCAACCCTGTAGTCGTACACAAGGCAAATGGGAAATGGAGGCTTTGTATCGACTTTACCGATGTCAATAAAGCTTGTCCCAAAGACCCATTTCCCTTGCCGCGCATCGACCAGATTGTTGACTCCACGGCCAGATGTGACTTGCTTTCATTTCTTGATGCATACTCAGGATACCATCAGATCTTCATGGCGGAAGAGGATGAGGAGAAGACCGCATTCATCACCCCATGTGGCACATAACATTTCGTACGGATGCCTTTCGGTTTAAAGAATGCTGGTTCAACATTTGCAAGGGTAGTCCATGACGCTTTTGAGCCGCAAATACACAGAAATGTGGAAGCCTACATGGATGACATAGTGGTCATGAGTAAGGACAAGGCGACTCTGATTCAAGATTTAGACGAAACCTTTCCAGATCTGCGCAAGATCAACCTCAAGCTTAACCCCGAGAAGTGTGTGTTTGGAGTTCCCTCCGGCAAGCTTCTCGGGTTCCTCGTGTCTCAGCGGGGAATTGAAGCCAATCCCGACAAGATCAAGGCCATTGAGCAGATTGAAGCACCAAAGCGCGTCAAGGATGTACGAAGACTTGCCGGTTGCGTAGCTGCTCTCAGCAGGTTTATCTCTAGGTCTGCTGAGCGCACCCTGCCATTTTTCAAAATATTGAAAAAGGCAGGTCCAATGAAATGGACTCCAGAAGCGGAGGCTGCACTGCAGGACTTAAAGAGATACCTGTCCTCCACTCCAACACTTGTCGCTCCTAAGCCACAAGAGAAGTTGCTACTATATATAGCGGCAACCAATCAAGTGGTTAGTGCTGCGTTAGTAGCGGAGAGGGAGGCGGATGATGAGCCAGCAACCACGGCAGATGCATCCAGCGACAAGCAGGGGACTTCATCGGCAAGCTCTGGTCCCGACAAGGATGGATCTGCGCAGGCGCGTGAGGAGATGCAGAAAAGAATGGTGCAGCGCCCAGTTTACTTTGTCAGTTCCCTTCTACAGGGGGCTAGGTCAAGGTACTCTGGTGTGCAGAAATTGCTTTTCAGCCTTCTCATGGCCTGGAGAAAGCTGCGCCATTACTTCCAAGCACATGAGATCACAGTCGTCACTCGTTTTCTGCTGAAGAGGATACTGCAAAATCCAAAAGCAACAGGCAGGATTGTCAAGTGGGCACTGGAACTGTCAAGCTTTGGCCTCAAGTTTGAGAGCACTTCAACTATCCAAAGCAGAGCATTGGCGGAGTTCATAGTAGAATGGACGCCAACGCAAGATGAAGAAATTCCAGAACAAGCATCCCCATCAAGGAAGCAAGCAAAGAGTGGCTGATGTACTTTGATGGTGCCTTCTCGCTGCAAGGCGCCGGTGCGGGCGTGCTACTTGTTGCACCCACCGGAGAGCACCTCAAGTACATAGTCCAGATGCACTTTCCCAAGGAGCAAGCAACGAACAATACTGAAGAGTATGAAGGTTTGCTTGCCGGTCTCACGATCGCAGCAGACCTTGGGATCAAGAAGCTCATTGTTAGGGGTGACTCACAGCTTGTCGTCCGCCAAGTGAACAAGAATTATCAGAGTGCATTGATGGAAACTTATGTTGATGAGGTGAGAAAGCTAGAAGAGCACTTTGACGGCCTACAGATGGAACACGTTCCAAGAGCTCAGAGCGACATTGCCGATGGCCTGTCGAAGTGCGCCGCACTTAAATTACCTGTGGAACCAGGGATCTTTGTGCTCAAACTGACTCAACCATCTGTAACGCCATCAACTAGACAGAGCAAGAAGAGGAAGTTGATTTCTGGTGTCTATTTTCCGGCAAAGCTCCCTGAAGCCGCCGCCAAGAAGGTCCTCAAGATCAACACCAAGGGTGCTGAGGAGCAGTCTGCTCCGGAAAGCCCTAGGGTTTGTTCCATTGAAGCAGACGCTCCTGACAAGTTTTGCTCCGGCAAGCTTGCCGGGGAACGTCAAGCTCTGGCTGAGCCGCAGGTTCTCGCCGTAGAAGCGGATGTTCCCACAGCAGCAGATGTGCCTTTAGTCCTTGTTGTCGAGCCACAAGCTCCAGCATGGGCACAACAGATTGTCCGTTTCCTTCAGACAGGAGAACTTCCCGAAGAGCAAGAAGAAGCGGAAAGAGTAGCCCGGTAGTCAAGTATGTACCAGTTTGTCAACAACACACTGTATAGAAGAAGACTCAACAGCGTGAAATTGAAGTGTATTCATCGGGAAGACGGACAAAAGCTGTTGGCAGAGATACATGGAGGCAAATGTCGTCACCACATTGGCGCAAGAGCACTTGCCGGCAAAGCGTTTCGGCAAGGTTTCTTTTGGCCGACAGCCCTCCAGGATGCAACTGCACAAGTAACCAAGTGTGAAGCGTGCAAGTTCCATTCCAAGCAGATACACCAGCCAGCTCAAGCTCTCCAGACGATCCCTTTATCCTGGCCATTTTCGGTCTGGGGGCTCGACATCCTCGGCCCCTTTCCCCGAGCTGTCGGGGGCTTTGAGTACTTGTACGTCGCAATCGACAAGTTCACAAAGTGGCCGGAAGTGAAAGCAGTGAGGAAGGTGACAGCACAGTCAGCAGTCAAGTTCTTCAGGTCGATTGTTTGCCGCTTCGGGATCCCTAACAAGATCATCACCGACAACGGCACGCAATTCACGAGCTGCACCTTCATGCAGTACGTCCAAGATCTTGGCGCCAAGGTCTGCTTCGCTTCTGTCGCTCATCCAAGAAGTAACGGTCAAGCGGAGAGGGCGAATGCTGAAGTGCTGTGCGGGCTCAAGACCAGGACTTTCGACAGGCTGCGCAAGTGCGGAAAGAACTGGATTGAGGAGCTACCGGTGGTTCTTTGGTCGATTAGGACGACGCCAAATCGAGCCACTGGCCAGACACCTTTCGCTCTAGTCTATGGAGCAGAGGCAGTTCTCCCCACGGAACTCGTATACGGGTAACCTCGAGTGCTCGCTTATGATGAGCTTGAGCAAGAGCAGTTGCGACAAGATGACGCGCTGCTCCTTGAGGAGGACCGTCTTCAGGCCGCTGTACGAGCTGCTCGATACCAGCAAGCTTTGCGCCGCTACCATAGCCGCAAAGTTAATGCCAGAAGTCTCGAGGAAGGCGACCTTGTTCTTTGGCGCGTTCAGTCCGCCAAGAACTCCAACAAGTTGACGCCGAAGTGGGAAGGCCCTTACCGGGTGAAACGAGTCACTAGGCCTGGCGCTGTCCGCCTTGAGACCGAAGATGGCATTCCGGTGAGCAACTCCTGGAACATTGAGCATCTTCGTAAGTTTTACCCGTAGGGCGCGGTTGCCGGAACCTGTTCCGGCAACCACCTTTTGTACAAGTCTTGCCAATGTTGCATGTAATCCTTTGTACGAAGCCGGGCGCAGACCCCGTGCATAAGTAAAGCTCATGTGCTCCGCACATCTTATGAATTTCATGCTTTCTACTTTGCATGCATTATCTGACACTTTGTGCAACGCCTACCCCCGGTAAGCAATAACGAGCCGTAAGGCTCCATATCTTTATTTTCTCTTCTTTCTCTTTCTCAAGGAAAGGAAGGATCCCTCGCCCACAAGTTTGCCGGGGGGAAAGGAGAAGATAATGGTGTGGACCAAGCGTCGTTCGAGGAAGTTTCGCCTTACCGGGAAGGAAACGACAGAAAAGCTAAGTTGCTAAAGTTTGAGCAATTAGTTTTAAAAATTTTAAGTTATCTTCCTCGAACGACCGTCCTTTGTATGGAAAACCGATGCGCGGAGGAACCAACTCGTAGCTAGTTGCGCCCTTACTTTGTATCGAGTCCGCTCAACAACTTAAGTGAGCTGCGACTAGTTGCGACAAGGTTTCTTGTCGATAGTGACACCGCCAGCAGGCTGCTGACGTCCCGCACTCAGCGCTCGCGGCTAAGGTGCCTGCGCCGACAAGTTCCCTAAAAGCGTAGGGCAAAAACATACAAAGGAAGGAATCAAGTAAAGGAAATAACATAGCAATCGCTACCCAAAATAGAGTCATATTACAAGATAGCTTGTCGTAGCTCTAACAGATTGTTCTCATAACATGACCAGCAGCGACAAGAAAAAGAGAAAACGGGCGGCCTAATCTACGCGATCGCCCTCAACCCTCTTGATCCCGCTCACCTTGTCCACAATGGGTGCGACAAGGGTCTTGAGCGCTTCCAGATCAGCATCCGGCGGCAAGGTCCTGAGGACGTTGGTGAGGTTGAGGCCTGGGTTGTGGAAGGACACCTTCATCAGCACCTTTTGAAGAGCTCCCGCGCAGATCTTGCGTGACTCGTTGGCCAGCTGCTTTGGGATCTTCTCCCGGAGTCGCTGGAGGGCCGTCGCCACGCCTTTGAAGATCAAGCTGAGCTTGGCGCTGGGTTGGAGGTGCTCATCGGAGGAATACCCGAGATCCTCCATCCCCAGCTGCACCAGCTCCCCGTCGATGGCTGCGGCAGCATCCACGAGACCCTCGGTCCAGTGCTCCACATTCTCCCTAAAAGTGTTCTGGGCGGCAGCAGCATTCGCCAGTAGCGTCTCGTCGGCCTTGATCTTCTCCTTCAAGGTGTCAGGACCCCGACTCGATGTCACATCGATCTAGTTGGTAACACCTCATATCACTTTGCGGCCTCACGCACGGTATCCCCACGGGTGTCGTCTTACCTTTTCCCGGGACCGTTTGCGCCTTTTGGCTCGCGTATATGAAAGTGTCGCTAGCATCCATATGATAAAGACCCCGGGCTGACATGACTAGTCGTAAACCCAAAGTGGCACAGACTTACAGGGACAGGCATCCATGACCCAGCTTCGAACGTGTCGGTCATCAGCAAGTGGGTCCGGGCTGTAGCACTGGGCTAGCAGGACTCCGGTAAACCGGGCTGTAGCGGGCTAACAGGACTCCGGTACTCAAAGCGTGACATTTCCCCGAAGGGACAGACACAGGAACGAAGGAGGACACATGCCGGCCAGCCTAAGTGTTCCAGAGCAGTAGCAAGCTACCATGGCTCAGCGGTAACACTAGGAGACATTTCCCGGTAAGAGAGGCTACTAAAGATAAACAACTAGATAGTCAGATTCCACACATACCAAGCATTTCAATCATACACACAATATGCTCGATATGTGCAAATACAACGAAGCATCACAACATGACTCTATGACACAAGTACTTTATTTAAGGCTCAGTGAGCCATACATAACATACACACAAAGGTACGGGTCTCACGACCCAACAAACAAGTCATACAATCATACAAGCCAGCAGCGGAAGTAACTTGTCTGAGTACAGACAACTAGTAAAATAAAAGAGGCTTGGAAAGCCTCTGGCTATACTATGTGGTCCTTCACAAGCTCAGGGTCACCACCTGGGTCTTTAGCCTACTCGTTGATGTCAACGTCTACATAGAACCCATCAGAAGGGGTTGCAGCGTCTTCTGTAAAATGTAGATTATAGCAACATGAGTACAAAGGTACTCAGCAAGACTTACATCAGATCCTACATACATGCATAGTATCAAGAAGGGTTGGTGGAGTTATTGCAGCAAGCCAGCTTTGACTCTTGGCTAGGCTATCCTACGATACTTCAACTTGAAATAGTTTTGCGCACACGAGTCCACTATTCACCACTTCAATACACTACCGAGGATCCACCTCCGTCCTCCTACGGAGGAGCCATCCTCGGCACTCACACTTATCTTGAGGCTTTTAGTAGTTTCCATTTACTTGTCTATGAACTGTATAGGCAACCAAGTAGTCCTTTACCGCGGACGCGGCTATTCGAATAGATCATGTTAACCCTGCAGGGGGTACTTCTTCATACACGCTCTCACCACTTACCGTCGTTTACACGACATGTACTCGGCAACTTTCAAGCGGAAGCCCAACGTGGGTGTCGGCCACGACCTACCTAATCACCTAAGCCTCCAGTCCAGGTTTATCGCCTATTCAGGTTCCATCCGCAGGGAGTCCGGCCGAGGTTTCCCATACGGCCACGAACGATGTGAACAGGGTTCCCGAGATACCTAACGGGTATTCGGTACACCCGGCCACGTACCTACCGCATCACAGCCCACCCCTACGGTCAGCGCTGTCCACGGCCTCCAGTAGGCTACAAACACCAGAAACTACTTGCAACTCCTGGACGGAGAACTAGGGTGAATAAGAAGTCGAGAGGGTCCATTGGTTTCGGGCCCAATGCATGGTAGTAGCTGATTCTTAAATCACACATACAGATCTCAGTGCTTAAGGTCGGCTTCAATGAAACAACCCACCATGTACTCCTACATGGCCTCTCATCGATACCTTTACCAAATCGTGTTCACCACACCACTCTCATTACCGACATAATCATTTCACTCTAGCCCATCACCCAGATGAACCAGACCTGACACGACTCTAAGCATAGCAGGCATAGCAAGGTAGGAACAACACATACATATGGCTCAGTCAACTCCTACACATGCTAGTGGGTTTCATCTAGTTACTGTGGCAATGACAGGTCATGCAGAGGAAATGGGTTCAACTACCGTAGCACACAGCAGTTTGAATCGCGTTGTCTTAATGCAGTAAAAGAGAGCAGGAGCGAGAACATGGGATTGTATCGATATGATCAAATGGTTGGTTGCTTGCCTGATGGTTCGATGCACGGATACGGTTCTTCGTTAGGGTAGTCACGGTACTCCTCGGGGACAGATCCTGTCGTAAAGGATAACGATACACAGGCATCACCAAACAATGTGCAACAATATGATGCATGCATGAAACATGGCAATATGAGTGTGTTGGGCTAATGCAACTAAAGCCAGAAGGGTTTGAACAAATTTGAATCAAAGATTCAAATTTCAATTTCAAATATGGCCTTTTAAAGTGCTTTTCCTTGTTCTGATTAAAACATCCATTTAACTTGTTGGATCATGCATGAAAATAGTACAGATGGATAGATTTGATTTTTCTGATCATTTTTCATATATAATTTGTCCAATTTGGAGTTACAGAATAAAAGTTATGAATTTTTGAAGTTTAATTAATATTCTGGAATTTCCTGATTTAATTTAAATCCAGAAATATCATTTACTGCGTCAGCCTGACGTCACAGTGACATCAGCAGGTCAACAGGGCCGGCTCGGGTCAAACCTGACGTGTGGGGTCCACACGTCAGTGACACAGGGGCTAATCCCGTGTTGACCCGGGCTGGTTAGCTTTGACTAAGCCCTGGGGCCCACTTGTCAGCGTCAGTAGGTGGTGGTTTAGTGGCTAATTAACTAGGCCATGTCAGCTCGCCGGAGTTCTGGCCGGCGGCGACCATCAGTGCGGCGGCGATAGTGGTTTTGGTCGTTTCGGCCACCAAATGAACCGCGGAGGCCACCGGAGTGAAGCTGAGGACGACCCGCGGCTCTTGGCGGAGTCCGTTGGGGTCGGGGTGGCCGGAGTCGACGGCGGTGAGCTCGGCTGCGGCGGCCGGGGTTCGGTCGTGCACGGGAACGGTGTCGCAGGGTGTTAGGGGGGGTGTTGGAGCGTGCTACGTGCTCCTAGTGAGATGTGGAGCACGATGGCGTGCTCGGTTGGGCGCTACGGCGATCGTGGCCACGACGGCGACATCGCCGGCGGCGTGAAGCTTTCGGCCGCGGTGGTGCTAGGGCCTAGGGGTCGGGAGAGAGCAGGGGAGAAGGGGGAAACGGTGGCGTAGCTCACCGCGGTTGCAGTGGGCGTCGAAGCGGGCTCGGGGACGCGTCGGAGACGACGAATTTGACGGCGACGGTGGTCGGAGTCCGAAGAGGGGAACGGCGACGTGGCGGCGATGCAGGGCTTCCGGGGACCCGTGGAGCGGTGGGGAGGAAGAAGGAGTCGAGGCGGAGCTTCTGAGCTGGTCGGGGAAGCGAGGGGTGGTCGGAGACGGTGGCTAAGGCGAACGGCGGCGACGGTGAGCTTCGGCCGTGAGAGAGAGAGAGTGAGGGAGAGCCGGGGGAGAGTGAATGGGGTGTCGGCGAGGTCGGCGCGACGACCAGAAGACGATCCACGCGGCGCAACGGCGACCAGGGAGATGCAGAGAGGCTGGGTGGTGCGTGGCGAGCTCGGGCGCGCCATGCTCACCTCCCTGCCTGCTCTGGCGAGGGGAAGCAGCTGGCTGGCACGGGCCAGCACAGTGCTGGGCCGGCTGGGCTGGGCCGCACAGGTAAGTCTTCCCCTTTCTTTATTTTCTGTTTTTATTTAATATAACTGCGACTTTGTTGAATTAAATAAAATACCTAGGCAACTCCAAAAATCACCAAACTACTCCTGGTCCATAGTTGGATTATTTCCAACATGAAACATTTTAGTTTGGAGATATTTGAGCATTTAAGTATTTTATATAATTTTAAATGCCCAAATTCAAATAGTTATGATTTAATTCAAAACCCTAGGATGGCCTAGGAAAATGTGCACCACTTTTGGCAGAGGTTCTGAACCAAGGCAAAATGATGGGCATTTTAGAAGGGCATTTCAGGTTTATTGAAAAATTATTTTAGTAAACCCTAGTTGGTTTCAGAGGGGACTGGGGGTTCTGTCATCCCCATTTCAAGTTTCTGATGAATGAGTAAACATGATGCAACACTCTAATGCATAACTAGCTAGGGTGTGACAACTCACCCCCACTCAAAAGAATCTCGTCCCGAGATTTGGGTTCCTCCGGGAAGAAGGCGGGATATTCAAGTCGAAGACGATCCTCCCTTTCCCAGGTTGCTTCATCTTCAGAATGGTGCGACCATTGAACCTTGAGAAACTTGATATTATGACGTCGCGTGGTACGTTCGGCTTGATCGAGGATACGAATGGGGTACTCTCGATAGGTAAGATTATCTTGGAGATCAAGCGTTTCGTGGTCCACTTCACGGATAGGATCCGAGAAGCAACGCCTGAGTTGAGAAATGTGGAAGACATCGTGAATTCTGGAGAGGTGCGGAGGTAGTTCCAATTGGTAGGCAACTTCTCCTCGTTTGGCAAGAATGCGAAAAGGTCCAATGTAACGAGGAGCCAATTTGCCTTTGATACCGAAACGATGGGTTCCCTTCAGAGGGGTGACCCGAAGATAAGCCTTCTCGTCAACCTCGAAAGTCATAGCCTTATGTTTTCGGTCATATTGACTCTTTTGACGAGATTGGGCTGTTTTCAACTTTTCACGAACGATACGAACTTGTTCTTCTGCTTCCTGAATCATATCCGGGCCAAAGAATTGTCTTTCCCCGGTCTCTGACCAGTTAAGGGGTGTTCGACATCGCCGTCCATAGAGGACTTCAAAAGGGGCTTTACCCAAGCTGGATTGATAGCTGTTGTTGTAAGCGAATTCGGCAAATGGAAGGCACTTCTCCCAGTCCATTCCGAACGAGATAACAGAGGCTCGAAGCATGTCTTCTAGAATCTGATTGACGCGTTCCACTTGACCACTTCACTGAGGGTGGAAAGCGGTGCTAAAGGAGAGACGGGTTCCCATAGCATTTTGGAAACTTTCCCAAAATCGAGAGGTGAAAAGACTTCCTCGATCCGGATTGATTTCCAAAGGGACACCATGAAGAGACACTATTCGGGAGATGTATAAGTCTGCCAGCTGACTAGCGGTTATACTCTCACGAACAGGTAAGAAATGAGCTACTTTGGAAAGACGATCGACCACAACGAGAATAGCATTATTCCCTCTTTTGGTCCTGGGAAAACCGGTAATGAAATCCATACCAATTTTATCCCATTTCCATTCAAGAATAGCTAATGGTTGAAGGGTGCCAGCAGGCCGTTGATGCTCTGCTTTTACACGACGACAGACGTCGCAATTAGCAATATACTGAGCAATTTCTCTCTTCATCCTAGTCCACCAGAACCTCTGGCGTAGGTCCTGATACATTTTTGTGCTACCGGGGTGAATGGTGAGAGGAGATTCATGAGCTTCCTTAAGGATTAATCGCCTTAGGTTGCGCACTTTGGGAACTACTAGTCGATTCCCGAAGTATACGACTCCTTGATCATTAACGGAGAAACAATTCGCAATTCCTTTCTGAATGTTTCTCTTGATGCAGGAGATTCCCGGATCTACCTTCTGTGCGTTGATAATTTGATCCGTAAGGGTAGGTTTTGCCACCAAGGTGGAGAGAAAACCTTGAGGTACAATGTGAAGGTTAAGCTTCCGAAATTCCTCATGGAGAAGCGGTTGACTTTGTTGTAACATCAGGTTGTTACAATAAGATTTACGACTTAGCGCATCAGCCATGACGTTGGCTTTCCCTGGGGTATAGGTTATCCCTAAGTCGAAGTCTGTGATCAATTCAACCCAACGTCTCTGCCTGAGATTCAAATCCGGTTGGGTGAAAATATACTTCAGACTTTGGTGATCAGTGAATATTTCGCAACGATTACCGAGGAGATAATGTCGCCAGGTCTTAAGTGCATAGACTACGGCTGCAAGCTCTAGGTCATGAGTGGGATAATTCTCCTCATGTGGGTGCAATTGCCGTGAAGCGTAAGCAATTACGTGTCGATCTTGCATGAGAATGCAACCTAGTCCTTGTCGCGAGGCGTCGCAGTAGATAACAAAGTCCTTGGAGAAGTCTGGCGGTACCAGTACGGGAGCAGAGGTCAGGCGTCTTTTCAGTTTCTGAAAGCTGTGCTCACATTGTGGAGTCCATTCGAACTTCTTATCTTTCTTGAGGAGTTCAGTTAGAGGTTTAGCAACCTTGGAGAAGTTCTCGACAAAGCGACGGCAATAGCTCGCTAAGCCTAGAAAACTCCGAACTTGCTTGACTGATTCGGGCGGAGTCCAATCAAGGACGGCTTGAACTCGCTCAGGGTTAACAGCAATACCTTTACCAGATATTACATGACCCAGATAGGTCACTTCTGACAACCAGAATTCACATTTAGAGAATTTGGCATAAAGGCGATGCTCTCGAAGTTTCTTCAACACTAGCCTTAGATGTTCGGCATGTTCTTCCTCATTCTTGGAGTAGATGAGTATATCATCGAGATAAACCACGACGAATTTATCCAAATACTCCATGAAGATTGAGTTCATTAACCGAGAAAAGGTGGCTGGAGCGTTGGTTAATCCGAAGGACATAACGGTGTACTCGTATTGGCCATAGCGAGTAACAAAGGCCGTTTTAGGAATGTCCCCGTTTCTGATTTTGATTTGATGGTAGCCCAACCTCAAATCCATCTTGGAGAAGACTGAGGATCCAGCGAGCTGATCATACAGGTCGTTGATCCTGGGAAGTGGATATTTGTTCTTGATTGTGACCAAATTGACAGGTCGGTAATCTACAACCATCCGGTCCGTACCATCCTTTTTCTTAACGAATAGGACGGGGCAAGCCCACGGAGATGAACTAGGGCGGATGAAACCCTTTTTCAAGGATTCATCAAGTTGTTTCTTAAGCTCGGCTAGTTCTAAGGGTGCCATCTTATAGGGTCTTCTAGCAATCGGAACGGTTCCTGGAATGAGATCTATTACGAACTCAACATCCCTGTCAGGTGGAACACCTGGCAATTCCTCTGGAAAGACATCCGGGAAGTCACGGACTACCGGAACGTCCTCAAGGTCTGGCAAAGGGCTGGCGTTAAGAGAATATAATTGTCGCTTGGCTATTCGGGTCAAGACATTGACTATCTTCCCCGAAGGATGGGTGAGTTGAACAGTCCTAGAGAAGCAATCAATTTTGGCTTGATGAGCTGACATCCAGTCCATACCCAAAATGATATTAATATCCGAAGATTTAAGGGCTATCAAGGATGCAAGGAAAACAAGTCTGTCGACTTGGATCTCATTTCCATAACTTACCCTAGAGGTCTGCCATCTAGACCTAGGGGTAGAGATTTCCATAGTGGATGGCAAGTCACAGAATGCAACGTTATGCAAACGGGCATAACTTTCAGATATAAAAGAATGAGAGGCTCCTGTATCGAAAAGAACGGATGCCGGGTGGCAATTAACAAGAAGCGTACCGAGAACGACGTTGGGGTCCTCTTGAGCTTCTTCGGCAGAGATACAGTTGACATGGCCACGTGAAGCGGTGACCGGTTTGGCATGGAACACCTTCCCTGTCGGCTTGCCACGGCCAACAGCTTTAGCAGATTGATTGGGGTTGGTCTGGGGACACTCGCGCATATAATGACCAGATTCCCCACACTTGAAACAAGTCACGGAACTGGTACGTGGAGGAGCATTATTGGATGGAACCCCATAGGGCTTGGCCGGTGCAGACTGTTGAACAGGGCGAGGCGCCTGGAAAGATGGCTCGGTGTGAACCTGGGTGGCAGGGCGGTATTGGGTACCCACACGCGGCGTTTCTGAGGACCAGCACCGGATGAGGAACCCATATCACGTCCATGCTTGCGTGTTGCATCAAAATCAGTCTGACCAGTTTCAGCACTGATGGCTTTGTTGACAAGTTTCGAAAAAGATGTGCACTCATGCAGACGGAGGTCGCGGCGAAGCTCAGGGCTAAGGCCCTTTCGGAACCTTGCTTGCTTCTTGGCGTCAGTAGAAACTTCCTCAGTTGCATATCGTGCGAGATTACCAAACTCTCTGCTATAGGCATCCACAGAAAGTCGGCCTTGGGTGAAACTGCAAAATTCTTCACGTTTACGGTCCATGAGACCCTCCGGAATGTGATGTTCACGGAAAGCCTCACTGAACTCAGCCCAAGTGGTGACATGGCCCGCTGGGCGCATGGCTCCATAATTCTCCCACCATAGACTGGCGGGGCCTTCAAGATGATATGCGGCGAAGGTGACCTTGTCAGCCTCCGCTACCAACGCGGAACGCAGCTTGTGAGAGATAATGCGAAGCCAGTCATCAGCGTCGAGAGGCTCGACGGAGTGGTGGAACGTGGGTGGATGCAATTTGATAAAATCACTGAGTGACACCACGTTAGCCCTCTGATGGTGTGCTGTATTCTGTTCTATACGCTCCAACAAACGGTTTGTCTCCCGCTTGTTTCTCTCAGCTTCCATCATCACCTCGGCTAGTGAAGGAGGATGAGGCAGATTTTCATTCCTGGCTTCACTGCCTTCGGCCTGCTCTTGGGAAGCAGGATTAGCGCGCGTGTTGACCATCCTAGGTAGACAAGACAATGATTTAGTCAGGATGGTAAAATTCCGACATAGGATACATAAGGTAAGGAATAACTCGAAATGCAAGATGATCATCCGTATGACATGGTAGATACAGAAACTGCTTCTTTATTCCATCGTCATGCACACCATACAAGGTTTAGTACAAGACCAAACAAAGTACTATTATGGTGAGAAAAGGATTACATCTCGTCAGAGGCATTCCAAGCTCCTATACATTATTTTCTACACCTCCGGAAAGAGTACAAACTAGGACATATCCCACGAGTCACGCGGAACGATAGAGTACACAGCTAGTGCGAACTAGTGATGCTACCCCTAACTCAGACCGATCCGTAGTAGTCCTCATAAAAGTCACCTCCATAGCCTGGAAGCTCAACATGTTCATCCGGAAATAGACGATCTCGCGGAGCTTGTGGACCATAGGGGCTAGGATGAGGCCTTGGACCAACAAACGGTGGCCTGCGGGGACCGCGAGGTGGGGTGATGCCTCCTACATCACGCCAAACCATCACGTCCGGCAGAGCAGATCTCACAGGATAGAGATCGCGCATATCCGAATATCCAGCTTGCACCGCCGGTGCGAACCGAGTCAAAGTGGCCCAGTGATCGGCACGGGTATTGAAGAGCTCTAACCTTAAGGCCCGATTTTCACGGTCCTTATCCTCGAGCATCTCAGCAGTGGTGCGAGTCCGTGAATCCTCCTGAGTGGAGTCAGCATAAATAGCTTGGAGATATCCTTGTGCTCCCGGAAGTGATCCTGGCATATACCGGAAGTCAGAGTCCCGAAATAAACCAGATCTGACTCGCATAATGGTCATCATAGAGTAGGCGGCATCCTGCACAGCCATCTCGATAGTAACCCCGAGTCCATAGGAGCAGTGAAGAGGCTCAGTGGATCCAGGATAAGATGGAAATATCCTGACAGTGCAGAGATACTGGCTTTGATTAAAATCTTGGAATTGCTCTTCGACCGTGTACTCAGGATACCAGCGGTATCCAGCCTCAGTCATTACCCTGACCAACTTAGCAGTATGGCCGGGTACATCTAGGCATCGAGTTAGGCGAACCACTTGATTGAGGTCGCGAGTGGCCATCTGAAAGCATAATCATAATGCAAGGCATTAGAATTTCTAGCAAAATTTCGGCAGCATAACAGCTGTAAATGCTCAAAAAGGATATTGAGACATTTGACAAAGGATTTCGTACACACCCAACATCATCATATCAAAGTTCTGGAACCATTCTAACAACATAATGTGGTAGTAGAACTGAACTAGGCTTGTAACCATCAAACTTATAAGGTACTACTGATTAGTAACACGTGATCCTGATAGAGAGAGTAGATCCTAATTCCTTAACCCCCGGTGGAAGAATGGACTGACTCAGATCAGAAAGTCATAAGGTATAAGGAGTAAAAAGAGCCTTACGTTCCAACCCACAAACAATTCCCCTACATATAACTAAAGAATTTCTAGACTCAACATCGACCAGTTTGGCTTGGAGAACCTACAGGCAGTCCTGCTCTGATGCCAACGCTGTCAGGACCCCGACTCGATGTCACATCGATCTAGCTGGTAACACCTCATATCACTTTGCGGCCTCACACACGGTATCCCCACGGGTGTCGTCTTACCTTTTCCCGGGACCGTTTGCGCCTTTTGGCTCGCGTATATGAAAGTGTCGCTAGCATCCATATGATAAAGACCCCGGGCTGACATGACTAGTCGTAAACCCAAAGTGGCACAGACTTACAGGGACAGGCATCCATGACCCAGCTTCGAACGTGTCGGTCATCAGCAAGTGGGTCCGGGCTGTAGCACTGGGCTAGCAGGACTCCGGTAAATCGGGCTGTAGCGGGCTAACAGGACTCCAGTACTCAAAGCGTGACATTTCCCCGAAGGGACAAACACAGGAACGAAGAAGGACACATGCCGGCCAGCCTAAGTGTTCCAGAGCAGTAGCAAGCTACCATGGCTCAGCGGTAACACTAGGAGACATTTCCCGGTAAGAGAGGCTACTAAAGATAAACAACTAGATAGTCAGATTCCACACATACCAAGCATTTCAATCATACACACAATATGCTCGATATGTGCAAATACAACTAAGCATCACAACATGACTCTATGACACAAGTACTTTATTTAAGGCTCAGTGAGCCATACATAACATACACACAAAGGTACGGGTCTCACGACCCAACAAACAAGTCATACAATCATACAAGCCAGCAGCGGAAGTAACTTGTCTGAGTACAGACAACTAGTAAAATAAAAGAGGCTTGGAAAGCCTCTGGCTATACTATGTGGTCCTTCACAAGCTCAGGGTCACCACCTGGGTCTTTAGCCTACTCGTTGATGTCAACGTCTACATAGAACCCATCAGAAGGGGTTGCAGCGTCTTCTGTAAAATGTAGATTATAGCAACATGAGTACAAAGGTACTCAGCAAGACTTACATCAGATCCTACATACATGCATAGTATCAAGAAGGGTTGGTGGAGTTATTGCAGCAAGCCAGCTTTGACTCTTGGCTAGGCTATCCTACGATACTTCAACTTGAAATAGTTTTGCGCACACGAGTCCACTATTCACCACTTCAATACACTACTGAGGATCCACCTCCGTCCTCCTACGGAGGAGCCATCCTCGGCACTCACACTTATCTTGAGGCTTTTAGTAGTTTCCATTTACTTGTCTATGAACTGTATAGGCAACCAAGTAGTCCTTTACCGCGGACGCGGCTATTCGAATAGATCATGTTAACCCTGCAGGGGGTGCTTCTTCATACACGCTCTCACCACTTACCGTCGTTTACACGACATGTACTCGGCAACCTTCAAGCGGAAGCCCAACGTGGGTGTCGGCCACGACCTACCCAATCACCTAAGCCTCCAGTCCAGGTTTATCGCCTATTCAGGTTCCATCCGTAGGGAGTCCGGCCGAGGTTTCCCATACGGCCCCGAACGATGTGAACAGGGATCCCGAGATACCTAACGGGTATTCGGTACACCCGGCCACGTACCTACCGCATCACAGCCCACCCCTACGGTCAGCGCTGTCCACGGCCTCCAGTAGGCTACAAACACCAGAAACTACTTGCAACTCATGGACGGAGAACTAGGGTGAATAAGAAGTCGAGAGGGTCCATTGATTTCGGGCCCAATGCATGGTAGTAGCTGATTCTTAAATCACACATACAGATCTCAGTGCTTAAGGTCGGCTTCAATGAAACAACCCACCATGTACTCCTACATGGCCTCTCATCGATACCTTTACCAAATCGTGTTCACCACACCACTCTCATTACCGACATAATCATTTCACTCTAGCCCATCACCCAGATGAACCAGACTTGACACGACTCTAAGCATAGCAGGCATAGCAAGGTAGGAACAACACATACATATGGCTCAATCAACTCCTACACATGCTAGTGGGTTTCATCTAGTTACTGTGGCAATGACAGGTCATGCAGAGGAAATGGGTTCAACTACCGTAGCACACAGCAGTTTGAATCGCGTTGTCTTAATGCAGTAAAAGAGAGCAGGAGCGAGAACATGGGATTGTATCGATATGATCAAATGGTTGGTTGCTTGCCTGATGGTTCGATGCACGAATACGGTTCTTCGTTAGGGTAGTCACGGTACTCCTCGGGGACAGATCCTGTCGTAAAGGATAACGATACACAGGCATCACCAAACAATGTGCAACAATATGATGCATGCATGAAACATGGCAATATGAGTGTGTTGGGCTAATGCAACTAAAGCCAGAAGGGTTTGAACAAATTTGAGTCAAAGATTCAAATTTCAATTTCAAATATGGCCTTTTAAAGTGCTTTTCCTTGTTCTGATTAAAACATCCATTTAACTTGTTGGATCATGCATGAAAATAGTACAGATGGATAGATTGGATTTTTCTGATCATTTTTCATATATAATTTGTCCAATTTGGAGTTACAGAATAAAAGTTATGAATTTTTGAAGTTTAATTAATATTCTGGAATTTCCTGATTTAATTTAAATCTAGAAATATCATTTACTGCGTCAGCCTGACGTCACAGTGACATCAGCAGGTCAACAGGGCTGGCTCGGGTCAAACCTGACGTGTGGGGTCCACACGTCAGTGACACAGGGGCTAATCCCGTGTTGACCCGGGCTGGTTAGCTTTGACTAAGCCCTGGGGCCCACTTGTCAGCGTCAGTAGGTGGTGGTTTAGTGGCTAATTAACTAGGCCATGTCAGCTCGCCGGAGTTCTGGCCGGCGGCGACCATCAGTGCGGCGGCGATAGTGGTTTTGGTCGTTTCGGCCACCAAATGAACCGCGGAGGCCACCGGAGTGAAGCTGAGGACGACCCGCGGCTCTTGGCGGAGTCCGTTGGGGTCGGGGTGGCCGGAGTCGACGGCGGCGAGCTCGGCTGCGGCGGCCGGGGTTCGGTCGTGCACGGGAACGGTGTCGCAGGGTGTTAGGGGGGTGTTGGAGCGTGCTACGTGCTCCTAGTGAGATGTGGAGCACGATGGCATGCTCGGTTGGGCGCTACGGCGATCATGGCCACGACGGCGACATCGCCGGCGGCGTGAAGCTTTCGGCCGCGGTGGGGCTAGGGCCTAGGGGTCGGGAGAGAGCAGGGGAGAAGGGGGAAACGGTGGCGTAGCTCACCGCGGTTGCAGTGGGCGTTGAAGCGGGCTCGGGGACGCGTCGGAGACGACGAATTTGACGGCGACGGTGGTCGGAGTCCGAAGAGGGGAACGGCGACGTGGCGGCGATGCAGGGCTTTCGGGGACCCGTGGAGCGGTGGGGAGGAAGAAGGAGTCGAGGCGGAGCTTCTGAGCTGGTCGGGGAAGCGAGGGGTGGTCGGAGACGGTGGCTAAGGCGAACGGCGGCGACGGTGAGCTTCGGCCGTGAGAGAGAGAGTGAGGGAGAGCCGGGGGAGAGTGAATGGGGTGTCGGCGAGGTCGGGGCGACGACCAGAAGACGATCCACGCGGCGCAACGGCGACCAGGGCGATGCAGAGAGGCTGGGTGGTGCGTGGCGAGCTCGGGCGCGCCATGCTCACCTCCCTACCTGCTCTGGCGAGGGGAAGCAGCTGGCTGGCACGGGCCAGCACAGTGCTGGGCCGGCTGGGCTGGGCCGCACAGGTAAGTCTTCCCCTTTCTTTATTTTCTGTTTTTATTTAATATAACTGCGACTTTGTTGAATTAAATAAAATACCTAGGCAACTCCAAAAATCACCAAACTACTCCTGGTCCATAGTTGGATTATTTCCAACATGAAACATTTTAGTTTGGAGATATTTGAGCATTTAAATATTTTATATAATTTTAAATGCCCAAATTCAAATAGTTATGATTTAATTCAAAACCCTAGGATGGCCTAGGAAAATGTGCACCACTTTTGGCAGAGGTTCTGAACCAAGGCAAAATGATGGGCATTTTAGAAGGGCATTTCAGGTTTATTGAAAAATTATTTTAGTAAACCCTAGTTGGTTTCAGAGGGGACTGGGGGTTCTGTCATCCCCATTTCAAGTTTCTGATGAATGAGTAAACATGATGCAACACTCTAATGCATAACTAGCTAGGGTGTGACACAAGGTCACCTCCTGCTCCCTGGCACCGTCCAGCGTCTCGGTCAAAGTAGCCAGCTTCAACTCAAGATCTGCGTTGGAGTCCTTGGCGGCGCTAAGCTCCTTGCTCCTCTCGGCGAGACGACCCTGCAGCTCGCCATGGGTGTAGGCGTCCTTCTCGCGCTCACGCTTGAGCGCAGCAAGCTCCTCGCCGCTCACCTTGAGATCGGCCTCCAGCTGCGCCACCTTCGTCTCTAGCTCCTTCGTGGCGGCCTCGGCAGCTGCGGCAGCATCCTCTGCTTCCTTGAGAGCCCCGCCAAATGTTTGCTCGCGCGCGGCAAGCTCCTCCTCGTGGCTGTCAGGGTTAACTTTCCGCTGCGCCAACTCGCCTTCCTACGCAGACAACTTCTCGGGAGCAAGCCGCTGTTGCTCTTCAACTTTAGCCTTCTCGAGGAGGAAGGCTTTCTGCTCCTCGGCGAGTCGCTCCCGCTCCTCTGCCAGGGACCGGAGAGCTTCCTGGTTGAGGTCCCGGAGCTCCTCCGCGCGCTTCTCGATGTCCACTCCCGCCTTCGCGACAAGTGCTTCTCGGGATGCCAGCTTGACCTGTCGGGTGCGGTAGAGCGACAACAGCTTCCGTAGCAGCTGCTCCTCCTCAGGCTCGCCGCTGCTGCTGCTCGGCGCGTCGACCAGCGTCAGCCCAGCGGAGGCGAGCAACTCTTCATCAAAGGTTTCTCCTTCGATCGGCGCCCTGGAGCTCGACGCCCAGGGGAGCTTGATGAAGACGCCATCGCCGGCGTTCAAATAGGCGCCAGGCTGGGGCTCTTTGGAGCCTGACGCTGCAGCAGCGGCAGAGGGATCGGCGGTCGGTGTAGCGCCTGACGCTCCTGCGGCCTCGGGGCCGTCAGTGCGATCGCCGGACCCCTCGCCAGCTTCTGCGGCGGCAGCTTTGGCGGCCTCTCCGCCGGCGGGATCATCAGCGTCGGCTTCTTCTTCGGCAACGGCGGTGTCGTCGGTATTGCCGCGCGCGTTCTCCTCGCCGGCGACCTTGGTTTCCATAGGCTCCGTGGCAGATGGATCTGACGACCGGAAAAGGGAGAAAAGTCAAGCAAATATTCAAAAAGAAAATCAGAAGAAGAAGAACCCAAGGGAAGTTTTCAAGCAAGGGGATTGCCTGTATTAGGATCTATAGTCGTGGTCTCCGCCACCGGGGGGTCGCTAGTGTTGTCCCTTGCCGGAGATCTATCCCTTGCCGGAGACTTCTCCCTTACCGGAAAATTCTCCCTTGCCGGGGAATCCTCCCTTGGCATTGTAGTCGAAGCAGATGGCATGTCGGGAGTGGCTTTCGGGCACTCCTGGTGAGACTGCTCTGCTCCTACGCAAACCAATAGTCAGATGTCAGCAAAGAAAGAGCACCCATGCGCGCCTAATAGCAGGAAGTAAACCATATACTTACGCTGGGGGCTGCGCTGGGGGCTGCTTTGGGGAATAGTTGCCGGGTCCGACAAGGTGGTCTCGGACACACCCCCTGCTGTCGCGGTGGGTTCGTCCTCGATGACAATCACTGGGACCTTGGCTCTCTTTGCCGCTCTCTAGGCCAGAGTCCTGAAAACGAATGGGTTCGGAGTAAAGCAAATCAGATACAAGACAAAACAGCAAGAATTGAAGAACTACAAGTACAGCAAAGAATCTTACTCTTCCTCTTTCTCGTCGGAGCTGAGCGCGGAGAGGTCGAAGTCCGGCCCACCGTCGGCGCGACAAGGCGGAGGAGTAGGTTCCCTTAGCCGCTTGGCGGGAGCAGAAGCGGTGGTCCGGGAGGGCCCCGCTCCAGTTGCCGCAGCGGCGTGAGATGCTCCCGCGGCAACAGTGCTTGCCACGGTGGAGCGCATCGCGCGGCGCGGCGGCTGTTGACCCATCTGCCGTCCCGCTACGTCCACGGCCTTGCGGAGACGCCTTCTTGGTGGAGCTGGGGGCTCCGCTTGCAGCGAGCTGTCTGAAGGTTCGGGCCCGACAAGCTCTCCCTCGCCGGACTCGCTCGACTCAGCTTCAGGCCCGACAAGCTCTCCCGCGCCGGCAAGCTCCTCTCGCTCGGCAAGGCTTGCCGCCTCTGCTGCCTCTGCCTCCTCCACGGTGAACCCAAACTCACCCGCCGCAGCGGCTGCTGCCGCCTCTTCCAGCCTAGTGGTGATGCGCTGCATCTCCGCATCGGTAGTGTCGCGAGTAAGGCTCTTCTGTTCATCGGAGCGGACCGACACTTCTACCAAGCCGTCAAAGAACTCCTGCACGACGTTGTCTGCAGGCTCTTGCCAAGTTGGGCCAATTCCATGCGAATCGCACAGCGGCATCATTGCACGGATGCGGTCGAGCGAGGAGTTGTTGCACAGCGGAACGACACCCCTCGGCAACATGAACGCTTCGGGATGTTGAGGATCACGCTTGAACAGTTCCAGGAGCATCGCGTCCAGTTCCAGGACAGTGAAGTTGAAGTTGAGGCTCGAGCGCAGCCTCATGATATACGCCGCATTCTAGAACTCCCAGGCGGGTCTCCTCCTCTCCTGCAGGGGGGCGATGCAACGGTGAAGGAAATCTGCGCCAACGGCGCCTACGGTGTGCCCGGCAAGCCTGAGGCGTAGGATCCGGGTGACGGCAATCTTCAGCATATCGTCTTCCGGGGCCACGTTGCTCCAATCGTTGCCGCGTGCTATTGGGGCTTGGCGCTGGGCGGTAAATGGCTGTGGGTTCTCCTCAACAATCCAGCACCAGTCTGCTCTCCATTCCTCCCACTTACTGCGGAGCTCTCCCTCCAGATGAGCTTCCTTCTTGCCAGCTCTCGAGACCCAGGCGATTCCGCCGGATAAAGGCTCCCCTCTGTCCACTCGGGGCATAAAGAAGTGGCGAAAAAGAGCTACATTTGGATAGACTCCAACAAAGTTTTCGCAGAGATGTGCGAAAACGGCCATGGTCAGAACGGCGTTGGGGGTGAAGTCAAGGAGGCGGAACCCGTAGGTGTTCATAATGTCACAGAAAAACTCAGAGAAAGGCGGGCAGAGCCCGCAGTAGAAGAACAACGCGAAGAAGGGATATCCATTCGGAGCCAGTTCCGAAGCGGCAGCTGAGAGTACCTTCGTGCGCGGATGTGCTCGCGTCTCCGTCGACCAGAAGAGGTAGTAATACTCCCTCAGCTCCTTTGCGGCGAGCTGAGGAGGGAAGATTGCCCGCTCCTTTCGCAGCGCCACGAGCCGCTGCGCCTCGGCCGACTTCACAACCTTCCCGGCTTTCGGAGCCATGGCGGAGGTGGTGAGAGAGATCGACGGCGTTGGTGGTGCCGGTGGCGATGGGGGGCCGAGCGCTGCTCTCTTTCAGCTTTGGGAAGAAGGGGGGAGCGGCGGAGATTTTTGAGATTGGAGTAGCAACCAGCGAGATGGGCGAACTGCCCCTGTTTCCCCTGCTTATAAAGAGGGAGGGGGCAGACGTTCCGTCTTTCTGAATAAAGAAACCACCCACAATCTCTCCCATGACGCCGCATTCGACGCGTGTCGTTCGAGGAGGGCGCGGTCGATACGGAGTGAGATACGGCGTAACCCAGGCCGCGCGTGCCCGTGCCCTGTTTTGGGCCTGGCCCAACAGCGCTCGGCACCGTGTGTGGCCCAGGCCCGGGGGCTCCTGTCGGTGTACTAGAGTAGGGGTACCCTAGTATCCCGAACTTGTGCACGGGCAGTTGCAGCACCCCGCGGCAAGGCTTGCCGGGTGACCGCCAAGGTCCTCCGTGGTTCCTTTGGAGCCATTCAAGAAAAAAGTATTCAAGCCAAGGAGACAAAGCCCCGGCAAGAGGAGCTTGCCGGGAAGGCCAACCAAGGCATCTCAAGGAACTTGCCGCGACGCGCCATGCGTCCTGGTGAGGCCCGGTGAGCGACAAGCTTCCGGACGTGACAAGACAATGACCGCGGCAAGGCGCTTGCCGCGGCAAGCTACCACTCTGTACCAGCGCTCCAACACATCCACCGACGTGTCGCCCTGGGGCCTTTCCAGGCGCGCGTGGCAAGAGGCTGTGTAGCCAGCGGTGCGCGGTGGCAAGCGACGCTGACAAGATTGCCATCATGGCGAGCGGTGGCGACCCTGACGGTCCCTTTTTGCACTATTTGGGCGACGTAGACGGGCATTTAATGCCTTTGTCACCTGCCGTCAGGGTTAGGTATGATACACTGTACAGGTAGTTGTACCAACCGCAATTCCTTTTCCATTTTTACCCTTGTCTACGTTGCCACCTGTCGGAGACCCCTTTAGCATATAAAAGGAGGCCCATGCGCAACGTAGAAAGGGTTCGAAGGCAGAAAAACACTGACGGTCGGTCTCGTTAGCAGCTAGTGTGTACTGTAGCACTCAGCGCTCCCGAGCAAGAACTCAATACACTCAGACATGCAGCAGTAGGAGTGTTATCTCTCCGGAGAGCTCCGAAGCTGGGTAAACTTCTCGTGTGCTTCGCCTCGATCCGCTCTTCGTGGGATCTCTGCCCCCCGCCGAACCGAAAGGGGCTCGGTCCGCCGGTCCCATAGGTGTTCGTGGATCAGTTTGCCCGACACATGGTATGGATTTTGCTGTAAATCTATACAATTCTGAGAGCGTAACCCATTTTGGTTGCCCAAATCTGGAAGCACTTTGCAAGATGTATGCTTTTCATGAGGGTATGCATGTTACCATGGATCTTGGTGATCCTAACCTCGTCGAAGACAATATGGATATTTGGGTCGTTGTTGATACGCTTCCAATTCTACCGCTATGTGAGTTTCTCAAACATAGTTATCAAGTAATTTATATTATTTATTTCAAAATAGTTTACAACTTATTTCCATTGATAGCTTATTTTCATTCTTCAAAGAATGTGCGAAAGATAGTAGACAGAACCTACTACACCGATGGCTCAGAATTAACTTATCAGGAGAAAAATCATTTGATATCATTTATTAATGATCTTGAGAATTACAATATCTATAATCAAACTCCTCCACATTAAGGTCAATATGTGCCACTAGTGCACATGTTGAACTACGGTAACATCCATGGAGATGTCATGGTAAGATTTTTTTACTATTATGACATTCATGCATCTTTTCCATAAATTCCTCTAAAACTCAACTACATTGCTAACTACAAAGTTTTTACTATGTTTTTCAACAGGAAATCCTGATGGATTGTGTGCCTCATCTGATGTTTCCCGAAGGTCGCCTTGATGTTATGAACTTACGGCCAGGTCATCCTACTCATCACTATTGTTCATACCGGATTTCTAAAACTGATGAAGACATGGTAATCAAAGATTGGAAAAAATGTATGGTTAATCGTAGGGAGATACTTGGAAGCAACATTGTACGAAGCGCAACAACTGGAGACAGGATAATCTCCATTCTCCATAATGGAGAGTCAGGGCCTATCTTGTTTTATGATATTTTACCTAAGAGAGGGTAGTAGGTCCTATGCGAGAGGAGTAGGTCCTAGGTACAATATGTTATTATGTTCTACAATGTGTTAAAGTTGATGATGATGAGGAGGAGTTGTGATTATGACAAGTGACCAACTTGCTATATGATGTCTCATTGATGAAAATGATGATCATGAGGAGGTGTTATATGAAAATGATGTATTATATATGATGATAAGTTGTTAATGATATGATGATGATGATGATGATGATTTATTATATCATTTGGTGAAAGAACCGCGGATTAGTTTCAAGTGGATGGATCCATCCACTTGAAACTAGTCTACGGTTCTTTCACCCAGTGATGTAGTAACTCATTATGATGTAAAAATAATCTCTAAATTGCTTCTGTATGAAAACTTGTATAATGGTGTATGAATACGACATAAAATGAAAACAAATAGAATACACAATAATAGTAGTAGTGCGGGCGTAGAGGCATGCTGCTAGTACTTACCAGTAGCGCATTATGAAAAACACGCTTCTACTAAGTACATATAGCAGTAACGTGTGTAGACCAACGCTACTGCTAACCATTAGCTGTAGTGCCTTATCAGTAGCAGGGCACCACGCGCTGCTCCTAGGCCAAAAACCAGTGCTACTACTAGGCTTTTCCCTAGTAGTGTTAACGTTCTTGAGCATAAAAAAGTAGAGCTTCAACGTCAATAGCTTTGCCACATATATTGATTGTCCTTCATGAACTTCTCATCATTGCTGCCGGCCCATGCTCGCTTCCTGTTTGGAAGCAAGTATTGGTTTTACATCTTTGGCAAGCCACCTTGCGTGATCACTAGTCGCTCCATCTCTAGGTGCGACCGCGGGATGCTTGTCTCATCCATGACCCAGATGCGGCTGCTGCCGTGCAAAATCTCCTCTGGCTATTGGCCCCAGTGTCGGGCACTAGGGTATGTGTCGTACAACAATGAGTCCTCAACGAAGCTCTTCTGGATCATCTCAAACTCCTCTTTCACTGGAATCTTAAGACATTTCACACATTTGTAGCATCAGACCAAGCACATTCTGAAGTAGTACTTCAAACCTTGTTTCATCTATCAAATCATCAGAAGTTAGTTAAGGGTGACAAATGCACTAGTTGTTTCTTGTATCAGGTAAGACAAATATATTATATGAAGTACGGATTTGAGTTTACATGGTTTGGAAATCCGATGAATTATCTGATGAAGTAAGAATATCAATGTAGATTGTTATGAAATCTAAAGAACGAAAAAATAAGAAGAAATGGCGAGCATGCATAGAATTTTCTCAAGTTCCATATTGCCAACTTGTCAATAGACCTCCTGTACTTAATCCATTTATCCTAATCATAAGGCTGGTTATAAACAAATAAGATTTCCTTGCAATAGCTTGGTGTCGGGGATATACCCCGCGGTATGACCCGACCAGATATATGACCCGACCGGGAATTGGTGGTTCATCGGTAACCCGCCTAAAGATTGGCAACTCACCAGTCTGGTGATTCACCGGTATGGCGACTCAGTGATGACCCCGATGGCGGGTCAAATAGATAACAGGGTCCAAGGCCCAGAAGGCCGGCTCATGCTATGGCGGGCCGGCTTAAGAGGAAATGCAGAAGGAGTTTTCCCCTTCAAAAGAAGCAAGACTAGGATTACACTTTGAATAAAGTAGTCCTAGTCCTACTAGGACTCCACATGTAACCTGCCCCTCCAACTTATATAAGAAGGGGTAGGGCACCCCAAGAGGGGGGTCTTTTCGGACAAGTCTAGATAGACAGACAAGTCAATAGCTCTCGAAATAGAGCACCCCTATAATAGCGATCATCATGATCAATATCAATGAAGCAGGATGTAGGATTTTACCTCCATCATGAGGGGCCGAACCTGGGTAAAACCTCGCATCTCTCGTCCCACTCAACCCCTCTCAAGCGACGACATAGATGTGTTGGCCCCGCGACTAAGTCCCGACACTAAGGACATCTGACATGAAAAATCCATGACAGTTGGCGCCCACTATGGGGCCTATGCAAGGTGTTGTTGAGTTCTTGGAGGGCACTTTCACAGGGATCGAGAAGTTCCACGCGGCTCAACGAAAAGTTCCGCATGGCTCATCAGAAAGTTCTGCCGGCTCATTAAAAAGTTCTGGCCGGCTTGTCGGAAGGTTCCGCCGGCTCCTTGAAAAGTTCCGTCCGGCTCATCGGTTCTGCCGGCTCGTCGGAAAGTTCTGCCCGGCTCATTGAAAAGTTCTGACCGCCTCGACGAAAGTTTCCATTGGAATTGCCAAAGAGTTCCGACCGCCTCGACGAAAGGTTCCTTCTGAATTGCCAAAGAGTTCCAACTTAGGGGGGGGGGGTCAAACATGACCCGGAGGATCTCATCTCGAGCTGCCCTACTCCAGCCCTACTGCGATCATGCTTCAAAGGCGCCACCTCGTCGTCATCACTGTAACCTCGGGCTGAGCCACCCTGCTCATCTTATTCCGAGCCGTCGCGCGTTACCTACGAGCCGCCTCTACTTCAACATCCAGGTCTCACCTTGGAGCATCCGCGGTCACACTTTGAGCCGTTTTCATCGATATGAACCGGCGCTTCCGCCGAGGCCTTGAGAAATTGATTAAATTGTTGTTGAAATTACTGGAGGTCATCCACATCAGCTATATACGGATCATCTATCGTTCGGACAAATCAGGTGAATTCTATCCAATCAATTTTTGTTGATATATTTTTATTCTTTAAGGAACAAGTACTCTGGCTTGTGATATTTTTTGATGCAGTATAATTGTTCATTGCAAGGGTGATGGTCGTGAGTATATAGCTCGCGACAAAATTATCTTTTGGGCCTTCAGCTGGGCCGGCCTATTATGGTCGGCAAAATCTCGTGGGCCTTTAGCTGGGCTGTCCCATTATGGTCTGCAAACTCTTGGGGGCCTTTAGCTGGGCCGGCCCATTATAGCCTGCAAAATCTCGTGGGCCTTTAGCTGGGCTAGCCAATTATGACCCGCAAAAACTAGTGGGCCTTTAGCTGGGCCGGCCCATTATGGCCCGCAAAATTTCGTGGGCCTTTTGTTGGGCCGGCCCATTATGGACCGCAACATCGTGTGGGCCTTTAGTTGGGCCGCCCCATTTAAACTTAACGGGCCGCTTTTGGGCCGGTCCACGTGTCAACATTTCATAAGTGCATCTCACCCATTGGATGAGTGACACCTGTGCCAACAGGGAGCTGGCATGTGTTTCCTCCAGCCAATGATGATTTTACATGTGGAAAATCCCCATTGGTTCGGGCTGTTAACGGGTTATCGGATCCAAAACCAGACTCGATAGCTTAACGGTGTTCCATTATGGTGGATGCCACGTGTTGGTCACCCTTGACGAAAGCACTTCTGTGACGCGTGATTTATCGTCATGGAAGTGGACACTTCCATGATGATAAGTTTGGTAATGTATGGAACACTTCTACGATAGCACAGGTATGACTATCTTGATTCCGTCATAAAATCGTCATGGATGTACATGCATGACAAAAAACATGACCTACTATGACAAACACGTATCATCACAGAAGTGTATTTTTTTTGTAGTGGAGAAAGAAGAATGGTCGCTATCTTTGCCTAAGAATAATAACGACTGAATGTAACGACACTATCATAGGAAATAATATCCTCCTGTTAAATCGTGAATTTAAATAACTGGTGCATCAGCATTTAGCTTTATTTATTTATTTACCTATTTATGTTTAGGGAACCATGATCATGTACCTGGGCCGGCTTCATGTGAGATCCTCCCTTCTAGTTAATTATGGGCTCCTCTATTGGGCCTTCATTAGTGGGCTTCATGTTAACAACTAGTGGAAAATGTGTTCCGTACCAAAAATAATATGCGCTACGTACGGTACAGGGCACTAAAGGATCGGACCGTGCAACGACTTCCAAAACATTGTGTTTGTCATTCTAACAACACATTTATTCAACCAACAAACGAAATATACTACTGATTGTACATTGAAAATAGCAGGAGCAACAACCAGGGCTGGGGGTGCAACAGAAGCAGTAAGCAGGACAAAAGAGTAAAGACGCATCTCTCTCTTCCAAACCAAACATCAGCCATCATTACAAAAGGGCTACCAAAAAAGAACAAGCGTATGTATCAAACTAATAAAGATCCCACTACACCAAGTGTACGCATCTAACTAGCTGGCTCAGTTAGACGTTACTATTTATGAAGTTGTGGAGATTGGCTGACGACTTGAACCAGATGGGTGTCTGACGAGGGAAACTCCAGCCAGCAGGTCGAAGTCTAATACTTGCGACCGTCTCTTCTACTTTGGGCTGCAGAGCGTGGCGGCACATATCAGGGTATGGTGCATGTAGAGACACATGGTACGCTGTGTACACACAGTTTTTCCTGATGAATGAAACCGTGCTTCCATCATGATCCTTGCCGTCGGTTATCTCCTGGTTAATCGGATAATTCAGTCCGACAAACAGAGAGCATGTACCAAGGCTACTTACGAGCCTCCGGTCAAAAATTCCTGAAGGCCCAAAGAAGCTGGGATCCTACTCAAAGACCTTGCAGTGTCTGTGATTGTGTTCTGCAAAACAACACGCCCGGTACGTGCGAACAATCATCAACCGTTCGCCGTCGTCTGATCGAGCCAGGAACTACCTGCAACTGCCATGCCACTTTTCTTTGAAAGGTTCTGGGATTAGGAAGAGTAGGGACACCAGGCGGCCTACAACATCATATCAAATTGGAGTCAAATAAAAAAGGGCTCTTAATGTAGTCAATCTTAAGAACTTCATGTTATGAGGATGAATATTTTTTTAGTAAATGTTGACAGTAATATAAGCAAGCCAACATGATATCATAGGAAAGTAACATACTGCTGTAACAGCCGTTTGTAGCCATGACTGGAGTAGGCCAGCAATACATCCAGCCATAGAAGGAGTCGACAGCGTAAATGAAGCCCTTGTGTTCAATAGCATCAGAGAACCATGGAGGATGTATGATCCTGTGATGGACGTGCAGATTTATCCACTTACCATAGTGACCTGTCAGATAGGCGAGACCGCGGTTGAAGAAAGCAATTAGCCTGTAGTCTTTATAATTCGCAGATCTTGTGGGCACTTGGGTAGATTACAACCTTGAGCAAATCAAACTTGGTATCATGTTGGCTACTATAAGATTCCGAGTATTCTGGACCGCAGTGCCAAAGAAGTGAAGTGTTAATCGAAGGAAGGCGGATCAGCCAGGTGTAGACCTCCACGAGCATCCAGCTACCGTGACCGTCAACTAGTACCATCCAAGACGTGCTCATGCCGACCCAGTACATACTGTTAATGTAGTTGAGGGTGACGGGGATCGGATCGCAGTCAAGGGTGTTGACGCTCGCCACCCTATGGTCATTAGGCTATTTGACACACCGTTTCTGAAGATCAGGCGGCATCAGCAAGCAAGGAGCTGGCTTAAAAAGCACCAGCCCGGGGGCTTTGAGTAAATGATACAGCCCCGACAAGCACACGGCGAGCGGCATGGTACTGAGATTTTCCACAGGCTAAACAATGAGCTTGATTACCTCTATGGGGAGCGAATTCCAGCCACTCTTTTGGTAGATGCTGCTCGGTTCTGCCATTGTTAGTGCTTGGGTTTCGGACAAGGGGGGGAGGCACCTTAGCGGGGATGGAAGATTGGACGAGATTATGTGCGGACAAATATGGAGAAGCGAATATGTGCTGCGGGAAGTGGACAGGTGATGATGACTACAACACGCCGCTTGACTTACAAGACACATTCCAGCAGCGAGGGTCATATCGATGCCAGACAACTTGCTTGAGTGATCACAGTACTGGTACTCGCTACAGTACCTACTACTATGCCCTAACTTGCTTGAGTGGAGTAGTAGTGGAGTAGGACTCTGCTCTACTACTAGCGCTGGAGGAGTAGTATATTCTAATCTAAAATAGTTACAAACTTCAATGCCCGAGCGTGGAACGACTACGAACCGCCATTGGTGCTAACTCCAATCCCCAGCAAACGTTCGCTCGGAGACATGGAAGTTACAAACGCCCGGGACGCAGTTACAGTACATGTGTAAGGGTGGCGGTTTTGTCAAATACTATGGCTTAAAAATAGGCTACCGTCGGATGGAAATCTGACGATTACGCGGGATTCGCCAGGATTAGGCTCATGGCGAACAACCGCCAGATATCATTACTAAAAAAAGGTTAAAACACCCGGGGCTATAACTTGCACCAGCTAACCACTAACAATCATACTAACATAGTTTAAAAATGGTCAAAGACCATGTCTACGCGGTGTTTGGAATTATATGCAAAAAAAATTAGCAAGATGCTCGTGCATTGCACGGCACACCATCATCATCAACTCCGTTTTTTCTCTACTCCTACTCCTATAAAAGATTCAGTTGGTGATGATGGAGGCGAGGAGGCATGTTCAGCCGGGCGTGCAGTGGACGGTGCAGTACTATTTGATTTGTTATAAAAAACAAAGAAGAGTAGTAGAGATAGAGATAAGAGTAGAGATAGAGACTTAGGGAGGAGCACCATCTACTACTTCGTGTGCTACTCCTGCGCTCCATTCGGTGGTCGCAACGTCCCCTACAACCACTCCCTCCTACGCTCCATTCGGCGGGCGCTGTTGAAATTTGGGGAGCGCACTCTCGCGACTGCTGGCAGTGATGACTTCACCAATGATGACATCTTCCCCGACCTCGGCAACCTCTTCCTCAACGACAAGGACGGCAACCTCAACGCCAATGTTGCTGCTCCCGTTGCACCGTATGTGTTCTTGTCCTTCATGCTCCCGTTGCACTCTGTATCCTAGATTCTATCTGTTCATCTACTATGCTAGTCCACATGATTAGTTTAATCTCTGTTATAGCCGTCATGATTTATTTTGTGCTTATTCAGATTAAATCTCATAGTAACTTGCTCATATATTCAACTGGCGCAACATCCCCTACAGCTACTCCCGTTTCATGGACGGCCTGGTCGATGCCTCCAAGGAGCCCGCCGTCTACCGCTATGAGTGCCCGATGCCGTTTTGGGGCTCGCCGGCGGACATCGTGCATCACCTCACGGATGCATGCGGCGGTCACTACTGGCCCTTGGCGAAGAACATCAAGTACGAGACATGCTACCCATTCATCGTGTCGAAGTCGCTGGAGCATCACCGCCGCCTGCTAGTCTCAGAGGAGGATGGCATCGTCTTCCTCTTGATCGTGGGCATCGGCGAGGCCCGCGCAAGCCGCCGCCCCGTGTTTGTAGTGTGTGTTAGGGGTGATGCCGCTGATGCTGACACTGACACGAGGCCGATGTACGGGTGCGTGCTCACAGTTACTACCCCTCAGAGGTACGTGGGCGGTGACACCGGCTCCATCATGCTGACTAGGACAGTGCAGAGCTAGGACCTTACCGCTGATGTGGACATGGAAGACGCATGGTATCATTTACCCCCCAACACGGTGCACGGGGACTCCAAGGAGGTGCACCTGGACATATATATGCATTACCAAGTTAAATGTTGATCATTAGTCTTTGCTGAATGTAATCTGCTATCTAAGCATGTGGAGACTTCCATGCATGATCTTGCTCTATTGGAGTATCACACATGAATAAAACTGTATCCATTTATGGTTTGGTCTAGATCCTTCCTTGTATGAATTTTTACTACAGTATTGGTGAAAGACTTACGGTGAACCATTTCTTACATCTCCTCTGGCCCCTTCCAAGTCATCCTGATTTAATCCCTTTGTCTAGGTGTATAAGGGCATGGTTAATACTTAATAGTATAGCCAACTGTTGACTATAAGAAAGTGCCATGTCATCTGTAGCCAACATCTATAACAATTGATACTCAAAAACTAATTCTTAAAGATCATTTCTTGCAAAGCATAATAAGTGTTATTTCTTCACAAGTTTTGGATGCAGGTTGAGCAGTTGAACGCTTTTGTTTGCAAAAGATACTTTTTTATCTATTTGACCCGGATGTTTGTGAGCTCTAGAGACGAAATAATATTCGAAGAAACCGATTGATACCCGTTACACATGAGATGACCCCCACATCCTTTGTCAGAATAAACATCTCCCCGATCAATGCATTTCAATATTCCGTGCAACGCACGGGCACCTTACTATTGATTAGTATGACCAAAAATTGAACTAACATTATATAGTACGATAAATGCGGATGCATGTCACCTAAAATTATATCACTGAAAACTATGTTCAAATACAAATCCAACGATATAGTTTTTGTTGACATGCACTAACATTTTGTTAGTTAAATCTTCAGTAAAATTCAATGGGGGACTAATAAACCACGACCGATGTAGTACAAGTGTAGAGGGCGGTGTTGCACGGGAGTCTCACCCCGCTCGTGGCGCGTCAGTAAAGCCTTCATATCACAAAACCCAACCACTGCCAGTAATAAGTGGCCTGGTAAAATAAACGGACAAGCAACCATCACATCCCTCCGTCTTTTTTGCATTTCATCTCTCTGCATTTACTCTGGTTCATCTTGCACACTCGATCCCTAGCTACTACTCCTAGTATCCCTAGCTACTACACCTAGGGCCAATTCTTTTGGCGGCTTAAAAAATAAGCCGTCTCTTCCCCAACTTTTCCCATAAGACTAGTCACAGTGGAGAGTAACATTAAGGCACCTCACTCATTTATTTGGGCTTCTATACTACTACTAGTACCTCCGTCCTTATTTATTCGTCACCATTGTAATTTTGTGGTAAATTTTTACGAAAGATTTAACTGATAAAATGTCAGTGCATGTGACATGCACTAACATTTCATTAGTTAAATTTATGATCAAAATTTGACACAGATTACAATGGGGACCAATAAACCAGGGCGGAGGTAGTAGTAATGCGATTATTAATCTAGAAGCCTAAACGAACTGGCCCCTGGTACTCCTACTAGTAGTAGTACTCAAGTTGGAGTTCCAATTGCACGGCACAACTTGTTAGGCAAAAAATTCGATACAGGGTGTAGGAAGCGGTTTGGGAATTTGCATGCCTTTCCGACAAGTGAGATACTCCATACAAAGTACGACAGAGAAATAACCACAGAGAAGTAAGCTAAAAGTAAACAATCGAATGAGCATTTTTGCATTTGTGTTGCATTGAATCATTTCACAAGCTTGGCTAGTACTATTTTTCTACTTTTACATAAACCGCATCATAATGTTAAAACGTGCATTTGCACTTACATAAGTAATAGTAGTACTCCCTCCGTCTAGGTGTATAAGTCTTCCCTTCTTCTTGGTCACGGTGCACAACCAAAGATGACTTATTCACCTGGACGGAAGGAGTAGCACAGTCTGCTGCTGGTTCTTTTTCATGCTCCTTGCAGTGGCTATTAGCCGGCGCTTAAAGCGCTCCTAATCGGTGGGCTCCTTAGGCACGATAAAGTCTTCATCGCCGAGGCTCACCTCGTGCTCGGAGAGCGGAAGGTAGTTACTGTCCTCCGAGTCTTCATTCATGGCATGTTCATCAGGACTAACTCGCCCATCTTCCCGTTCGTCCTGTTCGGAGGTTGGCTCAACGGGGTCTTCATTGTCTTCGGCATCGTCCGGAGTATTATTTTCTCCTGTTCCGGTATTGCTATTTCCCATGGCATGGTTTAGTGCGGCACCGCTGACGTTGGTGCTTCGGCTGTATCTCAACAGGTTTATCCTCAACTGGAACCTTCTCATTGTCGCCGTTGTTCTCTTTGGGTGTATCCACCATGTATACGTCATACAAGGGGGTGCTTGTCCAGCGCCCTGTAAGTGGTGGTTTTTGTGCCTGCTCCTCTCCGACATCGTCGTCCATACTATCGATGTCTTTGGAGCCATAATCGAGCATGTCGGTTAAGTCCTCGACAGTGGCTTTGAAGTGGGTGGTGGGTGGGAAGCAGAATTCTCCGTCATCAGCCTTCAATCCAAACAAGATATAGTTCGGCTGAGAGTCCCCTGATAAGGAAAGGGCTTTTAATGAGTTTAGCACATCACCTAATTGTGAGTACCGGAAGATGTCCGTGCAGCTGAATTCGATGATCGGCGCCTGATCATGTTCGATGGAATTCGACGATCGGCGCCTGATCATGTTCGATGGGAGCAGATGCGCGCGGTCCGGAACCTATGGCCGGAGACGAATCCGAGGTTCCGGAGATATAGGCCCCGCTCGAGGTTGGATATGTGTGCGGCTCTAACGCCACTGAGTCTGCGGTTTCCGTGATGGGGTTGAGCCTCCCGTCCTCGGCTGGTGCAATCTGCCCTGGATCTAGGGCCAGAGCAGTTACAGGCGCTGTCTCTTAGGCACGGTCCGATGACAGATTTAGGTCATGTTCATCATGGTGGCAGGGAGAGGCTGCCATGGGCTCGAATCCGTCAAAGATCAAGTCTCCGCGGATATGAGCAACGTAATTCAAGCTTCCAAACCTGACCTGATGGCCAGGGGCATAGCTGTCGATCTGCTCTAGATGGCCAAGCGAGTTGGCCCGCAGTGCGAAGCCACCGAATACGAAGATCTGTCCAGGGAGGAAAACCACCCCCTGGACTGCATTGTTGTAGATGATTGACGGAGCCATCAAACCTTTTGGTGACGACGCAACAGAACTCTCAATGAAAGAACCAATGTCGGTGTCAAAACCGACGGATCTTGGGTAGGGGGTCCCGAACTGTGCGTCTAAGGTTGATGGTAACAGGAGGCGGGTGACATGATGTTTACCCAGGTTCGGTCCCTCTCTGTGGAGTTAATATCCTACTTCCTGCTTGATTGATCTTGATGAATATGAGTATTACAAGAGATGATCTACCATAAAATCATAATGGCTAAAACCCTAGAAGTCTAGCCTATATGATTATGATTGCTCCTATGGACTAAGCCCTCTGGTTTATATAGACACCGGAGGGGACTAGGGTTGTACAAAGTCGGTTACAGAGAAAAGGAATCTACATATCCGAATGCCAAGCTTGCCTTCCATGCCAAGGAGAGTCCCGTCCGGACACGAGAAGAAGTCTTCTGTCTTGTATCTTCATAGCCCATTAGTCTGGCCCATGCTACATAGTCCGGCCGTTCGAGGACCCCTTAATCAAGGACTCCCTCAATTGTCGCGACAACCGAAGGCAGGAGCATTGTCTCGGCATCGCCCAGATGGACGAGGAATCCATGGCGCTGTGGCGCCAACACTTCCTTCAGGACATCATCAACAAGCGTGAGTTCTACACGCAAAGGAGGGCAGAGAGGGAGAAGAGGAGGGCAGAGCGAGCCGCCTATTGCGAGGACGACGTAGGCGAAAAGCGGGCTCTCAATTCTACATGAGGCTAGGACCAGCGTCACCCTGGGAATCCGACGATGATCGGTATCTTCATGCCTACATTCAGACGTCGGAGGAGGACATCACCGAGGAGGAGTCGGACGAGGAGGAGTAGTTGAATTATCTATTTTTTTATCTATCTATGCTGAGAACTATCCTCTACTCTCTAGTCTCTACTCTCTATGTCTACTTCTCGATCTCAGCACTGTAAATGCTTTTTTTAAAGCGCCATGCGTTGCGATTCTGTTGGAGATGCTCTAGCATGGCAGACGAGGGCTTTAATGTTGCCCACAAGATGCGTGAGTATTACTACTAGTATATTTTTCTTGCCATGTTGAGATTTTAAAACCATGAGTGTGAACATGCAGAGGAGCAATGAAGACCAAAAACGGGATATTGGGGACCTTCAAGGAGCGTGGCAAGTTAAAGAGGAGCTGCACCAAACCTGTAAAACGAACTTTGGTATGTAACACCCTTTCAATTAGTTTCGTTTAGCCTCATGTTCTTCGATGTGTATATGTTGTAGTTTCTATTTGTCTTAGCCTCATGTTCTTTGATGTGTAATAAGAAGAGTCTTAATCGTCTTTAGTTTTTAGCTTGATGTAGGAAGTAGGTGTTCTCACCTTGTAGTCTGTTTTTATATTATTTTTTCCTTTTGAATTCACTTCTCTGAGTCCTGTTTATCTGGCTTCTACTAAATGGATTGGGTTGCTCTGAGTATTGATCTAAAAAAGTAGTAACTTCATGTTAGGATGCAGTTCCTGCAAGGAGGGAAGTCTGGTCAACCTCAAGATCATGTTTCCAAAATGAGGCTGGATTACACACAAGGTGCCAGTTCCCTAATGATGCTGGATTAGACACAAGGTGCAAATTCCCAGATGATGTTGGATTACACACAAGCCAGGTGGAGTCGCCAGCCGTTCATGTCCTCGTGGCTCTAGTAAAGGCTGAAAGAAAGCGTGCAGCATCCCTTGAGAATGTAGTTGAGTTCTTGAAGAAGCGAAAAGAGCAATCAGATGCTCTCTTCACCCAAGCCAAAGAAGAGATGGAAGAAGCCGGAAATAAGCTAGTAGAGGCAGGGCAGGCTAGGCGTCTCTTGCTATCTAAAACAATTGTCAATACAAAATTTCCTTCATAATAGCTAGGTTCAAATGTTTATCCAGTCAGCATTCCTGTTGTGATGTCCGAGCATCTACTGATGTGGCACAAAATAATTTTTTTGGGTCATGTAGTAACAGCAATTACTTTCCAAACAATAACATACGAAGCATTATACATGGTATAGTTCACGCGCAAGCCCGACATTCCAAGTTCAACTTCCACATCAAACTCAAATTCACAGATATCTGCACATTCATAGATAAGGTCCACAACCATGATTCACTTCAAAGCCAAAAAAATGTGAGGAGAGTTATAAATAAAGAAAAACCTCTAGTTCCTTCTACCAGTGCGAGCACAACAAGTCAAGACCATACGTAATTAATTATATTTTGGTCATTTTTTGTGTTCTAAAATGCTGGCCGGCTCGCGGAAGGACGTGTTGCCAGCTAGCTCACGGAAGGACGTGTTGTCGGCACATGCGCGAATTCAATGGAGGCAGGCGGGGCAGTCTAAAGTTGGTTGCATGCGGCGAGGAGGCGTGTTCAGCCGGGCCTACAGCAATTGGGGCCCTCTTGGACGGTGAGCCGGTTCAATGCCTGCGCTATGAGAGGTCGCATCCATGTGAGAGCAATCACTCCCTCCAGTCCTATTTTGGTTGGATATAGCAAAATCTGGTTTTCCATTCACATTTTACAAGTACAATTAATGGACAAACTTTGACCCAAAATACGGTGGGGACTAGTAAACCAGAACGGAGGTTGTAGTTTTTTTATCAAAGAAGGGTTTCCTCCTTCCGATTTTCATTACTGAAAACCAACATCTAAACCATAGTATTTGTCCTAGAACTACCAGGTTCAACATCTCGCAACATCTAAACCATACTATTTGCCAAGGAGGTAGTACCTCCGTCCTGGTTTATTAGTCCCATGAGCTATCACAGGTTGTACCATTTTTATTAGGCCGCTGCATTTAAGCACGTTAATTTATTTCCTGCATCCCAGATTCCAACACTCTCCCCATGGAAGCAAACGCCTGGGGTTGCTCGATTGGATATGCATGCAGGCCACATGCGTGCAATAGCCATTGTATGCACAGAGGTAGTAAATAGGACATTGAGTAGGGGTGATTAGAGAGGTAATTTATTTCCAATTTCTCTATATGTGTGCTTTCTTGGTCTTTGCATTTTGGCTCAAGGGCCCAATAAACCAGGACGGAGGTAGTAGTAGTTATGAATTCCATTTTCGCTCCATACCAATTGTTCTAAAAACTACTCCCTCCATCCCGTAATATAAGAACATTTTTCACACTACACTAGTGTCAAAAACGTTCTTATATTATGGGATAGAGGGAGTACTTAGTACTTATAATACGCCATTGAAAATCGGAACTCTTAGCCCCGCTAAAAAATGATATTTTAAACGCGGCTACTCGATCTGTGGCAACTGGCGAGCCACCGCCTGCAGGTCGTTCACCTGTGGTCCTAACCATCAACTCCTACGGATAAAATTATCACGCATGCTGACTATTCCTACAAAGGTGCGCTCCACCACATACCTGGTACGCGCGCATGCAGCAATCATGCACCTAGGGTTTTAGGGTTTATTTGTTAATGGTGCCTTTATGTAAGTCTCATGTGTGCGAGACAGCGAGAGATCGACTACGTGCGTGCGCGTCTTCTCTTCGTATATGTACTCCACCGTTTGTCTGTTGTCCAAAAAATTATATAGTGGTAATAACTACTAGCAGTGTGCCTGTTGGGATCCACGGTAGGGTGCGTCGACTACAATTTAAAATTTTCCTACGCGCAGAACAATAGGAACATGCTACGGGAGATGGATCACAGTTCATTACCACTAGACGCGCAGTGCCGTGCAGTGGAAGAAGAGTTGGGGCAGCGCGTCTGCGTGGATCGTCTCCTCCTCGTCTGATCTCCCTCGAACAATCGGTCGTCCGATCCCTCGTACAAGTTCGCTGGAGCGGTGAAAGTGCACCGCCTCTAACGGTATCCACGCGTGCAGGAGGAACAACGTGTGGCGGACTGCTAGGTCCGATCACACAGTCGACGCTGAGTGGAGGTGGCTATTCGCAACACATGCAAACCCTAGTCGCAGCGCCGAAGCGATCAACCGCATGAGTGTTCCACACCTCCACTTTATATAGGCGTCCGTCGCAGGCTCATCATTTGGGCCTCGCACGGACCCTAAAGCCCAAAGTCTCCTCGGTCACGTTCCTAGTCCAATTCGGATCACATCCAACAAGTGTCCTACGAACCGACCTCGTAGATTCCTTTCCTTAAGCGCATGACCCCTTAGGTTCAAGTCAGCTTAGTCACAGTTCGGATCACCTCCGACCTGCACGGTTGGTAGCGTCCTCTAGCAAGGCATGCCGACCACCAAGTAGACTATGAAGCTGGTTAGGCGAACGTGTACAACATGTCACACTTCTGTTCCCTTTGCCACACGATATATGTTGTCGGGCTCAAGGCGAGACTGTCATCCTTGTGCTAGCCTGACCTCTTTCTCGTTCCAGTGATACCGACCTCAATCCGGATTATCTCACAATCCTTATCGCATGGCCATGCTTATCCGGGTCAGATCACACGAGGGCCCCAGACTATATCTCTCCTGATCGGAGGGGCAAATCCCATCTTGCTCGACCATGTTTCGTAGCATGGGACTAGACAAACCTGAAACCTACCCTTGTAACTACCCAGTCACGGGGTAGCGTTTGGTCGGCCCAAAGCAAGTCTGTCACCATCCCGAGTACATGTGTCAGCTCAGGTCTTAGGACATAGAACGTATGTTGTACTAGAGACTCATAGATGACATATCGCTGCATCCCATAGTTGGGTCTGTCTGACTCGGACTTTATCTTGACTTGGATCCGACTACATCATATCCGACCAGACCTTTCCAAGTCCATATTATCCGGTTAGCATCCAATGCTTCATGGCTAGTGAGACCAAGCCATCGATCGTGTCATATGCTAGTCTCGTCGGCTGCGCATCCACACAACCCTTTCGATAGGGACCTTTTAGGGCAATCATCATTCAATGCATAGTCCCACAAACAAGTCACTTACTTGCTGATACACATAATTGATAATGTCCAAGGACTATCTTTATTCATAAACACATAGGAAATATCATCATACATGATAGCCTCTAGGGCATATCTCCAACAGTGCGAATGCGTTGCCACACGATCAAAGTAGATTAATACATATTCACCAATTTGATAGAAAAAAGAGTCTAGTTTTGAAATACGTATATCACTAAAAATATGTTATGTTTCACTCAAAATATATTCCTTTGGTGGTTTTGATGAGATAAGGGAGGAATGTTGTTGGTTTCAAGATTCGAGAAGTGGTATATGTCTAATTTCTACTCTTACTAGCAAGATGCCCATGCATTGCACGGAACATCAAGATCTTGTGGGAGAAAAGGATGAACGAGGAAAGGCCTTATCTGCAAATGTGGAAAGGAGTGCGGGTAAATTGCCATAGTTTCCTTCCTATCCATCAGATATAAATCAGACGACCTATATTGCAGGATGGCAGACCCACCGTCATCTCCGACTATGCTTTTTATCCTGCAATATAGGCTATCCGATCTATATCTGAAGGATAGGAAGGAAACTATGGAAATTTTGCAAAAAGATACCCACACCCCTCTCCACATTTGCAAATAAGGCCTTCCCTCGTTCATCCTTTTCTCCCACAAGATAAACTACTCATACAAATGCATCTTGATGTTCCGTGCAACGCATGGGCATCTTGCTAGTTGTTTCAAAAAGCCCATGTGTGTGAGAGAGATAGGAAGAGAGGAGGAGGACAGTGTGCATGTGTGACAAAGACACAAAGAGTGTGTGTGCGAGAGGCATCAACTTAAAATGAGGCGATAGTGTGTGTGTGCACGATCGAGAGGGGGTGTCTCAAGAAAGGAAGAAAAATCTACATAGATACAAGGAGCGGGAGAGATACATGTATGCGATAGTGGAAGCACGAGTGTGCGGGTGTATAAACCTATCTAGAGGCTGGTTGATAAATGTTTCTGAGAGAAATACGAGTCGGGGTGCAAAAGCGAGAGTTTTGTGTGTGAGAGAGAGAGACGATAGTCGGGAAGGGGAGTGGAAGCAGGAGTTGTGTGCGTGCGTGAGAGAGAGGGGGGGTTTGTATGATCGGTAAACAAATGAATAATGTCAGTTTTATACTGGGATGGAGATGGAAAAGAGACCATAACAAATGTTGTGTCTGCAGGAGAGATAGAGTAATTTTAGTGGTATGAGTCATATCTAGAGACATATAGGGTGTGTGAGAGAATCCCATAGAGATAAAGACAAAGTGAAAGACGAGTGAGACTATGTGTGTGGCGGTGAAAAAGAAATCTTAGGTACCTAGTGATACCAGAGAATGGTAGAGACGTGAGAGATAATGAAAACCGTGTAATGCATAAAGATAGGGAGAGTGTGACACTTTGTCAGAGTAAATGACCACGGGTAGCCAAACCGGCTCCCTTTGGCCCTTAGAAAAAACAACGGGCCGACCGAGCCTTGAAGCACCCAAGACGCGGGGCCACCTTCCTCCGGCCGGCTGCCTCACAGGCCGGCTACCCGAAGGCGGCCCGGCCTTAAACCCTCTTGGAGGACGTCGCGATAGGGCCGACTCCAAGAAGCCGTCCACGGAAAGACCGACTCCAGGAAGCCGGCCCAAGAAGACCGACTCCGAGAAGCCGGCCGCTGGCAGGCGGCCAGGGGGCACGTCCTAAAAGTCTGCACCCCCCATAACGATGATGGGACGGGGCGTGGCAATAGTGGACCCTGCCACCCCCGAATCCCGGAGCACGCTTGGCTACAGTACGCCATACAGGGCAGCCATGACCCATCCGACGTGGCAGTGTTGCCATGCTAATCATGACGCCCTCCACGACGGGCTGCCAGTACGACCCGTAGGCGGCGGGCTCCTTCGGTCAGAGAGACGCCTGAAGGCGGCCTGGCCTCCCCCAGCCGGCCTGAGGCATGGCCGGCTTCCTATAGCCGGCTTGCTCCCCTCCTCGGGGCGCGCGCACCATTAAGGAGACAAGACAAGGTAAGGCTACAGTGAGAGCCCGCAAGGCGGCGGCACTGTAGCCATGCTTACCTCGACAAAGCCCTAGTCATCAGAGGCGAGGCAACAGTAACCAGCCCCCGACAAGACCCCCAAGCGGTGGGGCCGGCCTGTCAACCAATGAGCCGGCAGCCGGCAGGACCCACCAGTCGGCGGGCGCCAGCAACCGGTGGAGAAGCCGGCGGCCATAGACACTAACGGCTAGGGCCCACACCCAGCCGGATTTCCATTGTACCCCCGGGGGGTAGGCCTATATAAACCCCCCGGGACACCCATGCAAAGGGTTGATCTCATAGAGTTTTAGACACCACCATAGGGAGAGAAGAGAGCTAGCCTTGCCCTTCTAACTCCTCCCACTGAACAACTCAAGGAGCCTCTTGTAGCTTCTTATCGATCTAGTGATCATGCGGAGACCCCGCAAAGCAGGAGTAGGGGTATTATCTCCACGGAGAGCGCCCAACCTGGGTAAGATCTGTCGGCGTGCATGTCTTCGCCTTATCCTGTTTCCAGGCACCGGCGATGTCTTACTGGCTCCCACAATGATAAGCCATCCGTTGGCATATGTCGCACCTACCACCCGACATTTGGCACCCACCATGGGGCTAGGTGCACCGTCGTCCGGGGACCTGCTCTGGACGGGAACCCTTTTCCTCCCCAGCGAGTGTAGCCAGCCCGGCACGCCCGATGGCGCTTGCCCCGACGCGTTGCAAATCATCGACAACGCCTACGCGGTGAGCTGCCTCGCCGATATTCTTCACGAGGCTCGCATCTCCGACGAGCCCGCATCCGACACGGGCACAGGCTGCCCTGAGAGCCGCCTCGTCAGCCTCCTCGACCAACTCCACGTCTCCGGCGAGCCTACCGCGGACTTGGAGTCGGTCAGCTCCACCGACCCGATGCTTATCGACTCCGACACGGCGTCGCTCCATCCCTTCCCCACCAACGTGATCATCTTCAATGACCCTCTCCCTCGGGCCGACAGTGGCGGCAGCACCATCACCGAAGTGCTAGTCCTCAGCCACGATGTCACCTCCGACGAAAACGCCCGCGACGCCCTGGAGGCAACGCTGCATGATCTGTCCACCCCCATCCCGGCGGACGCTGACGCCAAGACGCTGGAGGCACGCCGCCTTGCTCTCCTTGCGGAGGGCCAGAGGATAGCCTCCATGAGACGCCTCACTGAAGCCCACCAGCGCAAAGTTGACCACGCCGCCTTTGGTACGCCGCCTCCAGAAGGGCCAAGCCGAGTCGGCGTCGTCAAGAAATGCGGCGCGGCCATTGCCAGCATGCTGGGAGCAGACCGCCCAGTCTACGCCCCGCCCCTCAAGAATCTACGCGCCGCCCAGTCGATCGTAGACAAGCTAAATGGACTGGGGGCCGACGAGCTCCCCTAGATGACCAGACGCATCCAGCAGCTAATCGACGTGGCCACAGAACGGCACGAAGCCGGCGTCCGAGCTGGAAGCCCCCCTCACCGAGAGCACGACGCGATGTCGCGTACGCCGACTGCGGGCGGCGCCCGTGAAAGACAAGAGAAGGAGCCGGCTGCTAGCCGCAGCCGGACCCGAATCACCATCGAGCGCAATGCCGAAGGCCGCCCTCGAGGTGTGGAACGACGAGGCGACCCGCCTCCTCCTCCGCCTCATGGGGAGAGATATCCCACCCTGCCACCTGTCGCGCATCCGACTCTCAGTGGCCGACTTGGTTGCCGCGAAGGAGTCGATGAGAATGATGCCCGCCATCGGATCGACCGCCTTGCGCTATCCTTGTCCCTGGAAGAAGAAGATGATGTCGGCCCGCCTTGTTTTGACCCCCGCATCCGCGACGAGCCCTTCCCCAAAGGGTTCTCGCTCCCAAGAGACACGCCCAAGTACAACGGCTTCGTGAAGCCGGAAGATTGGTTGATCGACTACTCCACCGCAGTTCGCATAGCAAACGGCAACAGGCCATTGCCGTGAAATATGTCCCCCTGATGCTCCAAGGCACGGCGCACACCTGGCTCAATAGCCTCAAGCCTTACAGCATCAACAGCTGGCTGGACTTCACAGAAGCCTTCATACGCAACTTCACCAGCACCTACAAACGGGCTCCCAAGCCCCGGCACCTCTCCTTGTGCGTACAAGGGCCCAATGAATCAACCTGCAACTACCTCACGCGTTCGGCCGAGCTCCGCAACTCCTGCGAGGGGGTGCACGAGGTCCAAGCCATAGAGTACTTCACCGCCGGGTGCAGAGAGGGCACCCTTCTCAAGCACTGGCTCCTCTGCAACGAGCCGACCACCCTCGACGAGCTGCTGGTCATAGCAGACAAGTACGCCACGACCGACTCCTCAATGAAAACTGAGCTCAGGGTAGACGCCTCTAGAAAGGTGCTGGTGACGGCTCCCAAGACGCCGGCTGGAGAATCAAGCCGACGCCCGTACCAGAGCGACCACAAGTGCAAGGCCCCTATGCCGTCTTCCACAAGACGGCAGGTGGCCACAGTCAAAGACGAGCAACCTGAAGGGCGGCCGACACCCAAGAAGCAGAAGGGCGGCAGGCCGACTTGGTAGCCGGCTTTCTCCTACGAGCAAACCCTCGACGCCCCTGCAAGTTCCACAACGGCGCGAAGCCGTCCAACCACACAACTCGGAAGTGCCATTGGCTCACACGAATCTCCAAGGGCGAGGGGCTGTTGCCGCCTCCGCCTACAGGCTAGCCGCCTCCTGCCCCACAGCAGCCGGCCGCTCGGCCAGCAGTCGGAGCTATCCAAGACGAGTTCCCTGACGAACACGCCGCCTATGTCGTCTTTACAAGCCAGACAGAAGATCGGCGCAGCCGGCACCGACAACAGCAAGAAGTCAACGCGATCGCCTCCAATAACCCCAAGTTTATGCATTGGTCGGAGAAGCCCATCAGCTGGAGCCAGGCCGATCACCCAGAGGTGATGCCATCTCCTGGCTCCTATGCATTGGTTTTGGACGCCACCCTCGCGACAGAAAGGCGAGTTGCCTGTTTCTCCCGCGTGCTGATAGATGGCGGGAGCAGCACCAACATACTGTACCAAGATACCATGGAGAAGCTCAACATCAAGCCGAAGCAGCTCATGCCAAGCCGGACTGTGTTCCATGGCATCGTACCCGGCCTATCCTGCTCACCAATCGACAAAATCAAGATGGATGTCCTCTTTGGGGGAAAGGATCATTTCCGCCGAGAAGCAATATGGTTTGAGGTAGTGGATCTGGAGAGCCCGTACCACGCATTGCTAGGCCGACCAGCTTTGGCCAAGTTTATGGCTGTGCCCCACTATACCTACCTCAAGATGAAGATGTCGAGTTCCAAGGGCATCATCACCATAGCCAGAGACTACAAGAAGTCTTCTGAGTGTGCAGCTGCTAGCAGCCGGCTGGCCGAGTCCCTTGTGATTGCTGAAGAGAGGAAGATGCTGAATCGAGTTGTGTCCATGGCTGGCAAGCAGCCAGCCCTGTCCCCTGACCCCAAGGAATATGATGCTCAACGTTCTTTCCAGTCGGCCAAGGATACGAAGAAGATAACCCTGGACCCGGAGCACCCGAAGAGGTACGTTGTTGTGGGCTCCGGCCTCGACAGCAAATAGGAAGGCGAGCTCGTCGATTTCCTCCATGAGAATCGGGACATCTTTGCATGGTCTCCCAAAGACATGCCGGGTGTCTTGACGGATTTCGTCGAGCACAAACTACATGTCCGACCTGATGCCAAGCCGGTCCGGCAGCCCTTGTGCCGCCTGTCAAAAGAGAAGAGAAGAGTAGTCGGAGAAGAAATAGCCCGGCTTCTGGCAGACGACTTCATTATGGAGGTGTTCTTTCCAGAATGGCTTGCCAACCCGGTCCTGGTGTTGAAGAAGAACAAGCAGTGGCGCATGTGCATTGACTACACCAGCCTCAACAAAAGTCTGCCCTAAAGATCCTTTTTCTCTGCCATGGATTGATCAAGTGATAGACTCTACAGCCGGATGCGAGCTGTTGAGTTTTTTGGATGCTTACTCGGGCTACCACCAGATAAAATTGGACCCAGCTGACCTCCTAAAGACCGCCTTCATCACCCCATTCGGAGCTTTCTGTTACCTGACTATGACATTCAGCTTGAGGAATGCATGTGCCACTTTTCAGCGTTGCATGCAGAAATGCCTCCTCATGCAACTCGGCAGAAATGCCCACGTCTATGTAGATGATGTTGTGGTGAAGACGAAGAAACACGGCACCCTGCTGGAAGACCTCAAGGAGACCTTTGAGAATTTGCGCCAATTTTAGATCAAGCTCAACCCGGAGAAATGCGTGTTCGAGGTACCAGCCGGCCAGCTTCTAGGCTTCCTGGTCTCTGAACGCGGCATCAAATGCAACCTAGTGAAGATCAAGGCTTTATAGAGAATAAAGATTCCTACCAAGCTGCGAGACGTCCAAAACTTCACCGGATGCCTGGCGTCTTTGAACCACTTCATCAGCTGGCTCGGAGAGACGGCTCTCCCCCTCTACCGACTCATGAAGAAGTCCACTCACTTCGAGTGGAATGACCAGGCGGACCAAGCTTTCCATGAGCGAAAGAAGATGCTGTCCACGCCGCCTGTCTTGGCGGCACCGACTGAGAAAGAGCCCATGTTCGTCTACATTGCCGCCACTAGCCGTGTGGTCAGCACAGTTATCGTGGTCCAGCGTCCAGAAGAAGGCCGAGCTCAGCTAGTCCAGAGGCTGGTATATTATTTGAGGGAAGTACTGTCCACCTCGAAGCAGAACTACCCGCATTATCAGAAGATGTGCTATGGTGTGTACTTCGCCTCGAAGAAACTCAAGCCCTACTTTCAAGATCATCCCATCACGGTCGTATGCACTGCCCCGCTCGCTGAGATCATAGGCAGCCGGGATGCATCCGGCCGAGTGGCGAAATGGGCCATTGCGCTGGCTCCTTACACAATCTACTACCAGCCCCGCACTGCCATCAAGTCCCAAGCATTGGCCGACTTCCTCGTCGACTGGGCCGAGACCTAGTACCTGCCACCGGCCCCCGACTCCACTCATTAGCGGATGCACTTTGATGGATCCAAGATGCGTACCGGCTTGGGAGCCGGCATCGTCCTCACCTCTCCCAAAGGCGACAAACTCAGAGACACATTGCAAATCCATTTTGCCGCCTCCAACAATGTGGCCGAGTACGAAGCACTCATACACGGGCTTCGGGTAGCCAAGGAACTCGGCATCCGCCGGATCCTGTGCTATGGCGACTCAGACTTGGTGGTCCAGCAATCATCCGACGACTGGGACGCCAAGGACGCAAACATGGCAAGCTACCGCTTCCTCGTACAGCAAATCAGTGGATACTTTGAGGGATGCGAGTTCCTCCACGTGCCACGGGCCGACAACGAGCAAGCAGATGCCCTGGCACGAATAGGCTCCACCCGGCAAGCTATACCAACCGGCATTGCCCTCCAACGCCTCCTTAGGCCGTTTTTCAAGCCGTCTCCGGAATCCAGTTCCATCTTTGTGCCGCCTGACACCGACACAGTCAGATCTGACTTCGAGAACCAAGCAGGCGGCTCGGGGACTTCGACAGCCGGCTCGGGGACTGCCATAGTCGAACCCGGCCCGAGGACTACTGCAGCCGGCCCGGGGACTGCACCAACACAACAGGCGGTGGCCGACTCCAACTCCTCACAACCCAGCCCGCCCACCCTGGTTGTTGTAGCCGTTCAGGCAATAGAAGAAGTCACAGCGCCATCATGGGCCCAGCCCATCCTCCACTTCCCTGATAAACGGAGAGCTGCCGCCTGAAGAGATTTCGGCAAGACAAGTCCAACGCCGAGCCGGAGCATACACAATAATGAACCGAGAGCTTGTTAGGCACAGTGTTACTAGAGTCTTCAAGCGCTGCGTCGAGCCAGAGAAAGGCATAGCAATCCTCGAAGACATCCACCAAGGCGAATGCGGCCACCATGCCGCCTCAAGGGCACTCGTCGCCAAAGCTTTCCGCCATGGATTCTTCTGGCCGACTGCTTTGGAGGATGCCATGGAGTTAGTCAAACACTTCAAAGGGTGCCAAATCTTCGGCTCCAAGCAACACCTGCCGGCTTCTGCACCCAAGACCATCCCCCTCACTTGGCCTTTTGCCGTCTGGGGGCTGGACATGGTCGGCCCATTCAAGATGGCACTCGGCAGCATGACACATCTGCTTGTCGCCCTGGACAAATTTACCAAGTGGATTGAAGAAAAGCCGATCAAGAAACTGAATGGGCTGACTGCCGTGACATTCATTGCAGATATTACAACCCGGTATGGAGTACCACACAGCATCATCACCGACAATGGCACGAATTTTGCCAAGGGAGCACCGGCACGTTCTGCGCGACACAGGGCATCCGACTGGACTTAGCGTCCGTTGCCCACCCACAGTCAAATGGCCAAGTCGAGCGAGCAAACGGCCTCATCCTCTCCGGCATCAAGCCCCGACTGGTCGTACCGCTGGAGCGTTCGGCCGGCTGCTGGCTCGACGAGCTGTCGGCCGTCCTCTGGAGTCTGCGCACTACCCCAAACAAATCAACCGGCTTCACCCCTTCTTCCTTGTATATGGTCCCGAGGCTGTAATCCCAACTGACATCAAGTTTGACTCACCTCGGGTCACCATGTACATGGAGGCGGAGGCCAAGGAAGCACGAGAAGACGGTGTCGACTTGCTGGAAGAAAGCCGGCTGTTAGCCCTCAGCCGGTCCGCCATCTACCAGCAGGGTCTATGCCGTTACCATAGTCGAAAGGTCAAGTCAAGATCTTTCCAAGAGGGTGATCTTGTGCTCCGGCTGATCCAGTGAACAGTCGGCCAGCACAAGCTCTCGGCCCCTTGGGAAGGCCCCTTCGTCATCAGCCGGGCTCTAGGCAATGACTCCTACTACCTGATCGGCGTGCATAAGCCGAAGGCACGCAAGAGAGACAATTCCGGCAAGGAGTCGGAGCGACCATGGAACGGCAATCTTCTCCGAAGATTTTACAGTTAAAGTGCAGTATGTACCATGCTACCTTTTGTATTAAGTATGAGATAATGGGCTCCCCGAGGAGTTATCGGGGACTACCCTCTTTTATCTATGAACGTCGGATATCATACCCACGGTAATGCCACTACATTCGTTTTTTCGTCTGGCACCGGGTTCGACTAGTCAGCCCGGGGACTTGCCGCCTTGAGTTATGTCCAAGTTCTACGTGCAGTCAGACAAGTAATGTGCCGGCACCCAAGCCCTTTCTTGTGAAAGTCGCAGATCAAAGAATCGGCTGTCTGACTAGCAAGAGCCAAAGGCGGAAAGGAGGCCCACATGAAAAACGGCTAAGGACTAACGAACTTACATAACGCAAGCCGGCTTCCTCCCCGCCAACCGGCTGTCGAAGCAGCCGGCTGGCCGGCTTCCCTTCTTGGTCTGCTACAACCTAAGAAAGCTTGAGTACTTCCCCTCCCAGAAGGCCAATTCCTTACCCGGCCACAGACTGCAGAGCAGCTGTCCGGCTGGGAAGGCGGCGACCACGGGAGGGCGGCAAAGGAAAACAACCCAAAGATAAAAAGCAAGTAGGAATGGAAGCCAAGCACATGTATAATAATATTTACACAAAACACCTTCCAGAGGCCGGCATTCGACAAAGTTTGAATACACCCCCAGTGGGTGGAATTGCACAAAGTTAATAAAAGCTGTTGAAAGAGTGACAAGCAGAAAAGTAAAAATGGCGTCAAGCCAAGGGAGCAACTGGGGCGTCGGGCAGATCGGTTGAGACGATGGTGTCGGCTGGAGGAGTGGTCGACCGGTGAGTCTCGGCCTGATCGTCACCTGTGGCAGGCAGTGCATTCGCACGCGCCTTGTTGCTGGAGGCACGATCAGGCTGAAGCTGGCTGGCTGCTTCACCATCCCGCACAACGTCCTCGCCGTCTTCCTCCTCCTCTTGGCCCTCGTCGCTGGAGTCGATCTCCTCCGCCGAGTCTTCACCGTCGGCCGGGTTCAGCCCGAAGCATTCCTCCGGCTGCGCGACACTGTCTTCGTTCACCTCAGGAGCAAAGGCGCTGTTGTCGGTGAAGTCAGCGATCGCTGAGGCGTGCTGGATGATAGCCGACCGCACCGCCTCCAGCTCCTCGTCAGCCTCCTGCCCCCAGGTGCGCAGCTGGTCCAAGTTCAACCCAGGATACCAAGCCCGGATGAACTCTAGAGCCCGTCGGGCGCCGGACCGAGCTGCTGAAGCCTTCCAGGCCTCGAGGCGGCCGACTGCTACCTCCAGCCAATCGGCAGTACGGCTGGGGGTGCGGGGAATTACCTCACCGGGCCAGAGGGCGGCCAGCACCTGTGCTTCGGCATGCTGAAGCCGGCGGAGCATGCGGTAGGCCGGTTGGAGGTGTGCTTGGATTGCTAGAAACTTCTCCTCAAGGGACCGGTTGGTGTCCGGTGCGATCTCAACCCCAGGCTGCCGCCGGGCCTCACGGTGAGCTTCGGTGGCTTGGTTGGCGGCGACAGAGTAGCCGGGGAAGTATTCTTCACAAAGAAGAAAGAAACAGAACAAGTCAGAAGATAAACCGGATTACAAGGACAAGCAAAGAAGTGAAGAAGAAGGCGGCCTACCATCAATCAAATCTTCGACCCGGCCGTAGCCTTCGCTCAGAGCCTGCCTCGCCTCGCCCCAGCTCGCGACCTCGGTCTCATACATGGCTTTGAGGGCGGCCTCGCTGTCCTGCGCCGCCTTCAGAGCCGCCTTGTGGCTCTCCTCCTGGCCGGCCAGTTTCTTGGCTAGGCGGTCACGCTCCTGAGCCAAGGCATTGAGCTCGCCCTCCCTGGTACGAAGGGCAGTCTGGGCCATGCCCAGCTGCTGCCTCAAGTCGGCGTTGGCTCCTGCCAACATGAAGAAGAAGAAGTTAAGGAAGAAGTCGTCGGGAAAGATCTGACCCGACTGTACAGCAGTCGACCCGAATCTCGAGGACTACACCCAATGAGTGCGCTGACGTGCCCCCACATGAGATAAAAAGACAAAGGCACTCACGCCGGCTCTCTCTCATATCGGCGGCCTTCTGATTCATCTCCCGGGTCTGGGAGTTGAAGGTAGCGGCGTAGAGGTTGTGATAATCCTGCAAATAGGACGAAGGTGTGAGCAAGAGCAAGTCATTAAATCCAAGTCCGTTGAGAAGTTCGAAGCCGCCTGCTCAGCAGCCGACTTGGAACTCGGGGACTACACCCAGTGGGTGCGCTGACGCGCCCCCACGAAAGAAATCAAGAGCAAGGAAACTGACCAGAATGACCGACCGCGTCGTGAGAAACTCTTGGGTACACTGCTTCAGCACGGTGGCCTGAGCCTGAAGCCAGCTACGGACATCCTGTGCTGCCAAATTCAGCGCGGCTGTCCCACTGCCAGGCGTCCACCCTGGCGAGCCGGTGATGGTCGTCTCCAGGTCGTGCGACAACGAGCTGGAGCCGGCGGCCCTCTGCGGGTCCGGCTCTGAAGCCGCCCTCCCCGCACGCCGACGAGTCGGCAACAAGACCACAAGATCCGCCCTTGCAGTCGGCTCGCCTCCAGCCGGCTGCTCAGGCGGCGCCTCGGGCTGGCCGCCTTGGCCTGCGCCTCGACCGACTCCGCCGTCGTCTCCTGAGCCACCTCGGTGGAGGCTGCCCTCCGCTCCTCCGCCTCCCGCTCCTCCCGTGCGTCCCACGCGTTCCGCTCTGTTGCCGCTTGGAGCTTGGCGTGAGGGTCTACGCGGCGGGAACTCGCGGATCCTCCCGCCCTGCCGACTATGGAGGCGGTGGTAGTCTGCTCAAGAGAGAGCGGAGCCCTAGTTTATAAAACAAGAAAATACTTAGAAGAGCACCGACTGAAGGAAAGAAAGAAAGGCGGCAAAGGTCGATACCGACGCCGAAACCGCCTGCGGCTGCTTCACCACCTTGCGGAAGCGGGCCGCCGCGAAACCCTTGGGCTTCTTCGGCCAGCCGCCGAAGAGAGTCGATGCCGCCCGACGTTTCTGCGCACCGCCCTGTGCGGTCGGTCCGCCAGAAGGGCCGGAGCCTTGATGGTCGGATGACGGCTGGCGGCGTGGAATAGGGTCAGCCTTGTCATCATCAGTCCAGTCATCAAAGCTGGCAGTGAACCCGGAGCCGCCTGTCTCGCCGCCTCCCCATACATCGTCGTCATCTAGGGCGGCCGCCCCCAAGTCGGGGTCGTCAAGGTCGTCCACCACGCGGTCAGGGGTGAACTCGCGTTCCGCCCCCGTGGTCCCGGTCGAAGGATGAAGGAGGGGGTTCTGATTGAAGAACAAGACGACTAGTCAGAAGCCGGCCAGAAAGAACTCGGCGACAAGAAAAGAAGAAAAGAAAGAAAAGCTTACCATAGGCGGGGGGTTGGCGCGAGAATACGACTCCTTGCCGTACTGCCACTCCTCGGTGAGCTTGCAGTTGGCGATGTAGTTCACCATGTAAGATACCTCGTCGTGAGGCATCTCTCTGGTGCTGAGCCGGCTTTGGTCGAAGCGGCCGCTCATCTGGGAGATTAGATGAGGGCGGCCTTGGAGCGGGAGTACCCGGCGCTCGACGAAGGCGGCTCCAACTGGATCAGCACCCGAAGCTGGGTGACAACACCAGCTCCAGCCGGCATCAGCGACCTGGCCCGGAAGGACCACGAGGGCTGCCCCCCAGGCGGCGGGCCGGCTACGTAAGCTGGCAAGTTGATGTATTCACCGTGCGGAGCGACGTTGTTCACGTAAAAATACGACTTGTTCCAGAGCATCACCGACTGGATCGGCACGATAGGCAGGAACGGATTGTCGGCGACGGACCTCCGGATGGCGATGAAGGCAGCGCATGGAGCCGGCACGCCTGCGACGACCGTGCCGAGCTTGGACTGGAAGAACTCCCCCCAGAGTTCGATGGTGGGGAGAACGCCAAGGAAACCTTCGCACAGAGTGATGAAGGCCGACAGCAGCACCACCGTGTTGGGAGTGAGGTGGTGCGGCTGAAGATGGTACAAATCAAGAAACGAGCGGAAGAAGCCACTCGCGGGAAGGCCGACGCCGCGCAGGCAGTGCGAGTAGAAGACCACTCGCTCGCCCTCCTGCGGCGCCGGCGAAACCTCCCTCGCCAATGCGAGGTGGACCCGCACGAGATCTTCGCCCGGCAACTGCCGCGTCTTGCGGAGGAAGTCGATGTGGTCATCGCGGACATTAGAGCCGTCCCAGGAGCTCGACGTCGGAGCCATGGCGATGCAAGGGCGACGGAAAGCGCGGCGACGGAGAGTGCGCGGTGCAACGGCAGCAAGACCGTGACGTGCTAAGGAGAATGGCGAAACGGTGGCGTCGTGGAGAGCCGTTGCGGTGACGAAGAGGAAGAAGAATGAGGTGGCGGAGCGAGGGCGAGCGTGCGAACGACTGCCGCTCCCCCTCCCCGCCCCTACATATAGCCTCGTGCAGTGAAGTCGAGGAGGCGAGGTGCGGGGGTGTGGGATTAACTGCGCCCACTCCCCCATGTCCCGTGATTATCACTCCTCTATGGCGAGGGGAAACTGCCGTCGGAAGACGTGCGGTCGGTTCGGGCTACAGAAGATCCACGCACGGGCCGAGGCGTGGAAGTGGCGGGCCCCGGCCTGTGGCGGCGTCCCGTCACGCGCGTGGGCTGGCAGGCCCTTCCAGCCGAAGGGTGCCACATGGCGCGCAGGAGGCGGGCGGCCAGGCCGCCACCTGGCTAGCACGCCAACTGGTTCCCGCCTTCAGATTTCGAAGAGACGTCGCCAAGAAGGCACGCATAAGAGAAGCCGGCTCCTAGCTGTCGGCTCTTCGGGATAGGAAGCTGGCCGAGCTTCTCGATTCCCCCTTCAGCCATGAAGCCCAACCAGCTTCGGGGACTACTGTCGGAGTAAATGACCACGGGTAGCCCAACCGGCTCCCTTTGGCCCTTAGAAAAAACAACGGGCCGACCGATCCTTGAAGCACCAAAGACGCGGGGCTGCCTTCCTCCGGTCGGCTGCCTCACAGGCCGGCTATCCGAAGGCGGCCCGGCCCTAAACCCTCTTGGAGGACGCCATGATAGGGCCGACTGCAAGAAGCCGGTCACGAAAAGACCGACCTCAGGAAGCCGGCCCAAGAAGACCGACTCCAAGAAGCCGGCCCTGGTAGCTGGCCAGGGGCCGCGTCCTAAAAGTCTGCAGCCCCCATAACGATGATAGGATGGGGCGTGGCAACAGTGGACCCTGCCACCCCCGAATCCCGGAGCACACTTGGCTACAGTACGCCGTACAGGACAGCCATCACCCGTCCGGTGTGGCACTGTTGCCATGCTAATCATGACGCCCTCCACGACGGGCTGCCAGTACGGCCCGTAGGCGGCGGGCCCCTTCGGTCAGAGATACACCTGAAGGCGGCCTGGCCTCCCCCAGCCGGCCTGAGGCATGGCCGGCTTCCTATAGCCGGCTTGCTCCCCTCCTCGAGGCGCGCGCACCATTAAGGAGACAAGACGAGGTAAGGCTACAGTGAGAGCCCGAAAGGCGGCGGCACTGTAGCCATGCTTACCTCGACAAATCCGTCGTCATCAGAGGCGAGGCAATAGTAACCAGCCCCCAACAGGACCCCCAAGCGGTGGGGCCGGCCTGTCGACCAATGAGCTGGCAGCCGCCGGGACCCACCAGTCGGCGGGCCCCAGCAGCCGGCAGAGAAGCCAGCGGCCATAGACACTGACGGCTAGGGCCCGCGCCCAGCCGGATTACCATTGTACCCCCGGGGGATAGGCCTATATAAGCCCCCCGAGACACCCATGCAAAGGGTTGATCTCATAGAGTTTTAGACACGACCATAGGGAGAGAAGAGAGCTAGCCTTGCCCTTCTTCCTCCTCCCAACGAACAGCTCAAGGAGCCTCTTGTAGCTTCTTATCGATCTTGTGATCATGTAGAGACCCCGCAAAGCAGGAGTAGGTGTATTATCTCCAGGGAGAGCCCCCAACCTGGGTAACATCCACCGGCGTGCATGTCTTCGCCTTATCCCGTTTCCCAGCACCGACGATGTCTTACTGGCTCCCACAATGATAAGCCATCCGTTGGCATATGTCGCACCTACCACCCGACACACTTCTTAAGGGAGACGTCGAGAGACCATGTTTGCGAGGATAGGAGAAACATGAAGTGAGCGTCCAGGTGAGCTGGAGATAAGACAGTGATAGCTACATAAAGGAGCATGCATGCGAGAGAGATGGGTGTGAAAGGAGTCAACATAAAAGGGATTAAAATATTTGAATTCAAGATGATGATACATGTAATCCATACTCGAACCAAAATTGATCTATCAAACATGCATACTCATATGAATTCACGCGCATCTATGTTATTTAATATGTAGATATTAGTGATCCATATAGTAGAACGTAATTAGGTTTAAATTTTTTGAATTCAACCGTATGATTTTGAGATCATTGTATTTGTAAATCATATTATACATATAAAGGAGCATAATTATTTGTTGTCCTTTTGAAAGTATATATAAAAAATGATGTATACAGAATTTTATTCCAATCGAAAATGGATCCTGCCCGAAGAAATTAGAATACAAACGGGATTCGAATTGAGTTGGCACGGTAAACGTGCACTCTGCAAAATTTGAATGAAGCGGGGAAAGTCGCAGTAACCGCCCAAAACCAAAATCCGCGAGATGGAAATTACTACTGCCTATACCTGCCATGCAAAGCCTATCGGCACGATTTCTATAGGTTTTGATAGGGGTAGGTTTGTAATTTCACTCAAACGTGACATAACCACGTCTCACCCGGATTCATACACGGTGGGCGCCAAAACACAGTGTCTGCTCGGCCGAAATCGACTCCCTTCTCGATTCATACACGGTGGGCGCCAAAAACAAACTCTCGTCGGCAAATATTCGGTGTATGCGAGATTATCGTCCTATCCCCAACCGACTAATATTGTTGTGATGTAGGAAATTTGAAACGGGGGCTAAGTTTGTAAATTTCCTCGCATTTGAGACAAGCGCGCCCTGAAGACATGGTTCCCCCTTCCTCTCTCCCTCCATTTCCCCATTCGTACTCCGTGGGCGCCAAAACACCCTCTCCACCCCAGCTTCTTCTGTCCTCCACCCCATCCACCGCCGTCCTCCTCCACCATGCCGGAGCTGATACCCCGACGCCGTCGCCCATTACAAGAGATCGACTTGTCTCATCCACGGCTTCGGACTAGGATCCTTGCATCCCGTCCTCTCGCTTCACCCCCTCCGTCGTCCACCTTGCCGGCGATGCTCCTACGATCGTCTCGTCCACCGCGCCTTGCTGCCACCGTCTACCGTCCTAGATATGCTTCCACGCCGCCGATAGCCATCACTACCGCAGCACCGTCAAATTCTCAGCAGATGCATACACGAAGCCGCACCAGAGGCGGTACTCTTTCGTATCTGCTCAACTTATTTGTCGCAGCAAGAAAATAGATTGCCAGTGCTTTACTCTGATTTCTTGTCCATCACTTACTTGCTAGTTGAAAGAAAACATTGGTTGCGAAATTGCCTTTGTCCGGTTTGCACCTTCAGATCCATCATGGCATGCTCAACAATATACTCACAATGCTTATGGTTTTCCCCTTTTATATTCGACACTAGTTAAATCACAGTAGACTAAATTTCAAAATTGGATCTGTCGATTTTTCAGAGCTCGTCGGAGTGCGTCGGTGCGAAGGAAGGGGCTCGAGTGGGGACGGTGGTTGTGGGGGGCGGTGGTGGGGCCTCGCCAATCAAAGAAAACTCGACATGTGTGGGAGTGGGGGTGGGGGATGGGGGTGGCGGACGAACACAGGCGGTGGGGGCCGGTGGTCCTGCCGGCAGCTCGTGCGGTATTCTATATGGGAAGAATCAGAGACAAGGAAGAAGAAGGGTTAGGAGACATAGGATCTTCATCCAACTGCCTGAAATGGTTGACGGACCCAAATGACGAAAGTCACGCGACTTGCATGTAGACATGCCTTTATATTCAGTACCATCATCATACATGCTTAGCACTACTCCTGAATCCATCAAGCTAAACAACGTGCCACTCATAATTCCAAACTTGTTGCTCAAATACGAATCTGATATGATGCTGGTATTACTAAAACAGATAACGTTTAATTGGTCAGCTAATGTTCGTACTTCACTTTTGAAAAGCATGTGCACCACATATAGGGAGACAGTAGGGATTTGCATTCTTAATGCGCTCTGGTTCATCATGTGTGGGCATTGCGAAACAAACATTTTATTATCCAAAATTTGCTTGCTCTTCTTTAGCATGTTCCTCTTCCGTTCTTCTTTAATTAGTACTCTCTCCGTTCCTAAATACAAGTCATTGTATAGATTCCACCATGGACTATATATGGAGCAAAATGAGTGAATCTACACTCTAAAATGTATCTTGATACATCTGTATGTGATCCATAGTGGAAATCTCTACAAAGACATATATTTTGGAACGAAGGGAGTATGATAGTAGTACAGTATGTCCCTTGTAGTGAATATGAGCAGGGACATTTGTAGTGTAGAGGTCTATACGATCGGTTGTGATGGACACTCTGAACTCTTCGGGCCTGTTTGATTTGTAGGATTTTGTAAACATAGGAATATGATTTGTAGTGGCCTGCCCACTTGAATCCTGTAAGAATAGCAAGGAAATGTGGGGACCGATGTCACCTTTGAGAGTTACACTGATATTAGTAGTACCGCACCATCAGTTGAAGAGAGCTGGTATCCGAAGCCTTTCTAGCCGTATCGGAAATACTAGCACATATATTCCAGCAAGTTCCACTTTGCTGATTTTACTCTGATGCTTACGGATTTCCCGTTATATCTACACTATGATCTGTGTAGCTGCTTTGTGTCGTACTAGCAGTAGTCCACTCTTGAAGCTAAACACTACAATGACTTACAAAATTGGCACCAAGGGATTGAGTGCCATTCTAGATGCAATGAAACTCATACGCTCGCCACCTGTTGATTCTTGTTCAAAATATGATCCTAATGACTATTCTAACCTTGAGGAGTCAAAGGCAGATGAACTGTCCTATTCACCCAACAAGGTGCCTGTTCTAATTTGGCAAGGTTTTATTGATTCGCGTATCTTGTATACGTTGCCTTGCATTTCTTCTACTTTGTTGCACCGCCATTTGCTTAGTTTACTAATCATATATGTCGAGATGCCATGCCCATCCATTATCAATACATATTCCATCTATCATCATACCATGTTTTTCCACTCAAGTGCTATTCTTGTGCATCAGACATCAAAAAGGAAGAGGGTGATTACCGAACCTAAAGGAGCACCAGCAAAGTCCTTGAAAAACGTGGTGGTGTCGGAGAAATCACATAGCACCCCAATTATATTGGCTGTACAACCAGTGACACAAAATGTAGGACCGACTCCAGCAGGCTATACCCATACTTCACTGGCCACACCACTAGCCCCACCACACAGGACCTGCACTCCAGCTAAAGGTATGCCGATTTCAGTTGCCATAGCACCAGCCGTACCACGGAAAAATCCCACTCCAGCAAAAAGTGCAACAAGTTCACCGGCCGAAGACCTATCCCAACTACAGAGACGGCCAATTCCTGTAGATTGGAACCCCATTCCAGTTATTCCCAGTTTAAAAGACAATGCTTTCAATGTTGTTAGTAACTACATGCATATATTCCCATCATGGGAAGATTATAGTGAAGACAAACACCATTTTCACATCTTCCTGTCCCACTTACGCGTAAGTGCTATTATTCATGGTGATTATTTTCCTATCTTCTACAGATTGAACCCATCAATGATTTACATTACATTGTTGTAAGTAGGCGAGGGTCAATCTGGACAGTCATGACAAGCAAAGCTTGCTTGCGCTTTTAAAGGAAGCATTGCAGCAGTATCGGTGTTACCTGAGGAAATCACACTTTGATGGCAAGTCTATAAACGAATTTCCGGTGAAGTATCCTGTGCTAAATTTAGAAGACATTGAATGGAAAACCTTGTTATGCACTGGTCTCGTTCCCAGGATGAGGTACTATCTATGAAATCACATGACAAATTGAACTTCTAATTTTCCGCATGTGCCTTACCGATCTTTTTTGCAGGAAATCTGCTTGAAGAAGAATTCCGGTTTGAAAAGAACGATAGATATCGCAAATATGCTGCCCACTACTTTCCTCTTGTTAGTACTTGTTGTCTTGTATCACTATACTTGCATACATACCTGGTTCATTATGTGATAGTAGTATGCATGATAGCTTGCTTATTAATTGTTCGCTCCAAATTATCTGATCTGTATGAATGGTCACATTAGTGTAGAATATATCCAATGCCAACGAAAATGTTTAGCTCTGCATTGTTCTTGTATGTACCTGCTGCCCTTTATCAGTGTACTTATATTGACAGGTAGTTGTTCATGTAACATCACTCTGCAGCTTATTTTCCTTTGCCCTCCATTTTCTACACATTAGATCTATATTTACTCTTACCATAAGGTTGGTACTGAAGAAGTTTAGCTCTGCATTGCTCTTGGTTGTACCTTTTGCCTGTATCATTGTACTTACATTTATAGCTACTTGGTTATGTAGCATCACTCTTCATCTTATCTTTAATATTCTCCATT
>NC_041381.1:480548253-480563818 GCF_002162155.2 Triticum dicoccoides | reverse complement strand
TCACCAATAATGTAAGTTTGTCCTTCTCAAGCCTTCAAACTTTGTTGTGTATATTTGGTTAGGCATGACTGCAACAGCTATTTATTTCTGGTGTTTGCATCAAATTGCATGTTTAAAGTTTATTATGTAGTTCATAAACAAAAGTTTGTCGTTCTCAATTTAAGTTTTCAGTTGTACAACCAAGTTCCTTCTTCATACCATGTAAATTAAACTATACAGAGAAAGTGATCCTCTTTTGCACTGCATGTATGCTTTTGTTCTTGATCTGTAATCCAGTGGTGTGGTGAACCTACCCACTACAACATAATGTCATATTCTGCAATGTCTTTACTATGAACAATGTCATATCATTCTACTATTATTTAAACCGTCTCTTTATTTGCCAATATGAAATGGCATAAATTGAGAGCACACTAACCATTGATACTTATTAGTTCTTGATCTGTAATCCAGTGGTGTCGTGAAGCTGCCAACTCCTTCACAATGTCATTTCCTGCCATATCTTGACCTGAACAATACCACATTGTGTTAATGCTAATTTTAACTATGTCACTTTATTCGTTAGTAAGAAATTTGATGAATTGTCAGCACTGATACTTATATGTGCAAAACCTGTCATCTGTCTGCTTGTTTATCTTTCAGAGTGAGGAGGATATAAGTGTCAAACAAGTGCAGTCTCATCAGCTTGCTCAGCTGCTTGCGCTGCAGCTCCCAAGCAGGGCTAACCTTTCTAGAACTCTATTGAAGTGATGTCAGTTTTGTATATTATTTTGTCGATGTGTTTATTTGCACTAGTGGCGATCTTTGATGCCCAGTGTATGTAATCTACTGTCTTCTTGTGCTTTATTATCATATTGGCGAACTTTGATGCCCAGTGGATGTAATATGCCGTAATTTGTTTGTTGTATAGTCTAGGTTTTTTCTTATTCACGACACTGCAGTTATTTTACTTTACTTATATCCTGTCTTCGTAGTAAACCGGCCAAACCATAAAATTATAGTACGTAATCAGGCCGTCATGCAAATCACTATATATGATCCGCATCACGGGCCCCGTCATCTTGGTCCATTAATAGGCCTAAATGTAAACTGGCCCACTAGTAGATTCGGGCCTTTAATAGGCTGAGTAAACTGCCGGCCCTATTTTCTCAAGAAAACTCAATGGGCTTTTAGGAGGCTGAAAAGTAGGTTGGGCCTAAAACGTGATGAACAGCTCACTGGCCGGCAGCAGGCCAAAATAGACCCCGACCCATGATTGTGCCAATCACACATCACAGGCTTTTAACAGGCCCAAATTGTCTCCGTCGTTGTTTGCCCAATCAGATTGTCGGCTATGAGCAGGCAGGATGCAAACCGGGCCGTAGTTAGGCCCAACTATATGACGGGCTTTTAACAGGCCGAAATAAATATAGGGTCGAATGTTAAATGATCCTTTAATAGGCCAAAACTAAAATCAGGCTGAATTAATAAATGGGCCTATAGCAAGTGGTCCCAATAGCATAGCGTCCAATTGACGGGCCGAATCTGATATGGGCCATAATTTCTCCAAAAGCCTCTTCAAGGGTCGGACCTGATCTGGGCTATAATTTGGCCCAGAACGTGGTAGGCTTTTAACGGGGCGGATATCATATGGGACTTTATTAGGCCTGGAACGTGGCAGGTTGTTAATGGACCGGATCAAATATGGGCCGGCATTTGGCACAAAACATGGCAGCCTGTTAATGTGCTGGCCCACTAGTGTCCTCAAAATCTTGTGGGCCTTCAACTAGGCCGACCCATTATGGTCGGCGAAATCTAGTGGGCCTTTATCTGGGCCAGACCATTATGGTCCATAAAATCTTGTGGGCCTTTAGCTGGGCCAACCCATTATGGTCCGCAAAGTCTCGTGGGCCTTTAGCTAGGCCGGCCCATTATGACCCGCAAAATCTTGTGGGCCTTCAGCTGGGCTGGCCCAATATGGTCCGCAAAATCTCGTGGGCCTTTAGCTGGGCCGGCCCATTATGGTCCGCAAAATCTTGTGGGACTTTAGTTGGGCCAGCCCATTTAAACTTTATGGGCCACTTTTGGGCGGGTCCACGTGTCAACATATCATAGGCGCATCTCTCCCATTGGATGAGTGACAACTGTGCGAACGCAGAGCTGACACATGTTTCCTCCAGCCAATGATGATTTTAAACATGGAAAATCCCCATTAGTCCGAGCTGTTAACGGGTTATCGGATCCAAAATAGGACCGGATAGCTTAACAACGTTCTGTTACGGTGGATGCCACGTGTCGGTCACCCTTGATGAAAGCACTTTTGTGATGCGCGATTTATTGTCATGGAAGTGGACACTTCCGTGATGATAATTTTGGTAATGTCATGGAACATTTCTACGACAGCACAGGTATGACTATCTTGACTCTGTCATAAAATCATCATGGATGTACATGCATGACAGAAAACGTGACCTACTGTGACAAACACGTATCATCATGGAAGTGATTTTTTTTGTAGTGTAATGAACTGTTACTCCCTTCATTTCAAAATATAGCGCACATTAGCCATGGTAAAATTTTGCAAGAATTGGTCAAAATCTATGGAACTCATTATGTTTGTGTCAAGGGTAGGGGAACCCTATCCCCTTCCGCCTTGGTTCGGACGCGAGGAGTCGGTGGACAGCCACACACATGGCCACCAAAGAAAACAATCCAAAAAGAGTCAATACTAGCTGTAACTGCCAACCTCCACAAAGAATTAATGTTCGGAGTTAGAACTGAGTAGCACCCAAGAAACCCAGTGCCACTCTCCCAAAGAACCAAACATCCATGGGAGGTCCAATGAGTGACAACACACAAGGCACCATCGCCGCCCAACCCAAGACCGGTTTTGGGATTTTGCTAGAGCTTCGGGTCAGTTGGAGAGGAGAGACCTCAATGGTGCCTCTAGGGAAAAAATTAACACACACACACAATCATATCGCGGTGTCTAGAGAACTAACCAATGATTTCTCTAGACTCGAGCTTACACCACCAACCCCTCTAGCACCTGATCAACCGACCAAGGCTGCAAGATAGACAAGGCAGGTATTGGGGAGAATGAGTTGAGGAGGATATGATCTTGACCTTCTAATCTGGAGGGGAAGGGGGGGATATGGGTCGAGAGCACAACCAACCGAATCCTAGCCACTCGGGTAGAAAAGGTTGTCGTCTTGCACATCCGACGCACGCTACCTTGCCATCTAGGGTGCCTCCTAGGTGTCCCGGGTTGTCTGCAATGGAATGAAGCGGGAAAAACCTCACCATGATCTTCATCGCCAAGCACGCAAGCTTGCCCGATGAACACCTCCGGTGGCAACATGAGAGGGAGGGGGTGGAGGTGGTGGCAGTGTTGGGGAAACCCTAGTCGCCTTAGAGTCCCTGGACTCATTAGAATGATAGAAAAAGAACGAAGCCAACTGGGCACAAAGTTGTTTCAAAATATCAAGAGGCCCTGGGAGAAAAATGTGAGGGCCCTCAAAGCATCCCAAGGACATCCACAAGCAAGTAGCGCAGCCTGAACTCAAAAATCTCGCGAGAAATTTATTGCTTTCATTTCTATAGTTGATCCATTTTCTTTAGAGAGAAAGACGATCCTATTGTTATCCACACTAGAAATAATAAGTTTTGACATAAATCTGCTTAGATCCCGACCTAGGTCAGAAGAAAGAAACTAGATAGAAGAATGAAACCACAATCGAATTGTGGAATTATCTCATCAGCCATGATTCTCGGGGTGAGCTACCTTGAGGACGTGATTTAGGTCCACGGTGGTGGTTAATAGGTGGGAGGTATAATGATGATAGTTTGGGGGTGCTTATGATGTGGTAGATAAGGTGATATTTATAGAGAATGAACGAAGCACAATTGCAAATACTCTCTCTATTGGTAAATAAAAAGGTGTGGAGGTATGAATTAATGGTCAATGTAGACCATGGTGTCTATTCATGCGGCAATGGAGATGTAGGCAAATTTAAATTCACCCATTTTTATATCAAACGTGAAGTAATTTACTATAGAGATATGACATATACATGGCTATATTTATGGGTTATGCAAACATATACAAGTAATAATTGTTATTGATAAAATTTATTAGCGTTAGTCAAATTGTTTTTCTTGAGAGAATATAGTAGCACTAATTTCGTTGGAGAGGATTTTGTCATTTTGTCATTAAATTAGTTCTCTATAAATGTGACATACACTTGGTCATATTTATTTAGTTTTGACTATATATGTGATGTACGCATAAAAGGTAAATTTGCTAATTGTAAATATCACAAACACATAAAAAGTAAAAAACATACGATAAATGTTACATACACGTAAAGACTTTGGTGTTCGAAAGATGCTCCTGAGCTCCTGAGCATGCATATACAAAAAGGCATGTGTAATGAAGGTGAACAATTTGATTCAAAACATGAGTGATTAATTAACAACCAACACTCAAAACAATCGAGGATCAAACAATGTGATGTAGAAATATCACATTATTAAGCACCATGCATGACACAACGGCATCCGTAGAGTTGATACTCCCACATTACCTACTTGCTGCCACTACCACTAGTATAGTAGCAGTAATCAGAATCAGACACATCCATATCCTCGAACCATTATCCCTTAGCATTTGCGGCCATCGACAATAAGTTCTTTCACATGGTCTCCTTAACGTTCTTGAGCATGACAAAGTAGAGCTTTGACATCGATAGCTTTGTTGTATACAGCGAGTTGTACTACATGAACTTCTCAACATTGCCGCCGGCCCATGCTCGCTTCCTGTTTGGCAGCCAATATTGGTTGTACTTTTTGGATAGGCCACCCTGCATGATCAATAGTCGCTCCATCTCTAAGCAGGACCTTGGGGTGCTTGTCTCATCCATGACCCAGATGCGGCTGCTGCCATGCGAAATGTCTTCTAGCTATTGGCTAGAATGTCGGGCACTAGGGTACGTGTCGTACAACAATGAGTCCTCGATAAAGCTCTTCCGGATCGTCTCAAACTCCTCTTTCGCTAGAATCTTGAGACATTACAAACATTTGTAGCATCGATCCATGCACATGCTGAAGTAGTACACTTCAAACCTACTTTCGTTTGTCGAATCATCAGAAGTTAGTTAAGGTTGACACATCCACTAGTTGTTTCTTGTATCAGGTAAGACAAAAAGATTATAAGAAGTACGGATTTGAATTTACATGGTTTGGAAATCCGATGAGTTATCTGATGAACTAAGAATGTCAATGTAGATGGTTCTGAAATCTAAAGAACGAAAAAACAAAAACAAATGGCAAGCATTTGTAGAAATTTCTGAAGTTCCATATTGCCGACTTCTCGATAGACCTCTTATACTTCATACATTTATCCTAATCATAAGGTAGGTTAGAAAACAAACAAGATTTCCTTGCAATAGCTTGGTGTTTAAATAAATGATAATTCGGTCAGCATATTTGCTCTAGCATGATCAATTGAACCACATAATGAACCGTTACTCCCTTCATTTCAAAATATAGTGCACACTAGCCATGGTAAAATTTTGCAAGCATTGGTCAAAATCTATGGAGCTCATTATGTTTGTGTCAACGGTGGGGGAACCCTATCCCCTCCCGCCTTGGTTCAGAGGCGAGGAGCCGGTGGGTCACAACCACACACCTGGCCACCAAAAAACAACAATCCAAAAAGAGTCGAGGAGCACCCAACAACCCTAGTGCCACTCTCCCAAAGAACCATACATCCACAGGAGGTCCAATGAGGTCACAACACACAAGGCACCATCACCGCATAACCCGAGACCTGTTTTGATATTTTGCTAGATCTCCGTGCCAGGGTGGCAAGGAGAGACCTCAATGGTGCCTCTAGGGAGAAAACTAACACACACACACACAATTGTGTCGTAGTGTCCAGAGAACCAACCAAGGATTTCTCTAGGCTCGAGCTTACACCACCACCCCCCGCTAGCACATGATCAACCGACAAGGCTGCAAGATAGACAAGGCAGGTGTGGGGGCGAATGAGTTGAGGAGGATATGATCTTGACCTTCTAATCTAGAGGGGAAGGGGGAACATCTGGGTCGAGACCACAACCAACCAAATCCTATCCAGTCATGTAGCAAAGGTAGCTGTCTAGCGCATCCAACGCACGCTACCTTGCCATCTAGGGTGCCTCCTAGGTATCATGGGTTGTCTACAAGGGAATGAAGCGACAAAATCCTCGCCACGACCTTCATCGCCAAGCAACCAAGCTTGCCCGAGGAACACCTCTGGTGGCAACATGAAAGGGAGAGCATGGAGGGAGTGGTAGTGCTGGGGAAACCCTAGTCGCCTCAGAGTCCCCGGATTCATTAGAATGATAGGAAAAAGCTCGAAGCCGGGCACAAAGTTATATCAAAATATCAAGAGGCCTTGGGAGAAAATGTGAGGGCCCTCAAAATATCCCAAGGACATGCACTAGAAAGCAGCACAGCCTGAACTAAAAAATCTCTCAAGAAATTTGTTGCATTCATTTCTATAGTTGATCCATTTTCTTCAGAGAGAAAGTTGATCCTATTATTAGTCACCCTAGAAAGAATAGGTTTTGACCTAAATCTTCTTTGATCTCGACCTAGGCCAGAAGAGAGAAACTAAAAAGAAGAACAAAATCACAATCAAATTATGGAATTACCTCATCAGCCATGATTCCTGGGGTGAACTTCCTTGATGACGTGATTTAGGTCCACGGTGGTGGTTAATAGGTGGGAGGTAGAATGATGGCAGTTTGGGGGTACTCATGTTGAGGTAGATAAGATTATATTTGTATAGAATGAAAGAAGTACAATTGCAAACACTCTCTGTATTGGTAAATAAAAAGAGTGTGGAGCTATCAATTAATGGTCAATATAAATGATGATGTCTATTCATGAGGCGATGGAGATGTAGGCAAATTCTAAATTAACCCATCTTTAGATCAGATGGGAAGTAATTTACTATAGAGATATGACCTATTCATGGCTATATTTACGATTTATGCAAACATATACATGTAATATTGTTTTTGAACAAATTTATTAGCGTCGGTCAAATTGTTTTTATTGAGATAATATAGTAGCACTAATTTTTATTGGAATGGATTTCGTCATTTTAACTAGCATTATGTATGTGATAAGATATATGTTTATTGACAACAAATGTATTTGTTGGTATCAATGAATTTGTTTTATTGAAAATATTTTGTGCTATTTCATTTTTAGTAGATTTTGACATTTATTTTGTAACAAATCTATGTTGTGAGATAATAATGTTAACTATTCTGAAAAAAGTTGGGCACAAAAATAGTACACGCTATTGATGATGACCTTTTCTATTCTTCAAAATGAGTCTACTAGACATATGCCTCGAAAGTTTTACAAAAAAAATCTACAAGAAATGCTTAAATATCTTATGTTAAGAATGACATTCATGATTAAGATTATGTATAATATGACTACAATGAATGCAACATAACTCTATTGAGGTCACACACATAACTTAGAAAGATGGACATCAAAAGTAAATTAGTTCACTATAAATGTGATATACACTTGGTCATATTTATTTAATTTTGACTATATATGTGATGTACACATAAAAGGCAAATTTTCTAATTGTAAATATCACAAACACGTAAAAAGTAAAAAAATACAATAAATGTTACATACACATCAAGACTTTGGTGTTCGAAAGATGCGATTGAGCTCCTGAGCATGCATATACAAAAAGGCATGTGTAATGAAGGTGAACAATTTGATTCAAAACATGAGTGATTAATTAACAACCAACACTCAAAACAATCGAGGATCAAACAATGTGATGTAGAAATATCACATTATTAAGCACCATGCATGACACAAGAGCATCCATGGAGTTGATACTTCCACATTACCTACTTGCTGCCACTACCACTAGTATAGTAGCAGTAATCAGTATCAGACACATCGATATCCTCGAACCATTAATCCTTAGCATTTGCGGCCGTCGACAATACGTTCTTTCACACGGACTCCTTAACATTCTTGAGCATGACAAATTAGAGCTTCAACATCGATAGCTTTGTCATATACAGCGAGTTGTACTGCATGAACTTCTCATGATTGCCGCCAGCCCATGCTCGCTTCCTGTTTGGGAGCCAATATTGGTTGTAATTTTTGGATAGGCCACCCTGCATGATAACCAGTCGCTCCATCTCTAAGCGCGACCTTGGGATGCTTGTATCATCCATGACCCAGATGCAGTTGTTGCCATGCGAAATGTACTCTAGCTATTGGCCAGAATGTCGGGCACTAGGTTACGTGTCGTACAACAATGAGTCCTCGACAAAGCTCTTTCGGATCATCTCGAACTCCTCTTTCGTTGGAATCTTGAGAGATTACAAACATTTGTAGCATCGAACCATGCACATGCTGAAGTAGTAAACTTCAAACCTACTTTCGTCTGTCGAATCATTAGAAGTTAGTTAAGGTTGACATATCCACTAGTTGTTTCTTGTATCAGGTAAGACAAACAGATTATAAGTAGTACAGATTTGAATTTACATGGTTTGAAAATCCGATGAGTTATCTGATGAAGTAATAATATCAATGTAGATGGTTCTGAAATCTAAAGAACGGAAAAACAAAAAGAAATGACGAGCACGTGTAGAAATTTCTGAAGTTCCATATTGCCAACTTCTCGATAAACCTCCTGTACTTCATACATATATCCTAATCATAAGGTTGGTTCGAAAACAAACAAGATTTCCTTGCAATAGCTTGGTGTTTAAATAAATGATAATCCGGGCAGCATATTTGCTGTAGTATGATCAATTGAACCACATAATGAATTGTTAGTCCCTTCATTTCAAAATATAGTGCACATTCGCCATGGTAAAATTTTGCAAGTATTGGTCAAAATCTATGGCGCTCATTATGTTCGTGTCAACGGTAGGGGAACCCTAGCCCCTTCCGCCTTGGTTCGGAGGCGAGGAGTTGGTGGGTCACAACCACACACCTGGCCACCAAAGAACAAAAATCCAAAAAGAGTCAGAAGTAGCTACAACTACTAACCTCCACAAAAAATAGATGTTCGGACTCCGAGGAGCACCGAACAACCCTTGTGCCACTCTCCCAAAGAACCATACATCCACAGGAGGTCCAATGAGGTCACAAAACACAAGGCACCATCACCGCCCAACCCAAGACCTGTTTTGAGATTTTGCTAGATCTCCGCGCCAGGGTGGAAAGGAGAGACCTCAATGGTGCCTCTAGGAAGAAAACTAACACACACACACACGTACACACACACATACACACACAATTGTGTCGTACTGTCCAGAGAACCAACCAAGGATTTCACTAGGCTCGAGCTTACACCACCAACCCCCGCTAGCACATGATCAACCGACAGGGCTGCAAGATAGACAAGGCGGGTGTGGGGGCGAATGAGTTGAGGAGGATATGATCTTGACCTTCTAATCTAGAGGGGAAGGGGGAACATCTGGGTTGAAACCACAACCAACCAAATCCTAGCCACTCTTGTAGCAAAGGTAGCTGTCTAGCACATCCGAAGCATGCTACCTTGCCATCTAGGGTGCCTCCTAGGTATCATGGGTTGTCTACAAGGGAATGAAGCGGCAAAATCCCCACCATGACCTTCATCGCCAAGCACACTAGCTTACCCGAGGAACACCTCCGGTGGCAACATGAAAGGGAGAGCATGGAGGGAGTGCTAGTGCTGGGGAAACCCTAGTCGCCTCAGAGTCCCGGATTCATTAGAATGATAGGAAAAAGCTCAAAGGCAGGCACAAAGTTGTATCAAAATATCAAGAGGCCTTGGGAGAAAAATGTGAGGGCCCTCAAAATATCCCAACGACATCCACTAGAAAGCAGCACAACCTGAATGTCGGGCACTAGGGTACGTGTCGTGCAATAATGAGTCCTTTACAAAGCTCTTCCGGATCGTCTCAAACTCCTCTTTCGCTGGAATCTTGAGACATTACACGCACTTGTAGCATCGAAGCATGCACATGCTGAAGTAGTACTTCAAACCTACTTTCATCTGTCAAATCATCAGAAGTTAGTTAAGGGTGACACATGCACTAGTTGTTTCTTGTATCAGGTAAGACAAATAGATTATACGAAGTACTGATTTGAATTTACATGGTTTGGAAATCCGATGAGTTATCTAATGAAGTAAGAATATCAATGTAGATGGTTATGAAATCTAAAGAACGGAAAAACAAAAAGAAATGGCAAGCACGTGAAGAACTTTCTCAAGTTCCATATTGCCAACTTCTCGACAGACCTCCTGTAGTTCATACATTTATCCTAATCATAAGGCTGGTTAGTAGAACAAACAAGATTTCCTTGCAATAGCTTGGTGTTTAAATAAATGATAATTTGAGCAACATATTTGTTGTAGTATGATCAATTGAACAACATAATGAACTGTTACTCCCTTCATTTCTAAATATAGTGCACATTAGCCATGGTAAAGTTTTGCAAGCATTGGTCAAAATCTATGGCGCTCATTATGTTTGTGTCAATGGTAGGGGAACCCTATCCCCTTCCACCTTGGTCCGGAGGTGAGGAGTTGGTGGGTCACAGCCACACACGTGGCCACCAAAGAACAACAATCCAAAAATAGTCAGAACAAGCTATAACTGCCAACCTTCATTAAAAAATTGATGTTCGGAGTCAGAGCTGAGGAGCACCCAACAACCTTAGTGCCACTCTCCCAAAGAACCATACATCCACGGTAGGTCCAATGAGGTCACAACACACAAGGCGCCATCGCCACCAAACCCGAGACCGGTTTTGGGATTTTGCTAGAGCTTCGGGTTAGGGTGGAGAAGAGGGACCTCAATGGTGCCTCTAGGGAGAAAATTAACACACACAGACACAGGCACACACACACAATCATGTCACAGTGTCTAGAGAACTAACCAACGATTTCTCTTGACTCGAGCTTACGCCACCAACCCCACTAGCACCTGATCAACTGACCAAGGCTGTAAGATAGACAAGGCATGTATTGGGGCGAATGAGTTGAGGAGGATATGATCTTGACCTTCTAATCTTGAGGGGAAGGCGGAAATATGGGTCGGGAGCACAACCAACCAAATCCTAGCCACTCGTGTAGAAAAGTAAGCCATCTAGCACATCCGACGCATGCTACCTTTCCTTCTAGGGTGCCTCCTAGGTGTCCCGGGTTGTCCGCAAGGGAATGAAGCAGCAAAAACCTCACCACGACATTCATCACCAACCATGCAAGCTTGCCCGATGAACAACTCCGGTGGCAACATGAGAGGGAGGGGGTGGCAGTGTTGGGGAAACCCTAGTTGCCTTAGAGTCCCCGGATTCATTCGAATGAGAGGAAAAAGCTCGAAGCCAACTAGGCACAAAGTTGTATCAAAATATCAAGAGGCCCCGGGTGAAAAATCTGAGGGCCCTCAAAACATCCAAAGGACATCCACAAGAAAGTAGCGCAGCCTGAACTCAAAAGTCTCTCGAGAAATTTGTCGCATTCATTTCTATAGTTGATCAATTTTCTTTAGAGAGAAAGATGATCCTATTGTTAGCAACCCTAGAAAGAATAGGTTTTGACATAAATCTGCTTAGATCCCGACCTAGGTCAGAAGAAAGAAACTAGATAGAAGAATGAAACCACAATCGAATTGTGGAATTACCTCACCAGCCATGATTCTTAGGGTGAGCTACCTTGAGGACGTGATTTAGGTCCACGATGGTGGTTAATAGGTGGGAGGTAGAAGGATGATAGTTTGGGGGTACTTATGTTGTGGTAGATAAGGTGATATTTGTAGAGAATGGACGAAGCACAATTGTAAATACTCTCTCTATTGGTAAACAAAAAGTGTGGAGGTATCAACTAATGGTCAATGTAGACGATGGTGTCTACTCATGCGGCTATGGACATGTAGGCAAATTTAAATTCACCCATTTTTATATCAAACATGCAGTAATTTACTATAGAGATATGATATATACATGCCTATATTTATGGGTTATGCAAACATATACAAGTAATAGCTGTTATTGATTAAATTTATTAGTGTGAGTCAATTTTTTTTCTTGAGAGTATAGTACCACTAATTTCATTGGAGTGGATTTTTTCATTTTAACTAGCATTATGTATGTGATTAGATACATGTTTATCGACAAAAAGTGGATTTGTTTGTATCAATGAATTTGTTTTATTGATTATATTTTGTGCTATTTCATTTTTAGTAGATTTTGACATTTATTTTTCAACATATCTATGCAATGAGATAAAAATGTTGACTATTCTAAAAAGAAGATGGGGATAAAAATAGTACATGCTATCGATGAGGACCATTTCTATTCTTCACAAATGAGTCTACTAAACATATGCCTCAAAAGTTTTATGAAAAAATCTACAAGAAATGCTTAATTATTTTATGTTAAGAACGACATTCATGGTTAATATTATGAATCATATGACTACAATGAATGCAACATAACTCTGTTGAGGTCAGGGACATAACTTAGAAAGATGGACATCAAAAGTAAATTAGTTCACTATAAATGTGACATACATTTGGTCATATTTATTTAGTTTTGACTATATATGTGGTGTACACATAAAATGTAAGTTTGCTAATTGTAAATATCACAAACACATTAAAAGTGAAATTAAATACTATAAATATGACATACAAATAAAGACTTTTGTGTTCGTAAGATGCGCCTGAGCTCCTGAGCATGCATATACAAAAATACATGTGTAATGAAGGTGAACAATTTGATTCAAAACATAAGTGATTAATTAACAAACCACACTCAAAACAATCAAGGATCAAACAATGTGATGCAGAAATATCAAATTATTAGGCACCATGCATGACACATCGGCATCCATAGAGTTGATACTTCCACATTACCTATTTGCTGCCATTGCCACTAGTATAGTAGAAGTAATCAGAATCCGACACATCCATCTCCTCGAACCATTATTTCCTAGCCTTTGCAGCCGTCGACAACAAGTTATTTCACACAGTCTCCTTAACGTTCTTGAGAATGACAAAGTAGAGCTTTGACGTCGATAGCTTTGTCGTATATAGTGGATTATCCTGCATGAACTTCTCATCATTGCCGCCCGCCCATGCTCGCTTCCTGTTTGGCAGCAAGTATTGGTTGTACATCTTCGATAGGCCACCCTGCATGATCACCAGTCTCTCCATTTCTAGGCGCGACCATGGGATGCTTGTCTTATCCATGACCCAGATGTGGTTGCTGCCATGCGAAATGTCCTCTGGCTATTGGCCAGAGTGTCGGGCACTAGGGTATGTGTCGTACAACAATGAGTCCTCGACAATTAAAGCTCTTGCGGATCATCTCAAACTCCTCTTTCGCTGGAATCTTGAGACATTTCACAGATTTGTAGCATCGGGCCATGCACATGCTAAAGTAGTACTTCAAACCTTGTTTCGTCTGTCAAATCATCAGAAGTTAGTTAAGGGTGACACATGCACTTGTTGTTTCTTGTATCAGGTAAGACAAACAGATTATACGAAGTATGGATTTGAATTTACATGGTTTGGAAATCTGATGAGTTATCTGATGAAGTAAGAATATCAATGTAGATGGTTATGAAATCTATATAACGGAAATAATAAGAAGAAATGGCAAGAACACGTAGAATTCTCTCAAGTTCCATATTACCAACTTGTCGACAGACCTCCTGTACTTCATCCATTTATCCTAATCATCAGGCTCGTTAGTAAACAAACAAAATTTCCTTGCAATAGCTTGGTGTTTAAACAAATTATAATTCGAGCAGCATATTTGTTGTAGTATGATAAACTGAACCACATATGATTTGTTACTCCCTTCACTTCAAAATATAGTGCACATTAGCCGTGGTAAAATTTTGCAAGCATTGGTCGAATTCTATGGAGATCATTATGTTCGTGTCAATGGTAGGATACCCTATCATCTTCCGCCTTGGTCCGGAGTCGAGGAGTTGGTGGGTCACAACCACACACCTTGCCACCAAAGAACAACAATCCAAAAAGAGTCAGAACTATCTGTAACTGTCAACCTCCACAAAAAATTGATGTTCGGACTCAGAACTGAGGAGCACCCAACAACCCTAGTGCCACTTTCCCAAAGAACCATACATCCACGGGAGGTCCACTGAGCTCAAAACAAACAAGGCGCCATCGCGCCCAACCTAAGACCGGTTTCGGTATTTTTGCTAGAGCTCCGGATTAGAGTGGAGAGGAGAGACCTTAATGGTGCCTCTAGGGAGAAAATTAACGCACCCATAGAAACACACAATCGTGTAGCAGTGTCCATAGAACCAACCAAGGATTTCTCTAGACTTGACCTTACACCACCAACCCCCGCTAGCACCTGATCAACCGACCAAGGCTTCAAGATAGACAAGGCGGGTGTAGGGGCGAATGAGTTGAGGAGGATATGATATTGACCTTCTGATCTGGAAGGAAAGGGGGAAATCTAGGTCGAGACCACAACCAACCGAACCCTAGCCTTTCATGTAGAAAAGGAAGCCATCTAGCACATTTGATGCATGCTACCTTGCCATATAGGGTGCCTCCTAGGTGTCTTGGGTGGTCTGCAAGGGAATGAAGCAGCAAAAACCTAACCACGACCTTCATCACCAAGCACGCAAGCTTACCCGATGAACACCTCCGGTGGCAACATCAGGGGGAGAGGGTGGAGGGGTGGTAGTGTTGGGGAAACCCTAGTCGCCTTAGAGTCCCCGGATTCATTGGAATGATAGGAAAAAGCTTGAAGCTAGGCACAAAGTTGTATCAAAATAGCAGGAGGCCTTGGGAGAAAAATGTGAGGGCCCCAAAAACATCCCAAGGACATCCACTAGCAAGCAGCGCAGCTTGAACTCGAAAATCTCTCGAGAAATTTGTTGCATTCATTTCAATGGTTTATCCATTTTCTTTAGAGAGAAAGATGATCCTGTTATTAGTCACCCTTGAAAGAATAGGTTTTGACATTCATCTGCTTAGATCTCGACCTAGGTCATAAGAAAGAAACTAGAAAGAAGAATGAAACTACAATCGAAGTGTGGAATTACCTCATCAGCCATGATTCCTGGGGTGAGCTACCTTGAGGATGTGATTTAGGTCCACGGTGGTAGTTAATAGGTGGGAGTTAGAATGATGATAGTTTGGAGGTAATTATGTTGAGGTAGATAAGGTGATATTTATAGAGAATCAAAGAATCACAATTGCAAATACTCTCTATATTGGTAAATAAAAATGTGTGTAGGTATCAATTAATGGTCAATGTAAACCATGGTGTCTATTCATGCGCGATGGAAATGTAGGCAAATTCTAAATTCACCCATTTTTAGATCAAACGGGAAGTAATTTACTATAGAGATATGACCGATACATGGCTATATTTATGGGTTATTCAAACATCGCCCCCTCCTTCCTCCTCCTCCGGTCAAGCCCTCCACCGGCAGCCCTCCTCCACCGCCCCTCCCCCTCCTCCTCTCTCCTCCCTCCTCCCACCCCTCCTCCCTCCCTCCTTCGGC
>NC_041381.1:480523595-480548074 GCF_002162155.2 Triticum dicoccoides | reverse complement strand
CCTGAACTCTTTTTTACAGTTCTTGTATAATGTCGTTTTTCTACTGTTTTTTAGTAAGTGTTTAATAGAATTAGTAAGAAAAATAATTATTTTTATTTATAGTAAGTGCTTAGTTGAACTAGTTGAATTAATAGAACTAGTTTAATTTTAGTAAGAAAATTTAGGTATATGAGATTCGATGATCTAATTAAAATATTACTATAGAACTAGTTTATTTTTAGTAAGAAAATTAATATAACTAGTTTATTTTTAGTAAGTGCTTAGTCGAACTACTTTAATTAATAGAACTAGTTGAATTTATGTCATTATCAATTTATCATCAAACAATGCTATATGAGATTTGATTATCTAATTAAAATTTTACTCGGTGGAATATGCAGGCTTTCTAGAGTCGTGTCTCCTTGAAGTGATCTTCATCCGAGCTACCTCTACTTCCTCTACTCCCGAGTCGGTGAGATAAAAGTGCATCTACTCCTTCTCCACTCCTCGGTGTTGAATAGAGTAGAACTAGGGTATTTAGTTATGCTTCTTAACGAAATGAAATGTTCGGGTTATAGGATATATTGAAATGCTTTTGTCAATATTGAACCATTGAAATGCAATGAGCACCATTTTATGCTCATGTGTGAAGTGTTGATTCATTTCCAAGTGGCCTATGTTTTGCGGGAGAGTTGATTCATTTCCGCTCCGGCAAATTTCAGGCGCCGATATGTCCTTTTTAGCAAAGGTCATGCCATATTTTTCCATGAATTTAAGCATGACTTGTGGTAGAATATGCAGGAAATATCGAGCGCCCCGGATTTCTAGAAAGATAGTTAAATGAAATTTCGAGTTGAATTTAAGTCTATCGGGACTCCACCATATATGAGAGAATAAGAATGCTGACTATTGTCGTGGGGGTCGCTTTTCCTTCTTCTCCTTGTGCTAGACCTTTGTTATGCACTAGGGGAAGGCGGAATAACGACTATCACCGATGGTCGAAAAATCAGTGAGGAGTGTGTCCACCATATATGAGAGAGGATGAAGTATCCCGATTGTTGTCGTGGGGGTTGTTTCTCCTTCTGCTAGACCTTTGTTATGCACTAGGGGAAGGAGGAGTAACTACCATCACCGACGGTCGCAAATGTCAGAGAGGAATCAGTGAGGGAGAGTCTCCACCATATATGAGAGGACGAAGAATCCCGACTGTTGTCGTGGGGGTCGCTTCTCCTTTGTTCCCATGTGCTAGACATTTTTGTGTAATGCACATGGGAACGAAAGGAGGAGCGACCATCACCAATGGTCGAATGTATACACCATGTGAGCTGAGAGTTTTCAAGAAAAGACTCAACAAACCGATTGTCAACCCGTGATGAATAATAATGATCTATTTTAGTTTTTGTAGTAGATATTTTTAATTGTACAAGTTTAATCTTTGAATTATGAACATAGGAAATGTCGTCGATGTCGTCACTGGATGATGAAAGTCTCCCGGCAGAGCGCGACTGGTTCGGCGACGACCGGGGTTTATGCCACAGGCCTCACCTGGTAGAAGGTTGGCGCTTCAGCATTAAGCTCTAGGAGACCTTCGATGTTGAAATGGTACGCAATGACGACAAGTGTTTTTTTCGTAATTAAGCATGACTTTTGCTTCTTCAATGTGTAATTTTCGTCTTTTACAATTTGACTAGCTTATCCCATGCCATGCAAGACGCTATGTCTTGGAGAGGATGGATTTTGAAGATCATGAAAGTATGGAAACAAAGATAATTCACCTAAGGACCCATCATGGTGTGGATTTTGATGTAAATCTATACAATTCTGAGAGCGTAACCCATTTTGGTTGCCCAAATCTGGAAGCACTTTGCAAGACGTATGCTTTTCATGAGGGTATGTATGTCACCATGGATCTTGGTGATCCTAACATCGTCGAAGACAATATGGACATTTGGGTCGTTGTTGATACTCTTCCAATTCTACCGCTATGTGAGTTTCTCAAACATAGTTATCAAGTAATTTATATTATTTATTTCAAAATAGTTGACAACTTATTTCCATCGATAGCTTATTTTAATTCTTCAAAGAATGTGCGAAAGATAGTAGACAGAACCTACTACACCGATGGCTCAGAATTAACTTATCAGGAGAAAAATCATGTGATATCATTTATTAATGATCTTGAGAATTACAATATCTATTATCAAACTCCTCCACATTATGGTCAATATGTGCCACTAGTGCACGTGTTGAACTACGGTAACATCCATGGAGATGTCATGGTAAGATTTTTTACTATTACGACATTCATGCATCTTTTGCATAAATTCTTCTAAAACTCAACTACATTGCTAACTACAAAGTTTTTACTATGTTTTTCGACAGAAAATCCTGACGGATTGTGTGCCTCATCTGATGTTTTTGGAAGATCGCCTTGATGTTATGAACTTACGGCCAGGTCATCCTACGCATCACTGTTGTTCATACCGGATTTCTAAAACTAATGAAGACATGATAATCAAAGATTGGAATAAATGTATGGTTAATCATAGGGAGCTACTTGGAAGCAACATTGTATGAATCGCTAGAATTGGAGACAGGATAATCTCCATTCTCCATAATGGAGAGTCAGGGCCTATCTTGTTTTATGATATTTTACCTAAGAGAGAGTAGTAGGTCCTATGAGAGAGTAGTAGGTCCTAGGTACAATATGTTATTATGTGCTACAATGTGTTAGAGTTGATGATGATGAGGAGGAGTTGTGATTATGGCAAGTGACCAACTTGCTATATGATGTCTCATTGATGAAAATATGATCATGAGGAGGTGTTATATAACAATGATGTATTATATATGATGATAAGTTGTTAATGATATGATGATGATGATTATGATGATTTATTATATCATTGGGTGAAAGAACCGCGGATTAGTTTCAAGTGGATGGATCCATCCACTTGAAACTAGTCCATGGTTGTTTCACCCAGTGATGTAATAACTCATTATGATGTAAAAATAATCTCTAAATTGCTTCTGTATGAAAACTTGTATAATGGTGTATGAATACGACATAAAATGAAAAACAAAAAGAATACAGAATAATAGTAGTAGTGCGGGCGTAGAGGCACGCTGCTAGTACTTACCAGTAGCGCATTATGAAAAACGTGCTTCTACTAAGTACATATAGCAGTAACGTGTGTACACCAACGCTACTGCTAACCATTAGCTGTAGTGCCTTATCAGTAGCAGGGCACCCCGCGCTGCTGCTAGGCCAAAAACGAGTGCTACTGCTAGGATTTTCCCTAGTAGTGTTAACGTCCTTGAGCATGAAAAAGTAGAGCTTTAACGTCAATAGCTTTGCCACATATAGTGATTGTCCTGCATGAACTTCTCATCATTGCTGCCGGCCCATGCTCGCTTCCTGTTTGGAAGCAAGTATTGGTTGTACATCTTGGGCAAGCCACCTTGCGTGATCACTAGTCGCTCCATCTCTAGGTGCGACCGCGGGATGCTTGTCTCATCCATGACCCAGATACAGCTGCAGCCGTGCAAAATCTCCTCAGGCTATTGGCCAGAGCGTCGGGCACTAGGGTACGTGTCGTACAACAATGAGTCCTCGATGAAGCTCTTCACTGGAATCTTGAGACATTTCACACATTTGTAGCATCAGACCAAGCACATGCTGAAGTAGTACTTCAAACCTTGTTTCGTCTATCAAATCATCAGAAGTTAGTTAAGGGTGACACATGCACTAGTTGTTTCTTGTATCAGGTAAGACAAATATATTATATGAAGTACGGATTTGAATTTACATGGTTTGGAAATCCGATGAATTATCTGATGAAGTAAGAATATCAATGTAGATTGTTATGAAATCTAAAGATCGAAAAAAATAAGAAGAAATGGAGAGCATGCATAGAATTTTCTCAAGTTCCATATTGCCAACTTGTCAATAGACCTCCTGTACTTAATCCATTTATCCTAATCATAAGGCTGGTTAGTAAACAAATAAGATTTCCTTGCAATAGCTTGGTGTCGGGGATATACCCCACGGTATGACCCGACCAGATATATGACCCGACCGGGAATTGGTGGTTCATCGGTAACCCGCCTAAAGACTGGCGACTCACCAGTCTGGTGATTCACCGGTATGGAGACTCAGTGATGACCCTGATGGTGGGTCAAATAGATGACATGGTCCAAGGCCTAGAAGGCCGGCTCATGCTATGGCAGGCCATCTTAGGAGGAAAGGCATAAGGAGTTTTCCCCTTCAAAGGAAGCAAGACTAGGATTCCACTTTGAATAGAGTAGTCCTAGTACTACTAGGACTCCACATGTAACCCGCCCCTCCAACTTATATAAGGAGGGGCAGGGCACCCCAAGAGGGGGGTCTTTTCGGACAAGTCTAGATAGATAGACAAGTCAATAGCTCTCGAAATAGAGCACCCCTGTAATCGCGATCATCATGATCAATATCAATGAAGCAGGATGTAGGATTTTACCTCCATCGTGAGGGCCCAGACCTGGGTAAAACCTCGCATCTCTTGTCCCACTCAACCCCTCTCAAGCTACGACATAGATGTCTTGGCCCCACAACTAAGTCTTGACACTAAGGACATCTGACATGAAAAATCCACGACAATTGGCGACCACTATTGGGCCTATGCAAGGTGTCGTCGAGTCCTTGGAGGGCACTTTCACAAGGATCGTGAAGTTCCACGCGGCTCGACGAAAAGTTCCGTCTGGCTCATCAGAAAGTTATGCCGGCTCATTAAAAAGTTCTGGCTGGCTTGTCGGAAGGTTCCGCCGGCTTGTTGAAAAGTTCCGTCCGGCTCATCGGTTCCGCCGGCTCGTCGGAAAGTTCTGGATGGCTCATTGAAAAGTTTCGAACGCCTCGACAAAAGTTTCCGTCCGAATTGCCAAAGAGTACCGACCGCCTCGACGAAAGGTTTCGTCTGAATTGCCAAAGAGTTCCAACTTAGGGGGGGTCAAACATGACCCAGAGGATCTCATCCCGAGCCGCCCTACTCCAGCCCTATTGCAATCACGTTTCAAAGGCGCCACCTTGTCATCATCACTGTAACCTCGGGCTGAGCCACCCTGCTCATCTTATTCCGAGCCGCCACGCGTTACCTACGAGCCGCCTCTACTTCAACATCCGGGTCTCACCTTGGAGCATCCGCGGTCACACTTTGAGCCGTTTTCATCGCTATGAACAGCCTCTTCCGCCGAGACCTTGAGAAATTGATTAAATTGTTGTTGAAATTCCTGGAGGTTATCCACATCAGCTATATACGGATCGTTCAGACAAATCAGGTGAATTCTATCCAATCAATTTTTGTTTATATATTTTTATTCTTTAAAGAACAAGTACTCTGGCTTGTGATATTTTTTGATGCAGTATAATTGTTCACTGCAAGGGCAATGGTCGTGAGTATATAGCTCGCGACAAAATTATCATGCGATAGCATCTGACTATGCCATAATGCTCAATGAATGTATGTGCAAGCCGCGGCCTCTGTGGACCAGTCTACATTGACGTGACGCGGCTGACTCGCCTGTCTGTGTGGCTGACCGCGCCCACGATTGACTCGCTGTCCGTGTGGCTTACTGCGCCTGTTATTGACTCGCCGTCCGCGCGGCTTACTGCGCCCGCAATTGACTTGCCGTCCGTGCAGCTTACCACGCCCGCGATTGAATCGCCGTATGCGTGGCTTACCACGCCTGCGATTGACTTGCCTGTCCGCACCGGCTTACAACGCCCTGGCCGGCTCATCTGTTTGGTCCCGAGGCTGACTCGCCCGCGATTAACTTCAGCTTCACCATAGTGATCATCAACTCCGCGGCAGTTAATTTCCAGCCTAACATATCAGGTGAAATCCATCCAGTATATATTTATATTACATATTACTCTGGCTTGCAAATTCCTTAATGCAGGACAAATGGTTTACTGCAAAAGTGATCGTCATGCCATGGAGTTTGTTCAATGACTCATACCAGAAGTATACAACACATATTGCGAGGATCATCAACTCGCTTCAAGCTTCTTGTTTACATAAATTTCAGCACTCCGTTGTTTAAATTCTATGCCAGTTTATATCATGGTCAAGTATGGAGAATCTTAAGTGAAAGTGCAACTACCCCTAGGTGGTTTTGGTATTTCCTAACAACATATAGCTCATTGAGCTAACACTATTTCAAGATAAATATTTCAGGAAAAGCTCAATGAATGGCATGGCATGGATGAGAAAAGTGGACCCCTCAAAATGCTAAGGATAATCGGATTGGCTCAAGCTCAAAGCTCAAGACTCTACATTTTATATTTTAGTGATCCAAGATCACATTGAGTCTATAGGAAAAACCAATACTATCAAGGAGGGATGAGGTGTTGCTTAATGAGGTTCTTGCTTCAATGTGCTTAGTGATATGCTCCAAAACCCTCAACTACTTTCTCACATCCACATATGACCTAAACCAAAAGTCAAACTCGACCCCACTGATTCTTTCTATTCGGCGCCACCGACTTCAGATGTCATAGCCACTGCCACAAACCCTAGGCAAATCGGTCTCACTGATAGGGATCTCGGTCTCACCGAGATGGGATTGTAATCTCTCTGTTTCCCTTTGTAACGTTTTGGTACCACCGAGATGAGTGATCGGTCCCACCAAGATTGCAATGTAAACTCTCTGTTCCCCTTTCGTAACATTTCGGTCTCACCGAAATGAGCGAACCGGTACCACCGAGTTTACCTGACCAACTCTCTGGTTAGCTTATTACCAAAATCGGTCCCACCGAGTTTGTGTAATCGGTCTCACCGAGATTATGTTATGCCCTAACCCTAACCATATCTGTCCTACCGAGTTGCATGTCGGTCCCATCGAAAACCCTAACGGTCACTAGATTTGCTGAATCGGTCCGACCGAGTTTCTCAATTCGGTCCCACCGAGTTGGCAAGTTGTGTGTAACAGTTAGATTTTGTGTGGAGGCTATATATACCCCTCCACCCCTCTTCATTTGTGTAGAGAGTCATCAGAACAAACCTACACTTCCAACTTACATTTTCTGAGAGAGAATCACCTAATCATGTGTTGAGACTAAGATATTCCATTCCTACCATATGAATCTTGATCTCTAACCTTCCCCAAGTTGCTTTCCACTCGAATATTCTTTCCACCAAATCCAAATCCTGTGAGAGAGAGTTGAGTGTTGGGGAGACTATCATTTGAAGCACAAGAGCAAGGAGTTCATCATCAACACACCATTTTTTACTTCTTGGAGAGTGGTGTCTCCTAGATTGGCTAGGTGTCACTTGGGAGCCTCCGACAAGATTGTGGAGTTGAACCAAGGATTTTGTAATGGCAAGGAGATCGCCTACTTCGTGAAGATCTACCGCTAGTAAGGCAAGTCCTTCATGGGCGACGACCATGGTGGGATAGACAAGGTTGCTTCTTCATGGACCCTTCTTGGGTGGAGCCCTCCGTGGACTCGCGCAACTGTTACCCTTCGTGGGTTGAAGTCTCCATCAACGTGGATGTACGATAGCTCCACCTATCGGAACAATGACAAAAACATTCGTGTCTCTAATTGCGTTTAATTTCTCAAAAACCTTCCCTTTACATTCTTGCAAGTTGCATGCTTTACTTTCCGCTGCTCATATACTCTTTGCATGCTTGCTTGAATTGTGTTAAGATTGCTAGACTTGTGATAAGTTAGCTAAAATCTGCCAAGAACTAAAATTGGGAAAAGGATAGATTTTTATTTGGTCAAGTAGTCTAATCAGCCCCCCCTCTAGACATACTTCCGATCCTACATTAAGCCAACTCCTCGAGCCGTCTTAAGACTCGGGGCTACATGGACATGACACAACAAATGTTGCTAGTCTCAGCAATATTCAAGAACCCCGAGTCATTGCACTACTAGGAAAAGGCCTACTAATGGCGCACTGGTTTTGCCTACTAATGGCGCATTACCAGTGCACCATTAGTATCACGCCACTAGAATTTGTACTAATGGCGCACTGTCAGGACCCCGACTCAATGCCACATCGATCTAGCATGTAACATCTCATATCACTTTGCGGCCTCACGCACGGTATTCCCACGGGTGTCGCCTTACCTTTACCCGGGACCGTTTGCGCCTTTTGGCACACGTATATGACAGTGTCGCTAGCATCCATATGATAAGGAGCCCGGGCTGACATGGCTAGTCGTAAACCCAAAGTGGCACAGACTTACAGGGACAGGCATCCATGACCCAGCATCGAACGTGTCGGTCATCAGCGAGTGAATCCAGGCTGTAGCACTGGGCTAGCAGGACTCCGGTGAACCGGGCTGTAGCGGGCTAACAGGACTCCGATATTCATCGCGTGACATTTCCCCGAAGGGACAGACACAGGAACGAAGAAGGACACATGCCGGCCAGCCTAAGTGTTCCGGAGCAGTAGCAAGCTATCATGGCTCAGTGAAACACTAGGAGACATTTCCCGGTAAGAGAGGCTACTAAGGATAAACAACTAGATGGTCAGATCCCACACATACCAAGCATTTCAATAGCATACACACAATATGCTCGATATGTGCAATACAACATGGCATCACAAAATGACTCTACGACTCAAGTATTTTATTCAATAGGCTCCGAGGAGCGAGATATTACAAACATGGGTCTCATGACCCAACATTCAGAGCATACAAGTCAAAACACAAGCGGAAGCTATCATGTCTGAGTACAGACATCTCGAAATGAAAAAGGCTGAGAAGCCTGACTATCTACTAGATCCTGCCGAGGGCTCAAGATCGTAGCTGAGGTAACAAGCTAAACGTCGAAGTCCACGCGAAACTACTAGTGAGACCGAAGTCTCTCTGCAAAAACATAAAATAGGCAAACGTGAGTACAAATGTACCCAGCAAGACTTACATCAGAACTATCTACATATGCATCGTTATCAACAAAGGGGATGGTGGGGTTTAACTGCAGCAAGCCAGCTTTGAATCGGTGGCTATCCTGAACTACGACTGCAAGTAACTCTTTTGAGGTGGCGCACACGAGTCCACATATTCACCATATCAATACACCACTATGGATCCGCTCTCGTCTCCCTACGAGAACGCCATCCATAGCACTCACGCTTATCTTGCGCATTTTAGAGTATCCACTTTCACTTGTCTATGAACTGATATAAGCAACCCAGAAGTCCTTTTCCGCGGACACGGCTATTCGAATAGATGATGATAACCCTGCAGGGGTGTACTTCTTCATACATGTTTCCACCACTTAGCGTCTGCACACGACATGTGCTCGGCAGACTTCAAGCGAAAGCCGACGTGGGTGTAGACCATGACCTACCTAAACACTCAAGTCTCTAGTCCAGGTTTATCGCCTATTCGGGTTCCATCCATGAGGAGATCCGGCCGGAGTTTCGCTCACAGCCCCAAACGATGTGAACAGGGTTCCCGAGACACCAAACGGGCGCCCGGTACACCGTGCCACGTGCCTACCGCATCACAGCCCACCCCTCCGGTCAGCGCTGTCCACGGCCTCCAGCATACTACAAACACCAGAAACTACTTGCAACTCCTGGACAGAGGACAAGGGTGAATAAGAAGTCGAGCGGGGTCATATTTCAGGGCCCAATGTATGGTAGTAGCTGAATCATGGATCACAAACACAGAACTCAGTTCCTAAGGACGGCTTCAATGAGACAACCCACCATGTACTCCTACATGGCCTCTCACCGACACCTTTACCAAATCGTGTTCACACACTTAGCTCACACACAGTAGGACATGTTCACACACCTCTGATTCATCCCGGATGAATCAGACCTGACTCGACTCTAAGCAGTAGCAGGCATGACAAACAAGCATGAATGAGTAGGCACAACAGGGCTCAAACAACTCCTACTCATGCTAGTGGGTTTCATCTATTTACTGTGGCAATGACAGGTCATGCAAAGGATAAAGGGGTTCAACTACCGCAGCAAGTAACAGATGAATCGGTGTTGTCCTAATGCATTAAAAGAGAGCAGGAGCGAGAGAGTAGAATTGTATCGGAATGAACAAGGGGGTTTTGCTTGCCTGGCACTTCTGAAGATAACATTGAGTCTTCATCAGTGTCAACGATCACATCATCGGTATCACGTCTATCGAGAGGGGACAAATACCGGCAACACAGAAGGGAACACAATCAATGCAATGCACAATATGATGCATGCTCATGACATGGCAATATGAATGTGTTTTGAGCTAATGCAACTAGCAACAGATTAAATGAAGTTGGTTTGAATATAAGATTCAAATTCAAACTCCATATGTGATTATTTAAATGCCCTTTATATAATTTGTGCTAAACAGCATCTATAAGTTGTTCTAACATGCATGAAAATGGAACAGATGGATTCCTTGAATTTTTCTGATAATTTTTCATATATAAATTATTTAATTTGGAGTTACGGTTGAATTTCTATGATTTATTGAAGTTTTAGCTATTTTCTGGAATTTCCTGATTATTTTTAAATCCAGAAAATACTTATTGCGTCAGCCCCACGTCACAGTGACGTCAGCAGGTCAACTGGGCGCCCCAGGTCAAACCTGACGTGTGGGGGCCACACGTCAGTGACACAGGAGCTAATCCCGGTCAAACCCAGCGCTAACTGGGGTTTGACCAGGGGTGGGGCCCACAGTCAGTGGCTTAGGGGGTTGGTTAGTGTGGTCATTAGTGCTAATTAGGCGTGCCACATCGGCAGTCGCCGGAGTTTCGCCGGCGGCGACCATTCCGCACGGCGGGGGAACGCCGGACTTGCGCTAGGGGCATCGGATCGACGCGCCAAGGGCACCAGGAGGTAGCCCGCGCCCGTGCGCATCTAGGGGGACCAACGGGAGGTGCGGGGGTGGCCGGGGTTCGCCGGAATGGAGCCCGAGGCGGCGGCCGGAGCTCGGGCTTTCGCGGGATCGGCGCTGCAGTGCACGGGAGGACGAATGGTTAAGTGCTTTGGGTTCCTGAGGTTGCGGTGAGCACGCGGGTGGGCTCAGGAGCGAGCTGTGGTGGCTGTGGCCACGGCCACGCCATGGCCGGCGGCGAGGAGCAATCGGCTCCGGTGAAAAGGCGGCTAGGGTACGGGAACGAGCGCGAGGAGGAGGGGGAATGGAAAAGTAGCTCACAGGGGTTACGACGGTGGCCTCGGGGAGCTCGGGGAGGCACCGGAGCCGACGAGTTTGACGAAGATGGCCGGCGGTCCCGAGGTTGAAGAAGACGGCGGTGGCGACGTTGCAGGGGCTCCCGCGGTGCGCTTCTCGGCGAGGAGGAAGAGGTGGTCGAGGCGGATCTCCTGGGTACTTCGGGTGGCAGTGAGGAGCACGGTGGCTACGGCGAACGGCGTCGGCGACGACGAGCTCCGCTCGGGCGCGTGCAGGGAGGAAAGCAGAGGAGGGAACGGGGTCCAGGGGAAGAGAGGGGAGGTGCAGGGGGCGAGGGGGAGTGCGTGGCTCCCTCGGGTGCCTCCAGCGGCGAGCAGGTAAGCAGGAGGTGGCCGGAGCGTGCGCGCGCGCGTCGGGCACACGCCCTCCTGCCTACTGGCAGGAGGTTGAAGACGGTGGCGACCACGGTGGGCTGGGCCGCACAGTGCTGGACCAGCACAGGAGCTGGGCCGGCTCTGGTGGGCTGCACGGGTGAGGCCAGGTAAGTCCAGGTAAGTTCTGTTTTATATTTTTCTGTTCTGTTTTGTTTTATTAATTTATTTTGCCACTGTTTTGAATTTTAAAATAATTCAAACAATGCCAAAAACTCCTCTGAATATTTTATATTGCTAGATGGACTTTTCCAAAAGCTTATAAAATATTTCAGGGGTATTTAAATTATATTCTAATTATATGAATATAATTCAAATTCAAATAGCTAATGAATTAAATCCAAAGTCCCAAAAATAAATCCTTAAAAATGTTCAATATTTTGGTTGGGACCAGAACCCTTACCAAAAATTATCAAACATTTAAGAAGAGCCTTTTGGAGCAATGAATGAGATTTCTAGGGTTTTTGCCCCTCTTTTATTTAGGGTTTTGAGGCTTCCAATATTCCTCAATTCAAGTTTCAAAAATATAGACATGATGCACACATGAAGCTAGCCTAGAGCAATGCCAGAAGCTAGGGATGTGACAACTCACCCCCACTAAACAAGAATCTCGTCTCGAGATTCAAGCGTAGGGTAGGATGAAGGGGAAACGCAAACTAGTACAATCTTCACGATCCAGGGTGCACTTCAGTTGAACGTTGATTCATTCACCATCATTGTCTTGATGTCTTGTTCTGAGAACTCCAGTTATTATGACAATGAGAGGAGAAGGAGACTCTAGAAGGATCGATCTTCTTGAAGGTCGAACAACTCAGGATTAACTCACAGAATGAGACATAGCAACATCTCTCGAGCTGAGAGACGAAGCACGCACCCATAGGAATGGAGTGAAGCAGATGACAAGGGTTCACTAGGTAGACAACAATTCCACACCTAAGAGGGTGGTGAACGGTTGTCAACGTAGCGAGGAGTTGAGTTGCCATGATACCACAACGAGACACCTTCGGAACCGTGACTCGTAAATATCTCCCCTTAAGTGGCAAAAGAATTACCTTTGATTCAGAGATCATTGAAACTCTTTATACCAGCTTAAGGCACTATGACTCTATGACAACATGGCATCACAACATGACTCTATGACTCAAGTAATCTATTCAATAGGCTCCGAGGAGCGAGATATTACAAACATGGGTCTCATGACCCAACATTCAGAGCATACAAATCAAGCACAAGCGGAAGCTATCATGTCTGAGTACAGACATCTATAAATGAAAAAGGCTGAGAAGCCTGACTATCTACCAAATCCTGCCGAGGCACAAGATCGTAGCTGAGGTAACAAGCTAAACGTCGAAGACCACGCGGAAATACTAGTGAGACTGAAGTCTCTCTGCAAAAACATAAAATAGGCAAACGTGAGTACAAATGTACCCAGCAAGACTTACATCAGAACTATCTACGTATGCATCATTATCAACAAAGGGGATGGTGGGGTTTAACTGCAGCAAGCCAGCTTTGACTCGGTGGCTATCCTGAACTACAACTGCAAGTAACTCTTTTGAGGTGGCGCACACGAGTCCACATATTCACCATATCAATACACCACTATGGATCCGCTCCCGTCTCCCTACGAGAACGCCATCCATAGCACTCACGCTTATCTTGCGCATTTTAAAGTATCCACTTTCACTTGTCTATGAACTGATATAAGCAACCCAGAAGTCCTTTACCGCGGACACGGCTATTCGAATAGATGATATTAACCCTGTAGGGGTGTACTTCTTCATACATGTTTCCACCACTTAGCGTCTGCACACGACATGTGCTCGGCAGACTTCAAGCGAAAGCCGACGTGGGTGTAGACCACGACCTACCTAAACACTCAAGTCTCTAGTCCAGGTTTATCGCCTATTCGGGTTCCATCCATGAGGAGATCCGGCCGGAGTTTCGCTCACAGCCCCAAACGATGTGAACAGGGTTCCCGAGATACCAAACGGGCATCCGGTACACCGTGCCACGTACCTACCGCATCACAGCCCACCCCTACGGTCAGCGCTGTCCACGGCCTCCAGTAAGCTACAAACACCAGAAACTACTTGCAACTCCCGGACAGAGGACTAGGGTGAATAAGAAGTCGAGCGGGGTCATATTTCAGGGCCCAATGTATGGTAGTAGCTGAATCATGGATCACAAACACAGAACTCAGTTCCTGAGGACGGCTGCAATGAGACAACCCACCATGTACTCCTACATGGCCTCTCACCGCTACCTTTACCAAATCGTGTTCACACACTTAGCTCACACACAGTAGGACATGTTCACACGCCTCTGATTCATCCCCGATGAATCAGACCTGACTCAACTCTAAGCAGTAGCAGGCATGACAAACAAGCATGAATGAGTAGGCACAACAGGGCTCAAACAATTCCTACTCATACTAGTGGGTTTCATCTATTTACTGTGGAATGACAGGTCATGCAAAGGATAAAGGGGTTCAGCTACCGCAGCAGGTAACAGATGAATCGTTGTTGTCCTAATGCAGTAAAAGAGAGCAGGAGCGAGAGAGTAGGATTGTATCGGAATGAACAAGGGGGAGGAGGTGGGCTGGGCCGGCCAGGTGGGGGGGGGGAGCTGGGCCGGCTACAGGTAAGTGGCCCAGGTACTTCCTTCTCTCTCTCTCTCTTTTATTTCTATTTCAGTTCTGTTTTCTTTTTTTTTAATTCTTTTGCCACTGTTTTGAATTAAAATAATAATTCAAACAATGCCAAAGCTCCTCTGAATATTTTATATTGCTAGATGGACTTTTCCAAAAGCTTATAAAATATTTCAGGGGGTATTTGAAATTATATTCTAATTATATGAATATAATTCAAATTCAAATAGCTAATGAATTAAATCCAAAGTCCCAAAAATAAATCCTTAAAAATGTTCAATATTTTGGTTGGGACCAGAACCCTTACCAAAAATTATCAAACATTTAAGAAGAGCCTTTTGGAGCAATGAATGAGATTTCTAGGGTTTTTGCCCCTCTTTTATTTAGGGTTTTGAGGCTTCCAATATTCCTCAATTCAAGTTTCAAAAATATAGACATGATGCACACATGAAGCTAACCTAGAGCAATGCCAGAAGCTAGGGATGTGACACGCACCACTGGTGCACCATTAGAATCTGGTATTCTAATGGCGCACCACGTAGTGCGCCATTAGTATTGCCCACAGTGCGCCACTATTATCTGCTATACTTATAGCGCACCACATGGTAGTGCGCCATTAGTAACAATTTTTTTAATTTTTTTTTGTTTTTTCTTAATTTCAGGTCACTATTTCACATATGAGATATTCATAACATATATATATAACAAGCATCCATATAACAATCATATCCAACACACAAGTTTTATCATATATACATACATAGCCAACACATAGTTCCGTCGTTACATATTACAAAAGTTTCACATTGTCCATCCAACACCGTTATCCATCAATTCACAAAAGTTTCACATTGATACAAAATAAAAACACAAATGGAAAAGAAGCACTCCATCCATGCAAGCTTCCGTCAATTAAATCAAATCTGCAAAATGATAAACAAGAAGTTAGAAGAAGAAAAAGAAGAAGACTAGAAGAATACTAGAAGAAGAAGAACACTAGAAGAAGAATAAGAAGAGTTTTGGAAAAGAAGAAGAATAAGAAGAAGTGTCGGTGTCAAAACCGGCGGATCTCGGGTAGGGGGTCCCAAACTGTGCGTCTAGGCGGATGGTAACAGGAGACAAGGGACACGATGTTTTACCCAGGTTCGGGCCCTCTTGATGGAGGTAAAACCCTACGTCCTGCTTGACTGATATTGATATTGTGGATGTTTACAAGAGTGGATCTACCACGAGATCAAGGAGGCTAAACCCTAAAAGCTAGCCTATGGTATGATTGTAATGGTTGTTGTCCTACGGACTAGAGCCATCCGATTTATATAGACACTGGAGAGGGCTAGGGTTACATGGAGTCGGTTACAATGGTAGGAGATCTACGTATCCGTATCCCCAAGCTTGCCTTCCACGCCAAGGAAAGTCCCATCGGGACACAGGATGAATTCTTCAATCTTGTATCTTCATAGTCTTGGAGTCCGGTCGATGATGATAGTCCGGCCAATGATAGTTCGGCTGATGATGGTAGTCCGGCTATCCGGACACCCCCTAATCCAGGACTCCCTCAGTATCCCCTGAACCAGGCTTCAATGACGATAAGTCCGGCGCGTATATTGCTTGGCATTGCAAGGCGGGTTCCACCTCCGAATGATAGAAGATTGTGAACACCAGGATAGTGTCCGCCTCTGCAAAATAAATTCCACATTCCACCGTAGAGAGAATAATATATACACAAGTTCAATCTGCTGAAGTTTTTTGCGGCATGACGTCACGCCACTACCAAGCCATTACTTGAATCGTTTTTTACTCTACCACCTCAGCGCATTTAGCGAAGCGGTTTCCTTGGCACGTCTTGTGGAAGCAGAGATCGTGTTCCCCCTTAATCCGGGATTCTCATCAATATGGACGTGGGTAACCCAACCGCGCCCGCCGCCCCGCCCCCTCTATCGAAGGCGAGTCCCAAACGGTCACAGGGACGGCTCTTGGTATTCTCCCTCTTTATAACGGGACCAAGGCTCGTTTCTTTTCTTCAGTCCTCCATCGAATCCTCTCCCCGCTCCATGTTCCAGCACCTAGAGCTCCAGATTCGAGCACTTCAGACCTTCAACGATGTCCAGTTCCGACCTCCAGGGCCGGTGGATGCCGGAGGAGGACGTGCTAAAGCTGCGGGAGGCCAAGTACCTAGCTTATGAGATTTCGCACAGGTTGCCTGCCGAAGGGCAGGCCATCCCCACCCCCGAGCCCGGCGAGTATGTCGTTTTTGTATCCCACCTCCGTCGGGGTTTAGGCTTCCCGATGGATCCTTTTGTGAGAGGGCTCATGTTTTACTATGGGTTGGAATTCCACGATTTGGCTCCGGAGTCCATCCTCCATATTTCCGCATTTATTGTTGTCTGCGAAGCCTTCCTCCGCGTCACCCCTCACTTCGGCCTGTGGCTGAAGACCTTCAATGTGGCGCCGAAGATGATCGGGGGGCGTTAAGCGGAGTGCGGCGGGGCGGCCATAAGTAGAAGGGCCGATGCCCTGTGGCCTGCTGGCTCCTTCCAAGAGGAGCTCGGCCCGTGGCAGCAAGAGTGGTTCTATATCACCGTTCTGAGGGGCCGCAGACAAAAGCCGCCGCCCTTATTCCGCCCGGGACCTCCATGACGGTTGATGTCGTGGGTCAACCAAGGGCTCAACTAGGGGCTGTCAAAGGACGTGCCCCTACTGCAGGGCCGGATTCGAGATCTCCAAACGAGGGAGGTCGATATGGTGGTGGTAATGCAGGTTATGCTGATTAGGCGTCTCCCTCCCTGCAAACGCCACCCTCTCCGGCTGTGGGAGTTCAATCTGGAGGGCCCACGGATTCTTCAACACTTCATGGGTATGACACCCCTGGAGATGTACAAATTATTCTTCGGATCGCAAGAGGCACATCCGGAGTTTACCGAGGATGCTGGCCTAAGCTGCAATCGCCCGGATACTCAAGTAAGTAGTTCCAAGTCCGGACAGACCATTTGTTTGCCCTTCGATAATTCGCCTTATGACCAACTTCCTTCTAAACAGGAGTGGATAGCGGAAGCAAAATTGATATGGTGTCCGGCCCCCCTACCCGAGACCGCGCCGGATTCCGTGCTGTTTCGGATGCTTGAGGTTGCGCCTCCAGAGGAAGGCGAAGGGGAAAGCAGGAAAGCTACTGCCTCGCCTAAGGAGGCTCTTGAAAGAGGGGGAATCGAGAATCCCTCCCTCCAAGGGGAGAAGAGGACTGCCTCCGAGGACCCGGGGGCAAAAGCCCCTAAACGGGGGAAGAAATCTTCGCCAGAGGGTCCTGCGTCCGGGGAGGCCCCGGCCGCACAATCTCCCTTAAAGAGTCAGCCCTCCAACGAGCCGTAAGTAGAAAGAAAGGAGTTTTATAATAAGGGACATCCCTATTTGTGCTTCTGAGGATAACTAAAGTTTTTACCTTGTAGTTCGGATCTCCGTCCTTCGCAAATGAGCTCGTCTTCGGGGGACCTTCGTCCGTAGATGATGGAGAGCAAGACGCCTCCGTCCGGGGCGCCATCGGATAGGGCGGACGAGCCTGAAGTGTCGTCACGGAGGGAGCCCCCGGGTTTGGCAAAGCCGGATAGTTTGGCGCCAACTGGTGTACGGCTGAAGGATCTGCTTGAGAAGGCATCTATCTCAGAAGATCACCACGCATTGATGAGCATGGTGATTGAAAGGGTTTCGTCCGCCGAAGGAGGGTTGCATAATGCCGGCAGGAGTTTGCTGGCGGGGTTTGAGGTGCGTAAAAATGACACACCTTTTAACAGTTTAGCATATAGAATGCGCCCTATATAGATAGTAGCTCCTGAGACTCGGTAGGTTGTCGAAATCGACAGCGTGCCGAGGATCAAAATCGCAGGTTTAAATTTCTGCCGTGCCGATGCAGGTGACGGGTCATCCGGGGGCCAGCCGGACTGATGGAGTTGCTGCACTAAAGTGGCAACTCGCTGTTGCGGATGTGGACATCACGCTGGTCAACAGGCGACTTGATGAGTCGCAAGGTAAGTGTTTCTATGCGGTCACTTGGTAAGGGGGCCGAAGCCAGCTCCTGACAACATGTGCGTGAAATGCAGATAGTGTCGCTACTGTGGAGAGCCTTCAGGCCAAACTTGCTCAAGCCAAGGAGCAGGCCAGAAGGAGTAATGCGGCAGCCTCAAGGGCGGCCGAGGAGTTAGCGGCAGAAAGGGCCGCACACTGCCGGAGCAGGGAAGAGATGGCCGAAATGGCCATGAAGTTAAAGGATGCTACCGACCTCAATGAGGCTCTTGGAAAGGAGCGCCTAGTGGGGCAAGAAGACCTGGAGAAGGCCACCGCCGAAGTCAAGGATGCCCGCTCTGCAATGCGGGCTATAAAGGAAGAGCTGCGCCAGGCCGGAGAAATTGTAGCTGGCAAGCCTTTTCTGCTGCGCCGAAGGTTCACGGATCCAAAGTATGCTCAGCTGGGCCAACTGTGGGGTCCAGAGGACCCTTATATGGACTTAGCAGCGAGTGCGGCGGATGCCGTTGTGCATTTTCGAAGCCAGAAGGATCACAAGACGGAAGAGATGTTTTGGTCTCAATTCCATAGTCCGGAGCGTTCACTTCCGCTGACTGACCGTTTGGCCGAGTGGGCTGAGCTAAATAGGTTTTCCGGGCTTGCTATGAAGGATATAGTGACCCATGTCCGGCCGGATAGGCCCGAGCCGAAGAGTTACTTTGGCTTATTGCATCAATTTCTTGGGGCGGTGCCGCATATCAAGGCGATGAAGCGGTCGGCCTGCATAGAGGGTGCGCGGATGGCACTCGCTCGTGTGAGGACACATTGGACAAAGATGGATGCCACCGCTGTTGCGACCCCGGGTTCGGATGATAACTGGTTACCCGCCAAGCACTATTTTGGCGAAGTGCTGCGTGGTGCTCGTGTAATAGAGTCGCAGTGCTCAAAAAATGTTATGTTCGAATGAACGTTTTTATGATGTAAAACAATATTTATGATGTAAGCGCCTTTTATACTTGTGCGTTCAAGTAATAGAATATCTCCTATGCGGCCGTTCATGTATACGTGTGTATAACCTGAAAGATGGTAGTCGTCGGCTTCAGCCCCCAAGCACAAGCTGCGGGGGTGTTCGCAAAAAATAGCGCGTTTTCACACTTAATCCGACGTCTCGTTCCTGTAAAGGAGGTGGTAGCGTAGCAAACGAGGCAACCGGACTATAATGCTTTATCACTTTCACTTAGCCATGGAGTTCGAGGGTGGGGCTATGACATAGCCCCTGGGGGCACCGCGCTCTTCGAATTTGGGGCGCGTATGTGCCTGACCAGGAAACGGCCCTTCGTCAAAGCGGAGGAATTCTAAACATTCCCATGGTCGATCGAGTGGTTGACCAGTCTCTCGCTGTATCATGACAGTTAGTTTTCGGCTTTCTCTACTGAGGTGCTCGCCCAGCCGAACTGGGGCACAATCGCAGTAGTTCTCCTGGTGCCGCGTTAGCCGATGATACAAAACGTAAGGCAGCAAAACACAGGAGCCGGGCAAACCCAACATTTGAGCAAAGACATGATTCCGAGCTGATGCATATACGGCCTAACTCGAGACGCCGAACACTCCCGAAGGTGTTCGGTCTTTACAATACCGGGCAAAACAATGCCCTAAGCCCCTTGTGTCCAGGTACGGGCAGGTTCTTCTGGCGCGGCCGATGCCAAAACGCCAGTCGCCACTCTGGTTATAATGAGAAACCAGGGGATTATAGCAACAAGAGACAGTAAGAAACGTTTAGGTAGGGTCTTAGTCTGAAAAGAGTCCTTGCAACGGGTCCCTACTGCACGTCTGCGCCTGTGTCTCCGTTGTGCCGTATCCTGGACGGGTGTGCACGCTGTTCATCTGTAAAAAGAGAGGAACTTAGTTGGAAAAGAAATCATGCGAGAAAGTGCATAAAAATTGAAATATAGATTAATAAAGTTGAGCCTATGCTAGCTCATTATGGCTTATATGTACAAACCCATGTGAAGGGGTGTGCAGCTAGGTAGCCCCTAGCTTATTCATTCTGGACTTGTCCAGCCGTGTCCGGGGTCTCAGGCAACTTTTAATGAAATGATGCCACGTGGACTGGGCATTTTAAGCGTAAGAGACGCGTAATGTGGTATTGCATTGAAGCGGACGAAAGCTTCCCGCCCCAGTGATGCTTGATAGCTACTTTTAAATGGGGCGACATGAAAGGTTAGCTTTTCTCGTCGGAAGTTGTCAGGTGACCCGAACACAACTTCTAGTAATAATGAACCTGTGCACCTGGCGTAAGGGCCTGGCGCCACTCCTTTGAAGGAAGTGCGACTATGCCGAATTGTAGTGGGGTTTATCCCGACTTGCGGATTGTGTCCGGATATAGCAGGTTTAAGTCACTGTCGCCGTCCATCAAAACCTGCGTGAATTGCAGTCCGTCTATTATGGGATCCGATATCAGGGCAGTCTATCCAGATGGTCGAAAGTGATTGGTTTTGACATCCAATCTTGGTGTTCCGCTGGGGTGGACCGTGCGACACTTGTCTTAGCGAGTGCCTTGTTGGTTTTCCGTACTACCACATGAAGTGAGTTTACTGTTTTGACTTCTTGTGGGAAAGTCTTTTGACTTCCGGTGCTCTGCTGGTGGGGTTAACCTATGTCATTTTGGAAAAGAAGAAGAATAAGAAAAAGACTATAAGCTTATTATGTAAACTTGATCATTTTGTGCTAACATAAGTTATTTTGGAGCTAACCTATAGGAAACTAAGCATATAAGCTCTTAGTTAGTATATTAGAGCCAACTTAGGTAAAATGAAGCTAACCTATGTCATTTTGGAAAAGAAGAAGAATAAGAAAAAGACTATAAGCTTATTATGTAAACTTGATCATTTTGTGCTAACATAGGTTATTTTGGAGCTAACCTATAGGAAACTAAGCATATAAGCTCTAAGTTAGTATATTAGAGCCAACTTAGGTAAAAAAGAAGCTAACCTATAGGAAACTAAGCATATTAGAGATAACATAGGTAACTAAGTATATATATATCATTTTGGATAGCTAACCTATAGGAGATCTGACATACCTGACAAAGTTCAGTTCTCATGCATTGTTCTTCTCCTTCTTCTCCTTCCTCTCCCTGATGCGCCTAGAGCGGCGAGGCGGTGGAGGCAGTGGAGGCAGTGGGATGTAGTCTTCTACCAAAATTGGCGTGGTCATGTCGCCCAGCTGTGGGATCGCCGGCGCCACCACCGGTGCGTGGTCATTTTCAGGCACCACCACCGTCGCGAGGCCACCTTCAGGCACGACCGTCGGTAGGTCATCCTTAGCCACCTCCATCTCTTGCCCATGGTCAGCCACCACCATCTCTGGCCCTTGGTCAGCCACCAGCAGCGCTAGGTCATCCTCAGCCTGATGCCAATCGTCATCCTGCAGCTCCTCATCCTCACTCTGCTCCTCTTCTCCCGCACTCCAGTCCGGATCATCCTTCTTGTTGTCTATGTTGCTGCCAGAATCGCTGCTGCTTTCGCTACAGCCATAGTCGCTGCTGCTTTGGCTATAGCCAGTGTCGCTGCTGCTGCTCCCACTACCTGTCCAAAATGCAACAATGACCGTTAACAATCGATGTGAGACAAAGCCAAATGTAGAGGAATAAGAAGAGGCAGAACGTACCGGCATCATCATCGGCAGCGTAGCGCATGCGACACATAGTCTTGTTGAACACCTTCACGATGAGCATGTTGGCATCGTCGTCGTACCTGAAGAGAAGGAAGTACCCCAGCTGCAGGTCGTAGGCACGGTAGAACTTCTCCCACCCACGAGACAAGTACATGTGGCCCTTCTTGATCACCAATTGCACATCCCACTGCCTGTGAAACCCGCTACCGGCCTGTCGCAGCTTCACATTATTTGGCGGATCTTCACCCATCAGCATGTTCATAAAACTGTCAGGCAGCCTCTGCAGTTTGGGACAATGAGTGATGTAGCAAACAACAGATATCATAATGAGATGGGTGAAGGGGAGATCTCTCGTTTTATATACATGTGTCATGGATGATACTGAAGCCTCAAGTATGATAGTGAAGAACTCGGAAGCATCCAACTCGTACTGCGGTGTCGCAGATCGGCGGTGGCTGCTTCCCGCCATCTCTGATAAGCAGCAGAAGAGACCAATTAGTACCCATGCATGATAACAGGCATTAGTCGCAAGTACCCCATATGTCCTATTTTTAGCAAAGTAATGCTAAAATTCACGGAAAATTTCAGCATTACCTGTGCTGAAAATAGGACATATGGAGTACCCGAATTTGCCGGAACAGAATTTAATCGACATTCCGGCAAACTCAAGGGCCTCTCAGGGTACCTGCAAATTGATCATGACACAATGGTCGGAGACAAAACCCAGCAAACTAGCACCACAAAGCACATAACAAAATTCAGTAAATTTCCAGCAACTACTCCTAATGCAAACAAGATTCACCTAGCAAGGTTTATTTGACATGGAGTAGTTTATTTCATAGAGTAAACATTAGCACTATTTGACAGTAAAAGGATTTAGCTAATTTGAATTAACTGAAAGCAGCAGTACATCATTTTTATTGATAGTAAAATGTTCAAAGAAACAGAAATATCAGTACAATAGCTAGATTACACTATCAGTACACTAGCAGTAAAATGTTCATTTACTTTGAATAAAAATCTCACTTTTAGGAAAGAAGGATCATCATACACATATATAGCTCACTTCATCTGGGGCAGGGGCTATGCCAGAGGATTTCACTCAAAACTGAAGCAGTATATACCTGACTGATGTGAAGCGTTGTCCCAGATGTATTCACAAGAGGCTAGAAGATGTGCTCAACCAACTGTCACAAAAACAAATAAATTATTATTTGCCTAAGTTGGTACAAGGAATGTACAGGTACCAAAATCTCATCACACTAGCTAAAAGACGACAAACATGTCTTGTTAAGAACTTAAGATATGTCAAAAATTGACAGGAGCTTCATCATTTTTATTGCTAGGTTCATAGTAAGACTTAACATTGCTGCCTGTGCAATATTAACTAGATGTATGGTTTACTTGAGTTATACATGTTTCTACTTACAAGGTTATATCTGAAAATAGAACTAAATAGACATTTTAAATATATTCACTCATAACATGACCTTTTCCTGCAACTGTAACTATGAAATCCAAATTTCCTTGGTTCAGTTTCAGTAAATGTCTGAAACAAACACTAGGCTTTGCCTACCGATGTACAAAACAAAAACAAACTAAATTAGCATGACATTCAGCAGGAACGAAGAATGGATAAAGAACTGAAAGAAACACAACATTCAGAGAAACACACAATAGCTTGCAGTGTCTTCCGTCGCGCGGTCCTTTCAAAAGTTCATAGCAGCGGAGCGCAATGCAGGCCAAAAAAAAGATCATCTACTGCATTCTCCCCACCAGAATGAGCACAGGCCGGCAGCTCCTCGATAACCTCATGGAAAACCATCATCATCTTACCTGCAGGTTGTTTACTGCTGCTGTTGTGCTGTAGGGGCAGAGGAAGGGGCGCCGCCGATGGAGAGGGCGAGGCCGAGGACGGCGTGGGGCTTGAGGGCCTGCGGCCTAGTGAGGCCGACGAGGTGGTCGTCCCCGACGCCGGCGGAGCTAGGGTTCGGGGAGACGGCGGGCGACGCTGAGGGGACGGGGCGGTTGAGAGGGGGTAGGGGGAGGTCGCGGGAGAAGAGAGGAGGAGGCGGGCGGGGGCGCAGCTTCGAGGCTCGGCTCGGGGACGGCGAAGAAGGCGAGGGGGGCGACGAGGGGGAAGGCGAACACGGGGGGCAGCGGGTGAGATCGATGAGGCAGGGGAGAGATTAGAGAGATTGGGGATTTAATTAGTGTACGACTATCCTAATGGCGCACCACAACCTCGTGTGTCATAAGTACGACTATTCTAATGGCGCACCAGCGCCCGGTGCGCCATTAGAATTTTGTTTTAATCTAGCCCACTAGCCCTATCTACAACCTAACCCTATCTACAACAAAACCCACCCACTAGCCCGACTGGTCAGCACGCAGCACACACACCAGGAGGTCCTGGGTTCGATTCCTAGGCTCCCCAATATTTTTTTATGCATTTTAAATGCTGTTTTTTCTATTTATTTGTGTTTAAATATGTTCAAACTTGTATAAATCATAACAGTAATATTTTTTATAAAAATAGTAATAATTTTTTAAAAAATATGTTCAAATTTTATACTTGGAAATATCATCGGTGGCGGTGGTGAAGCGGGGGAGGGTGCGGG
>NC_041381.1:480321705-480523284 GCF_002162155.2 Triticum dicoccoides | reverse complement strand
GACGGCGGTGGAGCGGGGGAGGGTTGCGGTGGGTCGTCGGCGGCGGTGGAGCTAGCGGGGGAGGGTGCGGGTGGGATCGAGATCGAGATCAAAAAGTGTCCATGAAAATATACACGGTGCGCCATTAGCAGTTTTGCAAAAAAGTAAAAAAAAAATTATATACTAATGGCGCACTGCTTACAAGATGCGCCATTACATGGTAGAACTAGTAATGGCGCACTTTGGCACCATGCGCCATTAGAGTGTATGGAAAAATGAAAAAAAAAATCAATACTAGCGGCGCACCGTGTGCCTGGTGCGCCATTAGTGTCTTCTAGACTAATGGCGCACCTCTGACCGGTGCGCCATTAGTATATAGTAGTGGCGCACTGCTTACCAGATGCGCCATTAGTATCAATCCTATCTATAGCCCTTTCCCTAGTAGTGTTGGAGGGAAAATAACCCGGTCCTGTAGGCTACTACCCTATTGGTGAAAATTTCAAGGCCGTCAAAAAATTTCTGGCTTAAAAAATTCTCTAGCCCTCACAGAGTTCTGGCTCGATAGAAGAATTCCGGGTTATCAGGAAAGATTCTGGTTCAAGGGAAATCTGTCTCCCACACAACTTTGAAGCTCTCAATATCCGGTTTAAAATCCTGGCTCAAGAATAAATTTATCTCTCGTAAAGTTTGAGTTCTCAGAAAAATTAAAGGTTGCCAAAGAGAACTTCCTGCCATGATGCGCGGTTCAAACATGGGTATCCTGCCTTATGGCTTATCTTATTGCAAATTACTTGGGGGCTTCCTGCTCACTGAGGATGGTTGTGACTACCCTGTTGATCCGGCTTGCACGCCTTGTTACAAATAACTTGGGGGCTTCCTACTCATTGAGCATAGCTGTGACTACACTTTTGATCGGGCTTATACGCCTTGTTACAGAACACTTGGGGGATTCTTGCCCGAGTTAAAGGTTGCCAAAGAGAACTTGTTACAATGTGCATTTCAAACATAGGTAGCCTACCTTGATGGTTTATTATAGGTCACTTGGGGGCTTCCTGTTCAATGAACATAGCTATATATCCCTTTTGATCGGCTTGGATGCCAGGTGTATTCACCAAAGAATCCGGCTTATCCTGCCTTTGTATTGTGCCACTCCGCCCAGATAATGCTGGAATGACCCGCCGTACGTTTGACAGTCAATTTTATAAAGACCTTGAACTTGTCACAGTTAAAACCGCAATTGGTCATGTGAGGCCTAGCTTACATGTTTGAATAAAGGATTAAATCAGTGGTTATGCGGCCCATCAAAGCATCTGAGATTAAGGCTTGGCGGCCCATGAAAGCCTTGTTTTCCGAATTTGTTGTTTTCTCTAAACATTATTGGATTCATATCCTTGTTCCATGTTAACATATGGTTTAAAACAAACCAGGCCATGTAGCCTTGATTATATGACTCATAATTGGGCATATTGGGATTGGTAACCCGTCTTGATAGCAGACTTTAAGTCACCAGGATATTTTGCCTTGAGCAATGAAAATGATGATATTTCATGACTCCAGGTTGATACTAGCTCCGGATTATAATTATCAAGGCTTCACCATGGTATTAACCTACAAGTATGTCTTTAAATAATTGCATGAATATTTGGGGTTTGGTAACCCGCCCTGCCTTTTGACTCTAAGTCACCAGTATGATCTGGCTTAAATAGTCGTGGTTGCAAGTATTTGGGTTGTCACCCGCCCTGGCTTTTGCCTTTGAGTCGCCAGTATGTTCCAGCTTAAATAGTCATGGTTGAAAGTATTTGGGTTGTCACCCACCCTGGCTTTTGACTTAAGTCACCAGCAGGCTTCATTTAAATCAGGCACTTATAAATATTGGGGTTGTCACCTTTACTACATATGGTGCTATGAGCTGATAATATCAGTCAAATCTATAGGCATGTTTTCCTGGTTATATGAATATGCGAGGTTTGATAACCCGTCCTAGCATTAGACTTTAAGTCACCAGTATATTTTGGCTTGAATGGCCTTAATTTTAGTCTTTTCCATAATTGCATGAAGACTATATTATGTTTGGGTTGTTACCCGCCATGGCTTTTGACGATAAGTCGCCAAGGCATATGTTGTTTAAACTTTGTGTATGACGTGTAGAGCTTTACACACAACTCCGGGTTATATTGCTCCGTATTGAGTTTATTGAGGCTATAAGACGCCAAAGTGATCTTTTTCGAAAAACTGGACATGGTAAAGAGCCGCCATGGATGGTTGGGTTATTTAAACCGCCCTGGATTCGAGCCTTAAAAGCCAACTCATGAATTATATTATTGTGCTTGTTTGCAATAATATCTCTGCTTGCAGGGGTTATCAATTCTTGATTTTCTAGAACGACTATAAGCAGCCAGGTTACCAAAATCTCGGATTATAATGGATGCACATTAAGTCACCATCGGCCAAGAGACACCGGGTATTTAACTCTGGATTTACTAGTCAATAGATAAGTATTCAAATCTTTAATAGCCAAACTTGGTTGGATTTTCATTATGGTATTGAATGATATTGAGATTTTCATACCGGATTATATTATTCAAATATTTAATAGCCAACATGGCTGGAATTTTTGATGGTTATAAATAACCAGTATTATGATTCAGGTTTTCAAAGACGCTTTAAAGCAATGGCTATTATTTCTTTATCCAAGAATATCGGCTCACAGCAGAGAGCACGGTTCAATATTGAATATGAAAGGCTTTCAGCATAATCATCCGGACAATGGATATGGTTTTATTTTACAATGGAAGGAATAGTACTGAGTCGCTGTAGGCACACAACCCGGCACTTGGGGGCTACACTATCCAAATTAGGATTATATCAAGTATGCAAGTCCCAGGTCGCTGCAAACATGCACCATGGCACTTGGGGGCTAATGCAAAGTCATTTTTAACTTGCCTAATTGAAGACCCGACCCATCACATAGTGATGAGCCATCCCTTTGCGGGCTACAGGTGATATGCATATAAGGGAGGAATAACTTCAAATTCTCAGTTTTGAGCAAACCATGTATTATATTATTATTGGAGAAATCTGCAAAGTTTATGACCCGACGTCACCATAATATTAACCCGACGTCTACAACAATCATGACCCGGCGTCAGCAACAATTATGACCCGATGTCAGTAACAATTATGACCCGGCATCAACAACAATCATGACACGGCATCATCTATTTTGTAACCCGACAATTTTGGCAATTATAAATCGGCAAGATCTACATCTTCAACCGACTGAAAATCAGATGAGTATTTCGAGTCCAATATTTTTGTCAAGTCAGAGCATTGGAAACTGACTCAAATGGATTCTTTTTTACAATATTTCTGCTAACAAGAAAATTGACTATGAAGTTGGGTCTATTGACCCGGGCTTTCCAGAAGGAGGAAATGACAGGGACATAAGGATGATCAGGTGTCGGCTTAGAAATTTTTAATCAAGAGCACAACCTGTCAAATTTGTTCTTGTGTTTATTTTGTAGGATCATTTTAACATGGATAAATCCAAATTAAATTGGGGGCTAATGTCGGGGATATACCCTGCTGTATGACTCGGCCGGATATATGACCTGGCAGGACTTGGCGGTTCATCGGGTAACCCGCTTGAAGACTGGCGATTCACCGGTCTGGCGACTCACTAGTCTTGCGATTCACCGGTATGTTGACTCAATGATGACCCTGATGGTGGGTTAAATAGATGAAAAGGTCCAAGGACCAAAAGGCCGGCTCATGCTATGGCGCGTCGGCTTAAGAGGAAAGGCATAAGGAGTTTTCCTCTACAAAGGAAGTAAGACCAGGATTCCACTTTGAATAGAGTAGTCCTAGTCCTACTAGGACTCCACATGTAACCCGCTGATGACCCACAAGTGTTGGGGATCTATCGTAGTCCTTTCAATAAGTAAGAGTGTCAAACCCAACGAGGAGCAGAAGGAAATAACAAGCGGTTTTCAGTAAGGTATTGTCGGTGTACTAGAATAGGGGTACCCTAGTACCCCGAACTTGTGCACGGACAGTCGCAGCACCCCGCGGCAAGGCTTGCCGGGCGACCGCCAAGGTCCTCCGTGGTTCCTTTGGAGCCATTTAAGAACAAAGTATTTAAGCCAAGGAGACAAGGCCCCGGCAAGAGGAGCTTGCCGGGAAGGCCAACCAAGCCATTCCAAGGAACTTGCCGTGACGCGCCACGCGTCCCGGCGAGGCAACAAGGCCCCGGCAAGAGGAGCTTGCCGGGAAGACCAGTTAAGGCATCTCGAGGCCCAGTGAGTGACAAGCTTCCGGACCCGACAAGACAACGGCCGCGGCAAGGCGCTTGCCGTGGCAGGCGGCCACTCTGTGCACACGCTCCAGCGCATCCACCAAACGTGTCGCCCTGGGGGCCTTTCCAGGCGCGCGTGGCGGATGGCTGTGCAGCCAGCGGTGCGCAGTGGCATGCGAAGCTGACAAGACTGCCATCGTGGCGAGCGGTGGCGTCCCTGACGGTACCTTTCTGCACTGTTTGGGCGACGCAGACGGGCATTTAATGCCTTTGTCCCCTGCCGTCAGGGTTAGGTAGGATACACTGTACAGGTAGCTGTACCAACCACCTCGCTTTTTACATTTGTACCCTTCTCTGCGTTGCCACCTCTCGGTGACCCCTTTAGGGTATAAAAGGAGGCCCATGCGCAAGGTAGAGGGGGTTCGACTCTTTGGTAAAGCCAGAAAACACTTAGCTCTCTCGAGCAAGAACATAATAGAATCAGACAAGCAGAAGTAGGAGTATTATCTCTCCGGAGAGCTCCGAAGCTGGGTAAACTGCTCGTGTGCTTCGCCTCGATCTGCTCTTCGTGCGACCTCCGCCCCCCCCCCCCCGCCGAACCGAAAGGGGCTCGGTCCGCCGGTCCCATAGGTGTTCGTGGATCAGTTTCCCCGACATCTTTGGCGCGCTAGGTAGGGGGTGTCGAGATTGTGTGAACCTGATCCGGCGTTCACACGAGCTAGATCTTCATTTTCCTTCATCAACATGCCACTGAAGAAGAAGGCTTCGGAGGCAGCTGTTCCGTCCACGTCGATCCCACCGCCACCGGAGAAAACGGGTGGTGGGGTAGACATCGGCGGAAGGACGGACGTCGATGAGGAAGCTCACGACGCTGCCAGGTCCAAGGGCAAGGCGGCGCAGACCTCGACGTCCGTGCTTGTTCCGCGCCCATCTCAGGAGGCGCAGGACCGACAGCGTCATGGTACTCACAGTACTATATGTTTGTTGGGCCAAGATCTAGATGGTGGATCCCGGGGCGCTCAAGACCAGCATGCACGCCAGCGTACCAGCACGAGCGAGACGCGGTCGCCCGGACGGGATAATGCTCCTTCTAACATAGTTAGAAGTCCGAGCACATCCCGCTCCTCGCTCCGTCCGCCACTGCCACCCTCCACTCCGGCAGAAGCTTTGGCGCGAGCTCAACTGCTCCCGGATTACCCTCCGACGTCGGACAAGATCGACGAATGGAGGGCCAACATTCAGAGTCTCATCGGCTACTCCAACGGCGACACTCCAAGGCAGCCGAGCGCGTCGCTGCCGCGGCAGGGTTGCCAGGCACGAGCCGGTGGCGACGAACTGGTGGGGGTGCAACCACCATGCAATCACCACCCCGAAGGCCAAGATAGCCGACTCGCCGGATCCACCTCGAAAACGACTCCACTGCATCGTCGGATCCACGAGCTCGTCGCGATTAGCGCCAAGTTCTTCATGATCGACAGCAAGAAGACGCTCGTACTCGTATCGAGCGCCAAAGAGAAGCGCGACGTCAATCCGACAAGCGCGCTGGGCCCTCTGTTGACATGCATGCGCCAGGGGAACCAGGCGATCTACCGTACACGGTAGGTTGCCCTGTGCTCACTCGTGAGCTGCGGCAAGTCCAGTGGCCCAGCACGAAGAACTTCAAGCCAGACGTACCGGAGAAGTACGACGGCAAGACGCATCCGTCGGAGTTCCTCAGCATCTACACCATTGCGGTGCAGGCTGCCGGGGGACGCGACGAGAAGATCCTTGCCAACTACTTCCCGCTGGTACTCAAACCCAACGTTAGATCCTGGCTCATGCACTTGCCGGACAACTCCATATCATCTTGGGCCGATCTATGCCATCAGTTTGTCGGCGCCTTCACAGGCGGCCACAAGCCTCATGGCCAAGAGAGCGACCTTCATCTGCTTGCCCAGAAGGAAGGAGAGCCCCTGCGCAAGTACATTCAGAGATTCAGCAGTGTACAGCACAACATCCCAGATGTCCACCCTGCCGCGGCGATCAGCGCGTTCCATCAGAACGTGCGAAACTGCAGGATGCGGGAGGAAATGGTGATGTGCAAGATCAGAGACGTTAGTGAGCTATATGCCCTAGCCGACAAGTGTGCACGTGCTGAGGAAGGGAGGAGACTCCCCGGAGAGAACATAGGAGCAGGAGGATCTGACAGTGAGGATGCAGCCCCGGCAAGAAAAAACCGCGGCGAAACAACAGGAGGAAGAAAGGAAAAGAGGTGCTAGTTGTTGAGAAGTCCGGCAACGGTGGTGGCGCCAAGAAAGCCAAAGCTGGTGACTCCGGCAAGGAGATTACCGCAGAGGCTATGGTAGTCACCGACAAGCAGGACGGCACCAACAGGTAGTATTGCAAGATCCACCGCACCAAGGGCCACGATCTCCAGAGCTGCAAGAAAGTCGAGCATCTTGTTGAGCAACAGAAAGCTGAATACGAGCGGCGCGACAAGGAGAAGTCCCAGGAAGGTGCTGGAGGATCCGGCAAGAAACGTCCCGGCCGAGGAGGACGCCGCGGCAAGGCCAAGCAGCGGCAAGGAGACAGACCTCCTCGCGGCCGTGACAAGGATGAAGATGATGACGATGAAGACATGGATGATGAGGAGACTGATGAGCAGGAGTTCCAGAAAGCCACAGAGGTCCTGTGCGTTGACGGTGGTGCTTCTCTGCATACTTCGCACCGCCAGCTCAAGCAATGGGTGCGGGAAGTTAATGCAGCAGAACCACCCGTCGAGTCATGCAAGCCTCTGAAATGGTCCAACACGCCTATCATCTTTGATATTGAGGACCACCCAGATCGCATAACTGCGGTCAGGTGCTTGCCAATGTTGGTTTCACCAACTATCCGCAACCTCAAGGTCACCAAGATGTTAGTTGACGGCGGGGCCGGCTTGAACCTGATCTCCTCCGCGGTGCTCCAAAAACTCCAGATCCCTGACAGTGAGCTCGAAGAAACCGGTACTTTTCAAGGAATCAACCCGGGAAGGAGCAAGCCGAAGGGAAAGATCACGTTGCTGGTAACATTTGGCAGCGAGCTGAATTTCAGGACTGAGAGGGTCACTTTTGACATTGCTGACTTTCCATTACCTTACAATGGAATCCTTGGCTGTCCAGCACTTGCCAAGTTCATGGCAGCCTCTCATTATGCGTACAACGTACTGAAGATGCCAGGCCTGATAAGTGTCATCTCTGTCCCGGGCGACAAGAAGGATGCCCTTATTGCACCGACAAGATCTACCGGGAAGCAGCAGCCGCAACAGATCGCAAATCACTTGCCGCTGAAGCTCCCGGGGGAAGAAGAAGACCAAGTCCGGCAAGAGTTCTGATGCCCACTCCGGCAAGCGCACCTCTTCGGAGTGCTGCGCTACCATCGAGGACGCACCATCGAGCTCCACCGACAAGTGTAAGAAGGTGATGGCGGCTCCACCAGAGAACAAGAAGGTGTCCGCCGAGGAGGATGGCACTGGTGGTACCTTCACCATCAGTGCCACTCTCGACCCTAAATAGGAAAGCACGCTCGTTGCTTTCCTGCGGGCGAATGTCGAGAATTCATCGCAGAAGAAATCAAGAAGTTGGAAGCAGCAGGCCTTGTCAGAGGAGTGCTCCATCCCACGTGGCTGGCCAATCCTGTTGTCGTGCGCAAGGCTAACGGGAAATGGAGGCTTTGTATCGACTTCACTGATGTCAATAAAGCTTGTCCCAAAGACCCATTTCCCTTGCCGCGCATCGATCAGATTGTGGACACCACGGCCGGATGTGATTTGCTCTCATTTCTTGATGCATACTCAAGATACCATCAGATCTTCATGGCAGAAGAGGATGAGGAGAAGACCGCATTCATCACCCCGTGTGGCACGTACTGTTTCTTACGGATGCCTTTCGGTTTGAAGAATACTGGGTCAACATTTGCAAAGGTAGTCCACCACGCTTTTGAGCCGCAAATGCACAGAAATGTGGAAGCCTACATGGATGACATAGTGGTCAAGAGCAAGGATAGGGCGACCCTGATTCAAGATTTGGACGAGACATTTGCAAACCTGCGCAAGATCAATCTCAAGCTTAACCCCGAGAAGTGCGTGTTTGGAGTCCCTTCCGGCAAGCTTCTCGGGTTCTTCGTGTCTCAGCGGGGAATTGAAGCCAATCCCGACAAGATCAAGGCCATTGAGCAGATTGAAGCACCGAAGCGCGTCAAGGATGTACGAAGGCTTGCCGGTTGCGTGGCTGGTCTCAGCAGGTTTATCTCTAGATCTGCTGAGCGCGCCCTGCCATTTTTCAAAATATTGAAAAAGGCAGGTCCAATGAAATGGACTCCAGAGGCGGAGGCTACGCTGTCCTCCACTCCAACACTTGTCGCACCTAAGCCACAAGAGAAGTTGGAGCTATATATAGCGGCAACCAATCAAGTGGTTAGTGCTGCGTTAGTGGCGGAGAGGGAGGAAGATGATGAGCCAGCAACCACGGCAGATACATCCAGCGACAAGCAGGGGGCTTCGCCGACAAGCTCTGGTCCCGACAAGGATGGATCTGCGCAGGAACATGATAAGATGCAGAAGAGAATGGTGCAGTGCCCAGTTTACTTTGTCAGTTCCCTTCTGCAGGGAGCTAGGTCAAGGTACTCTGGTGTGCAGAAATTGCTTTTCGGCCTTCTCATGGCCTCGAGAAAGCTGCGCCATTACTTCCAAGCACACAAGATCACAGTCGTCACTCGTTTTCCGCTGAAGAGGATACTGCAAAATCTAGAAGCAACAGGAAGGATTGTCGAGTGGGCTCTAGAACTGTCAAGCTTTGGCCTCAAGTTTGAAAGTACTTCAACTATCCAAAGCAGAGCATTGGCAGAATTCATAGCAGAATGGATGCCAACACCAGATGAAGAAATTCCAAAGACAAGCATCCCCGTCAAGGAAGCGAGCAAAGAGTGGCTGATGTACTTTGATGGTGCCTTCTCGCTGCAAGGCGCCGGTGCGGGCGTGCTGCTTGTCGCACCCACCGGAGAGCACCTCAAGTACGTAGTCCAGTTGCACTTTCCCAAGGAGCAAGCAACCAACAATACTGCAGAGTATGAAGGATTGCTTGCCGGTCTCAGGATCGCTGCAGACCTTGGGATCAAGAAGCTCATTGTCAGGGGTGACTCACAGCTTGTCGTCCGCCAAGTGAAAAAGAACTATCAGAGTCCATTGATGGAAGCATATGTTGATGAAGTGAGAAAGCTGGAAGAGCACTTTGACGGCCTACAGATGGAGCATGTTCTGAGAGCTCAGAATGACATTGCTGATGGCCTGTCAAAGTGCGCCGCACTAAGGTTGCCTGTGGAACCAGGGGTCTTTGTGCTCAAGCTGAATCAACCATCTGTAACGCCATCAACTGGACAGAACAAGAAGAGGAAGTTGATTTCTGGTAACTACTTTCCGGCAGAGCTCCCCGAAGCCGCCGCCAAGAAAGTCCCCAAGATCAACACCAAGGGTGCTGAGGAGCGATCTGCTCCAGCAAGCCTTATGGTTTGTTCCGTCGTAGCAGACGCTCCCGACAAGGTTTGCTCCGGCAAGCTTGCCGGGGAACATCAAGCTCCGGCTGAGCCGCAGGTGCTCGCCGTGGAAGCGGATGTTCCCGCAGCAGCAGATGTGCCTTTAGTCCTTGTTGTCGAGCCACAAGCTCCAGCATGGGCACCGTCAAGGAAGCGAGCAAAGAGTGGCTGATGTACTTTGATGGTGCCTTCTCGCTGCAAGGCGCCGGTGCGGGCATGCTGCTTGTCGCACCCACCGGAGAGCACCTCAAGTACGTAGTCCAGATGCACTTTCCCAAGGAGCAAGCAACCAACAATACTGCAGAGTATGAAGGATTGCTTGCCGGTCTCAGGATCGCGGCAGACCTTGGGATCAAGAAGCTCATTGTCAGGGGTGACTCACAGCTTGTCGTCTGCCAAGTGAACAAGAACTATCAGAGTCCGTTGATGGAAGCATATGTTGATGAAGTGAGAAAGCTGGAAGAGCACTTTGACGGCCTACAGATGGAGCATGTTCCGAGAGCTCAGAATGACATTGCTGATGGCCTGTCAAAGTGCGCCGCACTAAAGTTGCCTGTGGAACCAGGGGTCTTTGTGCTCAAGCTGAATCAACCATCCGTAACGCCATCAACTGGACAGAACAAGAAGAGGAAGTTGATTTCTGGTAACTACTTTCCGGCAGAGCTCCCCGAAGCCGCCGCCAAGAAAGTCCCCAAGATCAACACCAAGGGTGCTGAGGAGCGATCTACTCTGGCAAGCCTTATGGTTTGTTCCGTCATAGCAGACGCTCCCGACAAGCTTTGCTCCGGCAAGCTTGCCGGGGAACATCAAGCTCCAGCTGATCCGCAGGTGCTCGCCGTGGAAGCGGATGTTCCCGCAGCAGCAGATGTGCCTTTAGTCCTTGTTGTCGAGCCACAAGCTCCAGCATGGGCACCGTCAAGGAAGCGAGCAAAGAGTGGCTGATGTACTTTGATGGTGCCTTCTCGCTGCAAGGCGCCGGTGCGGGCGTGCTGCTTGTCGCACCCACCGGAGAGCACCTCAAGTACGTAGTCTAGATGCACTTTCCCAAGGAGCAAGCAACCAACAATACTGCAAAGTATGAAGGATTGCTTGTCGGTCTCAGGATCGCGGCAGACCTTGGGATTAAGAAGCTCATTGTCAGGGGTGACTCACAGCTTGTCATCTGCCAAGTGAACAAGAACTATCAGTGTCCGTTGATGGAAGCAGTGTTGATGAAGTGAGAAAGCTAGAAGAGCACTTTGACGGCCTACAGATGGAGCATGTTCCGAGAGCTCAGAATGACATTGCTGATGGCCTGTCAAAGTGCGCCGCACTAAAGTTGCCTGTGGAACCAGGGGTCTTTGTGCTCTAGCTGAATCAACCATCCGTAACGCCATCAACTGGACAGAACAAGAAGAGGAAGTTGATTTCTGGTAACTACTTTCCGGCAGAGCTCCCCGAAGCCGCCGCCAAGAAAGTCCCCAAGATCAACACCAAGGGTGCTGAGGAGCGATCTGCTCTGGCAAGCCTTATGGTTTGTTCCGTCGTAGCAGACTCTCCCGACAAGCTTTGCTCCGGCAAGCTTGCCGGGGAACATCAAGCTCCGGCTGAGCCGTAGGTGCTCGCCGTGGAAGCGGATGTTCCCGCAGCAGCAGATGTGCCTTTAGTCCTTGTTGTCGAGCCACAAGCTCCAGCATGGGCACCGTCAAGGAAGCGAGCAAAGAGTGGCTGATGTACTTTGATGGTGCCTTCTCGCTGCAAGGCGCCGGTGCGGGCGTGCTGCTTGTCGCACCCACCGGAGAGCACCTCAAGTACGTAGTCCAGATGCACTTTCCCAAGGAGCAAGCAACCAACAATACTGCAGAGTATGAAGGATTGCTTGCCGGTCTCAGGATCGCGGCAGACCTTGGGATCAAGAAGCTCATTGTCAGGGGTGACTCACAGCTTGTCGTCTGCCAAGTGAACAAGAACTATCAGAGTCCGTTGATGGAAGCATATGTTGATGAAGTGAGAAAGCTGGAAGAGCACTTTGACGGCCTACAGATGGAGCATGTTCCGAGAGCTCAGAATGACATTGCTGATGGCCTGTCAAAGTGCGCCGCACTAAAGTTGCCTGTGGAACCAGTGGTCTTTGTGCTCAAGCTGAATCAACCATCCGTAACGCCATCAACTGGACAGAACAAGAAGAGGAAGTTGATTTCTGGTAACTACTTTCCGGCAGAGCTCCCCGAAGCCGCCGCCAAGAAAGTCCCCAAGATCAACACCAAGGGTGCTAAGGAGCGATCTGCTCTGGCAAGCCTTATGGTTTGTTCCGTCGTAGCAGACGCTCCCGACAAGCTTTGCTCCGGCAAGCTTGCCGGGGAACATCAAGCTCCGGCTGAGCCGCAGGTGCTCGCCGTGGAAGCGGATGTTCCCGCAGCAGCAGATGTGCCTTTAGTCCTTGTTGTCGAGCCACAAGCTCCAGCATGGGCACCGTCAAGGAAGCGAGCAAAGAGTGGCTGATGTACTTTGATGGTGCCTTCTCGCTGCAAGGCGCCGGTGCGGGCGTGCTGCTTGTCGCACCCACCGGAGAGCACCTCAAGTACGTAGTCCAGATGCACTTTCCCAAGGAGCAAGCAACCAACAATACTGCAGAGTATGAAGGATTGCTTGCTGGTCTCAGGATCGCGGCAGACCTTGGGATTAAGAAGCTCATTGTCAGGGGTGACTCACAGCTTGTCGTCTGCCAAGTGAACAAGAACTATCAGTGTCCGTTGATGGAAGCATATGTTGATGAAGTGAGAAAGCTAGAAGACCACTTTGACGGCCTACAGATGGAGCATGTTCCGAGAGCTCAGAATGACATTGCTGATGGCCTGTCAAAGTGCGCCGCACTAAAGTTGCCTGTGGAACCAGGGGTCTTTGTGCTCAAGCTGAATCAACCATCCGTAACGCCATCAACTGGACAGAACAAGAAGAGGAAGTTGATTTCTGGTAACTACTTTCCGACAGAGCTCCCCGAAGCCGCCGCCAAGAAAGTCCCCAAGATCAACACCAAGGGTGCTGAGGAGCGATCTGCTCTGGCAAGCCTTATGGTTTGTTCCGTCGTAGCAGACGCTCCCGACAAGCTTTGCTCCGGCAAGCTTGCCGGGGAACATCAAGCTCCGGCTGAGCCGTAGGTGCTCGCCGTGGAAGCGGATGTTCCCGCAGCAGCAGATGTGCCTTTAGTCCTTGTTGTCGAGCCACAAGCTCCAGCATGGGCACCGTCAAAGAAGCGAGCAAAGAGTGGCTGATGTACTTTGATGGTGCCTTCTCGCTGCAAGGCGCCGGTGCGGGCGTGCTGCTTGTCGCACCCACCGGAGAGCACCTCAAGTACGTAGTCCAGATGCACTTTCCCAAGGAGCAAGCAACCAACAATACTGCAGAGTATGAAGGATTGCTTGCCGGTCTCAGGATCGCGGAAGACCTTGGGATCAAGAAGCTCATTATCAGGGGTGACTCACAGCTTTTCGTCTGCCAAGTGAACAAGAACTATCAGAGTCCGTTGATGGAAGCATATGTTGATGAAGTGAGAAAGCTGGAAGAGCACTTTGACGGCCTACAGATGGAGCATGTTCCGAGAGCTTAGAATGACATTGCTGATGGCCTGTCAAAGTGCGCCGCACTAAAGTTGCCTGTGGAACCAGGGGTCTTTGTGCTCTAGCTGAATCAACCATCCGTAACGCCATCAACTGGACAGAACAAGAAGAGGAAGTTGATTTCTGGTAACTACTTTCCGACAGAGCTCCCCGAAGCCGCCGCCAAGAAAGTCCCCAAGATCAACACCAAGGGTGCTGAGGAGCGATCTGCTCTGGCAAGCCTTATGGTTTGTTCCGTCGTAGCAGACGCTCCCGACAAGCTTTGCTCCGGCAAGCTTGCCGGGGAACATCAAGCTCCGGCTGAGCCGTAGGTGCTCGCCGTGGAAGCGGATGTTTCCGCAGCAGCAGATGTGCCTTTAGTCCTTGTTGTCGAGCCACAAGCTCCAGCATGGGCACCGTCAAGGAAGCGAGCAAAGAGTGGCTGATGTACTTTGATGGTGCCTTCTCGCTGCAAGGCGCCGGTGCGGGCGTGCTGCTTGTCGCACCCACCGGAGAGCACCTCAAGTACGTAGTCCAGATGCACTTTCCCAAGGAGCAAGCAACCAACAATACTGCAGAGTATGAAGGATTGCTTGCCGGTCTCAGGATCGCGGCAGACCTTGGGATCAAGAAGCTCATTATCAGGGGTGACTCACAGCTTTTCGTCTGCCAAGTGAACAAGAACTATCAGAGTCCGTTGATGGAAGCATATGTTGATGAAGTGAGAAAGCTGGAAGAGCACTTTGACGGCCTACAGATGGAGCATGTTCCGAGAGCTTAGAATGACATTGCTGATGGCCTGTCAAAGTGCGCCGCACTAAAGTTGCCTGTGGAACCAGGGGTCTTTGTGCTCTAGCTGAATCAACCATCCGTAACGCCATCAACTGGACAGGACAAGAAGAGGAAGTTGATTTCTGGTAACTACTTTCCGACAGAGCTCCCCGAAGCCGCCGCCAAGAAAGTCCCCAAGATCAACACCAAGGGTGCTGAGGAGCGATCTGCTCCGGCAAGCCTTATGGTTTGTTCCGTCGTAGCAGACGCTCCCGACAAGCTTTGCTCCGGCAAGCTTGCCGGGGAACATCAAGCTCCGGCTGAGCCGTAGGTGCTCGCCGTGGAAGCGGATGTTTCCGCAGCAGCAGATGTGCCTTTAGTCCTTGTTGTCGAGCCACAAGCTCCAGCATGGGCACCGTCAAGGAAGCGAGCAAAGAGTGGCTGATGTACTTTGATGGTGCCTTCTCGCTGCAAGGCGCCGGTGCGGGCGTGCTGCTTGTCGCACCCACCGGAGAGCACCTCAAGTACGTAGTCCAGATGCACTTTCCCAAGGAGCAAGCAACCAACAATACTGCAGAGTATGAAGGATTGCTTGTCGGTCTCAGGATCGCGGCAGACCTTGGGATCAAGAAGCTCATTATCAGGGGTGACTCACAGCTTTTCGTCTGCCAAGTGAACAAGAACTATCAGAGTCCGTTGATGGAAGCATATGTTGATGAAGTGAGAAAGCTGGAAGAGCACTTTGACGGCCTACAGATGGAGCATGTTCCGAGAGCTTAGAATGACATTGCTGATGGCCTGTCAAAGTGCGCCGCACTAAAGTTGCCTGTGGAACCAGGGGTCTTTGTGCTCAAGCTGAATCAACCATCCGTAATGCCATCAACTGGACAGAACAAGAAGAGGAAGTTGATTTCTGGTAACTACTTTCCGGCAGAGCTCCCCGAAGCCGCCGCTAAGAAAGTCCCCAAGATCAACACCAAGGGTGCTGAGGAGCGATCTGCTCCGGCAAGCCTTATGGTTTGTTTCGTCGTAGCAGACGCTCCCGACAAGCTTTGCTCCGGCAAGCTTGCCGGGGAAAATCAAGCTCCGGCTGAGCCGCAGGTGCTCGCCGTGGAAGCGGATGTTCCCGCAGTAGCAGATGTGCCTTTAGTCCTTGTTGTCGAGCCACAAGCTCCAGCATGGGCACCGTCAAGGAAGCGAGAAAAGAGTGGCTGATGTACTTTGATGGTGCCTTCTCGCTGCAAGGCGCCGGTGCGGGCGTGCTGCTTGTCGCACCCACCGGAGAGCACCTCAAGTATGTAGTCCAGATGCACTTTCCCAAGGAGCAAGCAACCAACAATACTGCAGAGTATGAAGGATTGCTTGCCGGTCTCAGGATCGCGGCAGACCTTGGGATCAAGAAGCTCATTATCAGGGGTGACTCACAGCTTTTCGTCTGCCAAGTGAACAAGAACTATCAGAGTCCGTTGATGGAAGCATATGTTGATGAAGTGAGAAAGCTGGAAGAGCACTTTGACGGCCTACAGATGGAGCATGTTCCGAGAGCTTAGAATGACATTGCTGATGGACTGTCAAAGTGCGCCGCACTAAAGTTGCCTGTGGAACCAGGGGTCTTTGTGCTCTAGCTGAATCAACCATACGTAACGCCATCAACTGGACAGAACAAGAAGAGGAAGTTGATTTCTGGTAACTACTTTCCGGCAGAGCTCCCCGAAGCCGCCGCCAAGAAAGTCCCCAAGATCAACACCAAGGGTGCTGAGGAGCGATCTGCTCCGGCAAGCCTTATGGTTTGTTCTGTCGTAGCAGACGCTACCGACAAGCTTTGCTCCGGCAAGCTTGCTGGGGAACATCAAGCTCCGGCTGAGCCGCAGGTGCTCGCCGTGGAAGCGGATGTTCCCGCAGCAGCGGATGTGCCTTTAGTCCTTGTTGTCGAGCCACAAGCTCCAGCATGGGCACCGTCAAGGAAACGAGCAAAGAGTGGCTGATGTACTTTGATGGTGCCTTCTCGCTGTAAGGCGCCGGTGCGGGCGTGCTGCTTGTCGCACCCACTGGAGGGCACCTCAAGTACGTAGTCCAGATGCACTTTCCCAAGGAGCTAGCGACCAACAATACTGCAGAATATGAAGGATTGCTTGCCGGTCTCAGGATCGCGGCAGACCTTGGGATCAAGAAGCTCATTGTCAGGGGTGACTCACAGCTTGTCGTCTGCCAAGTGAACAAGAACTATCAGAGTCCGTTGATGGAAGCATATGTTGACGAAGTGAGAAAGCTGGAAGAGCACTTTGACGGCCTATAGATGGAGCATGTTCCGAGAGCTCAGAATGACATTGCTGATGGCCTGTCAAAGTGCGCCGCACTAAAGTTGCCTGTGGAACCAGGGGTCTTTGTGTTCAAGCTAAATCAACCATCCGTAACGCCATCAACTGGACAGAACAAGAAGAGGAAGTAGATTTCTGGTAACTACTTTCCGGCAGAGCTCCCCGAAGCCGCCGCCAAGAAAGTCCCCAAGATCAACACCAAGGGTGCTGAGGAGCGATCTGCTCCGGCAAGCCTTATGGTTTGTTCCGTCGTAGCAGACGCTCTCGACAAGCTTTGCTCCGGCAAGCTTGCCGGGGAACATCAAGCTCCGGCTGAGCCGCAGGTGCTCGCCGTGGAAGCGGATGTTCCCGCAGCAGCAGATGTGCCTTTAGTCCTTGTTGTCGAGCCACAAGCTCCAGCATGGGCACCGTCAAGGAAGCGAGCAAAGAGTGGCTGATGTACTTTGAGGGTGCCTTCTCGCTGCAAGGCGCCGGTGCGGGCGTGCTGCTTGTCGCACCCACCGGAGAGCACCTCAAGTACATAGTCCGGATGCACTTTCCCAAGGAGCAAGCAACCAACAATACTGCAGAGTATGAAGGATTGCTTGTCGGTCTCAGGATCGTGGCAGACCTTGGGGTCAAGAAGCTCATTGTCAGGGGTGACTCACAGCTTGTCGTCCGCCAAGTGAACAAGAACTATCAGAGTCCATTGATGGGAGCATATGTTGATGAAGTGAGAAAGCTGGAAGAGCACTTTGACGGCCTACAGACGGAGCATGTTCCGAGAGCTCAAAATGACATTGCTGATGGCCTGTCAAAGTGCACCGCACTAAAGTTGCCTGTGGAACCAAGGGTCTTTGTGCTCAAGCTAAATCAACCATCCGTAACGCCATCAACTGGACAGAACAAGAAGAGGAAGTTGATTTCTGGTAACTACTTTCCGGCAGAGCTCCCCGAAGCCGCCGCTAAGAAAGTCCCCAAGATCAACACCAAGGGTGCTGAGGAGCGATCTGCTCCGGCAAGCCTTATGGTTTGTTTCGTCGTAGTAGACGCTCCCGACAAGCTTTGCTCCGGCAAGCTTGCCGGGGAAAATCAAGCTCCGGCTGAGCCGCAGGTGCTCGCCGTGGAAGCGGATGTTCCCGCAGCAGCAGATGTGCCTTTAGTCCTTGTTGTCGAGCCACAAGTTCCAGCATGGGCACCGTCAAGGAAGCGAGCAAAGAGTGGCTGATGTACTTTGATGGTGCCTTCTCGCTGCAAGGCGCCGGTGCGGGCGTGCTGCTTGTCGCACCCACCGGAGAGCACCTCAAGTACGTAGTCCAGATGCACTTTCCCAAGGAGCAAGCAACCAACAATACTGCAGAGTATGAAGGATTGCTTGCCGGTCTCAGGATCGCGGCAGACCTTGGGATTAAGAAGCTCATTGTCAGGGGTGACTCACAGCTTGTCATCTGCCAAGTGAACAAGAACTATCAGCGTCCGTTGATGGAAGCATATGTTGATGAAGTGAGAAAGCTAGAAGAGCACTTTGACGGCCTACAGATGGAGCATGTTCCGAGAGCTCAGAATGACATTGCTGATGGCCTGTCAAAGTGCGCCGCACTAAAGTTGCCTGTGGAACCAGGGGTCTTTGCGCTCTAGCTGAATCAACCATCCGTAACGCCATCAACTGGACAGAACAAGAAGAGGAAGTTGATTTCTGGTAACTACTTTCCGGCAGAGCTCCCCGAAGCCGCCGCCAAGAAAGTCCCCAAGATCAACACCAAGGGTGCTGAGGAGCGATCTGCTCTGGCAAGCCTTATGGTTTGTTCCGTCGTAGCAGACGCTCCCGACAAGCTTTGCTCCGGCAAGCTTGCCGGGGAACATCAAGCTCCGGCTGAGCCGCAGGTGCTCGCCGTGGAAGAGGATGTTCCCGCAGCAGCAGATGTGCCTTTAGTCCTTGTTGTCGAGCCACAAGCTCCAGCATGGGCACCGTCAAGGAAGCGAGCAAAGAGTGGCTGATGTACTTTGATGGTGCCTTCTAGCTGCAAGGCGCCGGTGCGGGCGTGCTGCTTGTCGCACCCACCGGAGAGCACCTCAAGTACGTAGTCCAGATGCACTTTCCCAAGGAGCAAGCAACCAACAATACTGCAGAGTATGAAGGATTGCTTGCCGGTCTCAGGATCGCGGCAGACCTTGGGGTCAAGAAGCTCATTGTCAGGGGTGACTCACAGCTTGTCGTCCGCCAAGTGAACAAGAACTATCAGAGTCCGTTGATGGAAGCATATGTTGATGAAGTGAGAAAGCTGGAAGAGCACTTTGACGGCCTACAGATGGAGCATGTTCCGAGAGCTCAGAATGACATTGCTGATGGCCTGTCAAAGTGCGCCGCACTAAAGTTGCCTGTGGAACCAGGGGTCTTTGTGCTCAAGCTGAATCAACCATCCGTAACGCCATCAACTGGACAGAACAAGAAGAGGAAGTTGATTTCTGGTAACTACTTTCCGGCAGAGCTCCCCGAAGCTGCCGCCAAGAAAGTCCCCAAGATCAACACCAAGGGTGCTGAGGAGCGATCTGCTCCGGCAAGCCTTATGGTTTGTTCCGTCGTAGCAGACGCTCCTGACAAGCTTTGTTCCGGCAAGCTTGCCGGGGAACATCAAGCTCCGGCTGAGCCGCAGGTGCTCGCCGTGGAAGCGGATGTTCCCGCAGCAGCAGATGTGCCTTTAGTACTTGTTGTCGAGCCACAAGCTCCAGCATGGGCACCATCAAGGAAGCGAGCAAAGAGTGGCTGATGTACTTTGATGGTGCCTTCTCGCTGCAAGGCGCCGGTGCGGGCGTGCTGCTTGTCGCACCCACCGGAGAGCACCTCAAGTACGTAGTCCAGATGCACTTTCCCAAGGAGCAAGCAACCAACAATACTGCAGAGTATGAAGGATTGCTTGCCGGTCTCAGGATCGCGGCAGACCTTGGGATCAAGAAGCTCATTGTCAGGGGTGACTCACAGCTTGTCGTCCGCCAAGTGAACAAGAACTATCAGAGTCCGTTGATGGAAGCATATGTTGATGAAGTGAGAAAGCTGGAAGAGCACTTTGACGGCCTACAGATGGAGCATGTTCCGAGAGCTCAGAAGGACATTGCTGATGGCCTGTCAAAGTGCGCCGCACTAAAGTTGCCTGTGGAACCAGGGGTCTTTGTGCTCAAGCTGAATCAACCATCCGTAACGCCATCAACTGGAGAGAACAAGAAGAGGAAGTTGATTTCTGGTAACTACTTTCCGGCAGAGCTCCCCGAAGCCGCCGCCAAGAAAGTCCCCAAGATCAACACCAAGGGTGCTGAGGAGCGATCTGCTCCGGCAAGCCTTATGGTTTGTTCCGTCGTAGCAGACGCTCCCGACAAGCTTTGCTCCGGCAAGCTTGCCGGGGAACATCAAGCTCCGGCTGAGCCGCAGGTCCTCGCCGTGGAAGCGGATGTTCCCGCAGCAGCAGATGTGCCTTTAGTCCTTGTTGTCGAGCCACAAGCTCCAGCATGGGCACCGTCAAGGAAGCGAGCAAAGAGTGGCTGATGTACTTTGATGGTGCCTTCTCGCTGCAAGGCGCCGGTGCGGGCGTGCTGCTTGTCGCACCCACCGGAGAGCACCTCAAGTACGTAGTCCAGATGCACTTTCCCAAGGAGCAAGCAACCAACAATACTGCAGAGTATGAAGGATTGCTTGCCGGTCTCAGGATCGCGGCAGACCTTGGGATCAAGAAGCTCATTGTCAGGGGTGACTCACAGCTTGTCGTCCGCCAAGTGAACAAGAACTATCAGAGTCCGTTGATGGAAGCATATGTTGATGAAGTGAGAAAGCTGGAAGACCACTTTGACGGCCAACAGATGGAGCATGTTCCGAGAGCCCAGAATGACATTGCTGATGGCCTGTCAAAGTGCGCCGCACTAAAGTTGCCTGTGGAACCAGGGGTCTTTGTGCTCAAGCTGAATCAACCATCCGTAACGCCATCAACTGGACAGAACAAGAAGAGGAAGTTGATTTCTGGTAACTACTTTCCGGCAGAGCTCCCCGAAGCCGCCGCCAAGAAAGTCCCCAAGATCAACACCAAGGGTGCTGAGGAGCGATCTGCTCCGGCAAGCCTTATGGTTTGTTCCGTCGTAGCAGACGCTCCCGACAAGCTTTGCTCCGGCAAGCTTGCCGGGGAACATCAAGCTCCGGCTGAGCCGCAGGTGCTCGCCGTGGAAGCGGATGTTCCCGCAGCAGCAGATGTGCCTTTAGTCCTTGTTGTCGAGCCACAAGCTCCAGCATGGGCACCGTCAAGGAAGCGAGCAAAGAGTGGCTGATGTACTTTGATGGTGCCTTCTCGCTGCAAGGCGCCGGTGCGGGCGTGCTGCTTGTCGCACCCACCGGAGAGCACCTCAAGTACGTAGTCCAGATGCACTTTCCCAAGGAGCAAGCAACCAACAATACTGCAAAGTATGAAGGATTGCTTGCCGGTCTCAGGATCGCGGCAGACCTTGGGATCAAGAAGCTCATTGTCAGGGGTGACTCACAACTTGTCGTCCGCCAAGTGAACAACAACTATCAGTGTCCATTGATGGAAGCATATGTTGATGAAGTGAGAAAGCTAGAAGAGCACTTTGACGGCCTACAGATGGAGCATGTTCCGAGAGCTCAGAATGACATTGCTGATGGCCTGTCAAAGTGCGCCGCACTAAAGTTGCCTGTGGAACCAGGGGTCTTTGTGCTCTAGCTGAATCAACCATCCGTAACGCCATCAACTGGACAGAACAAGAAGAGGAAGTTGATTTCTGGTAACTACTTTCCGGCAGAGCTCCCCGAAGCCGCCGCCAAGAAAGTCCCCAAGATCAACACCAAGGGTGCTGAGGAGCGATCTGCTCCGGCAAGCCTTATGGTTTGTTCCGTCGTAGTAGACGCTCCCGACAAGCTTTGCTCCGGCAAGCTTGCCGGGGAACATCAAGCTCCGGCTGAGCCGCAGGTCCTCGCCGTGGAAGCGGATGTTCCCGCAACAGCAGATGTGCCTTTAGTACTTGTTGTCGAGCCACAAGCTCCAGCATGGGCACCGTCAAGGAAGCGAGCAAAGAGTGGCTGATGTACTTTGATGGTGCCTTCTCGCTGCAAGGCGCCGGTGTGGGCGTGCTGCTTGTCGCACCCACCGGAGAGCACCTCAAGTACGTAGTCCAGATGCACTTTCCCAAGGAGCAAGCAACCAACAATACTGCAGAGTATGAAGGATTGCTTGCCGCTCTTAGGATCGCGGCAGACCTTGGGATCAAGAAGCTCATTGTCAGGGGTAACTCACAGCTTGTCGTCCACCAAGTGAACAAGAACTATCAGAGTCCGTTGATGGAAGCATATGTTGATGAAGTGAGAAAGCTGGAAGAGCACTTTGACGGCCTACAGATGGAGCATGTTCCGAGAGCTCAGAATGACCTTGCTGATGGCCTGTCAAAGTGCGCCGCACTAAAGTTGCCTATGGAACCAGGGGTCTTTGTGCTCAAGCTGAATCAACCATCCGTAACGCCATCAACTGGACAGAACAAGAAGAGGAAGTTGATTTCTGGTAACTACTTTCCGGCAGAGCTCCCCGAAGCCGCCGCCAAGAAAGTCCCCAAGATCAACACCAAGGGTGCTGAGGAGCGATCTGCTCTGGCAAGCCTTATGGTTTGTTCCGTCGTAGCAGACGCTCCCGACAAGCTTTGCTCCGGCAAGCTTGCCGGGGAACATCAAGCTCCGGCTGAGCCGCAGGTGCTCGCCGTGGAAGCGGATGTTCCAGCAGCAGCAGATGTGCCTTTAGTCCTTGTTGTCGAGCCACAAGCTCCAGCATGGGCACCGTCAAGGAAGCGAGCAAAGAGTGGCTGATGTACTTTGATGGTGCCTTCTCGCTGCAAGGCGCCGGTGCGGGCGTGCTGCTTGTCGCTCCCACCGGAGAGCACCTCAAGTACGTAGTCCAGATGCACTTTCCCAAGGAGCAAGCAACCAACAATACTGCAGAGTATGAAGGATTGCTTGCCGGTCTCAGGATCGCGGCAGACCTTGGGATCAAGAAGCTCATTGTCAGGGGTGACTCACAGCTTGTCGTCCGCCAAGTGAACAAGAACTATCAGAGTCTGTTGATGGAAGCATATGTTGATGAAGTGAGAAAGTTGGAAGACCACTTTGACGGCCAACAGATGGAGCATGTTCCGAGAGCTCAGAATGACATTGCTGATGGCCTGTCAAAGTGCGCCGCACTAAAGTTGCCTGTGGAACCAGGGGTCTTTGTGCTCAAGCTGAATCAACCATCCGTAACGCCATCAACTGGACAGAACAAGAAGAGGAAGTTGATTTCTGGTAACTACTTTCCGGTAGAGCTCCCCGAAGCCGCCGCCAAGAAAGTCCCCAAGATCAACACCAAGGGTGCTGAGGAGCGATCTGCTCCGGCAAGCCTTATGGTTTGTTCCGTCGTAGCAGACGCTCCCGACAAGCTTTGCTCCGGCAAGCTTGCCGGGGAACATCAAGCTCCGGCTGAGCCGCAGGTGCTCGCCGTGGAAGCGGATGTTCCCGCAGCAGCAGATGTGCCTTTAGTCCTTGTTGTCGAGCCACAAGCTCCAGCATGGGCACCGTCAAGGAAGCGAGCCAAGAGTGGCTGATGTACTTTGATGGTGCCTTCTCGCTGCAAGGCGCCGGTGCGGGCGTGCTGCTTGTCGCACCCACCGGGGAGCACCTCAAGTACGTAGTCCAGATGCACTTTCCCAAGGAGCAAGCAACCAACAATACTGCAGAGTATGAAGGATTGCTTGCCGGTCTCAGGATCGTGGCAGACCTTGGGATCAAGAAGCTCATTGTCAGGGGTGACTCACAGCTTGTCGTCCGCCAAGTGAACAACAACTATCAGTGTCCATTGATGGAAGCATATGTTGATGAAGTGAGAAAGCTAGAAGAGCACTTTGACGGCCTACAGATGGAGCATGTTCCGAGAGCTCAGAATGACATTGCTGATGGCCTGTCAAAGTGCGCCGCACTAAAGTTGCCTGTGGAACCAGGGGTCTTTGTACTCTAGCTGAATCAACCATCCGTAACGCCATCAACTGGACAGAACAAGAAGAGGAAGTTGATTTCTGGTAACTACTTTCCGGCAGAGCTCCCCGAAGCCGCCGCCAAGAAAGTCCCCAAGATCAACACCAAGGGTGCTGAGGAGCGATCTGCTCTGGCAAGCCTTATGGTTTGTTCCGTCGTAGCAGACGCTCCCGACAAGCTTTGCTCCGGCAAGCTTGCCGGGGAACATCAAGCTCCGGCTGAGCCGCAGGTGCTCGCCGTGGAAGCGGATGTTCCCGCAGCAGCAGATGTGCCTTTAGTCCTTGTTGTCGAGCCACAAGCTCCAGCATGGGCACCGTCAAGGAAGCGAGCAAAGAGTGGCTGATGTACTTTTATGGTGCCTTCTTGCTGCAAGGCGCCGGTGCGGGCGTGCTGCTTGTCGCACCCACCGGAGAGCACCTCAAGTACGTAGTCCAGATGCACTTTCCCAAGGAGCAAGCAACCAACAATACTGCAGAGTATGAAGGATTGCTTGCCGGCCTCAGGATCGCGGCAGACCTTGGGATCAAGAAGCTCATTGTCAGGGGTGACTCACAGCTTGTCGTCCGCCAAGTGAACAAGAACTATCAGAGTCCGTTGATGGAAGCATATGTTGATGAAGTGAGAAAGCTGGAAGAGCACTTTGACGGCCTACAGATGGAGCATGTTCCGAGAGCTCAGAATGACATTGCTGATAGCCTGTCAAAGTGCGCCGCACTAAAGTTGCCTGTGGAACCAGGGGTCTTTGTGCTCAACCTGAATCAACCATCCGTAACGCCATCAACTGGACAGAACAAGAAGAGGAAGTTGATTTCTGGTAACTACTTTCCGGCAGAGCTCCCCGAAGCCGCCGCCAAGAAAGTCCCCAAGATCAACACCAAGGGTGCTGAGGAGCGATCTGCTCCGGCAAGCCTTATGGTTTGTTCCGTCGTAGCAGACGCTCCCGACAAGCTTTGCTCCGGCAAGCTTGCCGGGGAACATCAAGCTCCGGCTGAGCCACAGGTGCTCGCCGTGGAAGCGGATGTTCCCGCAGCAGCAGATGTGCCTTTAGTCCTTGTTGTCGAGCCACAAGCTCCAGCATGGGCACCGTCAAGGAAGCGAGCAAAGAGTGGCTGATGTACTTTGATGGTGCCTTCTCGCTGCAAGGCGTCGGTGCGGGCGTGCTGCTTGTCGCACCCACCGGAGAGCACCTCAAGTACGTAGTCCAGATGCACTTTCCCAAGGAGCAAGCAACCAACAATACTGCAGAGTATGAAGGATTGCTTGCCGGTCTCAGGATCGCGGCAGACCTTGGGATCAAGAAGCTCATTGTCAGGGGTGACTCACAGCTTGTCGTCCGCCAAGTGAACAACAACTATCAGTGTCCATTGATGGAAGCATATGTTGATGAAGTGAGAAAGCTAGAAGAGCACTTTGACAGCCTACAGATGGAGCATGTTCCGAGAGCTCAGAATGACATTGCTGATGGCCTGTCAAAGTGCGCCGCACTAAAGTTGCCTGTGGAACCAGGGGTCTTTGTGCTCTAGCTGAATCAACCATCCGTAACGCCATCAACTGGACAGAACAAGAAGAGGAAGTTGATTTCTGGTAACTACTTTCCTGCAGAGCTCCCCGAAGCCGCCGCCAAGAAAGTCCCCAAGATCAACACCAAGGGTGCTGAGGAGCGATCTGCTCCGGCAAGCCTTATGGTTTGTTCCGTCGTAGCAGACGCTCCCGACAAGCTTTGCTCCGGCAAGCTTGCCGGGGAACATCAAGCTCCGGCTGAGCCGCAGGTCCTCGCCGTGGAAGCGGATGTTCCCGCAACAGCAGATGTGCCTTTAGTACTTGTTGTCGAGCCACAAGCTCCAGCATGGGCACCGTCAAGGAAGCGAGCAAAGAGTGGCTGATGTACTTTGATGGTGCCTTCTCGCTGCAAGGCACCGGTGCGGGCGTGCTGCTTGTCGCACCCACCGGAGAGCACCTCAAGTACGTAGTCCAGATGCACTTTCCCAAGGAGCAAGCAACCAACAATACTGCAGAGTATGAAGGATTGCTTGCCGGTCTCAGGATCGCAGCAGACCTTGGGATCAAGAAGCTCATTGTCAGGGGTGACTCACAGCTTGTCGTCCGCCAAGTGAACAACAACTATCAGTGTCCATTGATGGAAGCATATGTTGATGAAGTGAGAAAGCTAGAAGAGCACTTTGACGGCCTACAGATGGAGCATGTTCCGAGAGCTCAGAATGACATTGCTGATGGCCTGTCAAAGTGCGCCGCACTAAAGTTGCCTGTGGAACCAGGGGTCTTTGTGCTCAAGCTGAATCAACCATCCGTAACGCCATCAACTGGACAGAACAAGAAGAGGAAGTTGATTTCTGGTAACTACTTTCCGGCAGAGCTCCCCGAAGCCGCCGCCAAGAAAGTCCCCAAGATCAACACCAAGGGTGCTGAGGAGCGATCTGCTCCGGCAAGCCTTATGGTTTGTTCCGTCTTAGCAGACGCTCCCGACAAGCTTTGCTCCGGCAAGCTTGCCGGGGAACATCAAGCTCCGGCTGAGCCGCAGGTGCTCGCCGTGGAAGCGAATGTTCCCGCAGCAGCAGATGTGCCTTTAGTCCTTGTTGTCGAGCCACAAGCTCCAGCATGGGCACCGTCAAGGAAGCGAGCAAAGAGTGGCTGATGTACTTTGATGGTGCCTTCTCGCTGCAAGGCGCCGGTGCGGGCGTGCTGCTTGTCGCACCCACCGGAGAGCACCTCAAGTACGTAGTCCAGATGCACTTTCCCAAGGAGCAAGCAACCAACAATACTGCAGAGTATGAAGGATTGCTTGCCGGTCTCAGGATCGCGGCAGACCTTGGGATCAAGAAGCTCATTGTCAGGGGTGACTCACAGCTTGTCGTCCGCCAAGTGAACAACAACTATCAGTGTCCATTGATGGAAGCATATGTTGATGAAGTGAGAAAGCTAGAAGAGCACTTTGACGGCCTACAGATGGAGCATGTTCCGAGAGCTCAGAATGACATTGCTGATGGCCTGTCAAAGTGCGCCGCACTAAAGTTGCCTGTGAAACCAGGGGTCTTTGTGCTCTAGCTGAATCAACCATCCGTAACGCCATCAACTGGACAGAACAAGAAGAGGAAGTTGATTTCTGGTAACTACTTTCCGGCAGAGCTCCCCGAAGCCGCCCCCAAGAAAGTCCCCAAGATCAACACCAAGGGTGCTGAGGAGCGATCTGCTCCGGCAAGCCTTATGGTTTGTTCCGTCGTAGCAGACGCTCCCGACAAGCTTTGCTCCGGCAAGCTTGCCGGGGAACATCAAGCTCCGGCTGAGCCGCAGGTCCTCGCCGTGGAAGCGGATGTTCCCGCAACAGCAGATGTGCCTTTAGTACTTGTTGTCGAGCCACAAGCTCCAGCATGGGCACCGTCAAGGAAGCGAGCAAAGAGTGGCTGATGTACTTTGATGGTGCCTTCTCGCTGCAAGGCGCCGGTGCGGGCGTGCTGCTTTTCGCACCCACCGGAGAGCACCTCAAGTACGTAGTCCAGATGCACTTTCCCAAGGAGCAAGCAACCAACAATACTGCAGAGTATGAAGGATTGCTTGCCGGTCTCAGGATCACGGCAGACCTTGGGATCAAGAAGCTCATTGTCAGGGGTAACTCACAGCTTGTCGTCCACCAAGTGAACAAGAACTATCAGAGTCCATTGATGGAAGCATATGTTGATGAAGTGAGAAAGCTGGAAGAGCACTTTGACGGCCTACAGATGGAGCATGTTCCGAGAGCTCAGAATGACCTTGCTGATGGCCTGTCAAAGTGCGCCGCACTAAAGTTGCCTATGGAACCAGGGGTCTTTGTGCTCAAGCTGAATCAACCATCCGTAACGCCATCAACTGGACAGAACAAGAAGAGGAAGTTGATTTCTGGTAACTACTTTCCGGCAGAGCTCCCCGAAGCCGCCGCCAAGAAAGTCCCCAAGATCAACACCAAGGGTGCTGAGGAGAGATCTGCTCCGGCAAGCCTTATGGTTTGTTCCGTCGTAGCAGACGCTCCCGACAAGCTTTGCTCCGGCAAGCTTGCCGGGGAACATCAAGCTCCGGCTGAGCCGCAGGTGCTCGCCGTGGAAGCGGATGTTCCCGCAGCAGCAGATGTGCCTTTAGTCCTTGTTGTCGAGCCACAAGCTCCAGCATGGGCACCGTCAAGTTAGCGAGCAAAGAGTGGCTGATGTACTTTGATGGTGCCTTCTCGCTGCAAGGCGCCGGTGCGGGCGTGCTGCTTGTCGCACCCACCGGAGAGCACCTCAAGTACGTAGTCCAGATGCACTTTCCCAAGGAGCAAGCAACCAACAATACTGCAGAGTATGAAGGATTGCTTGCCGGTCTCAGGATCGCGGCAGACCTTGGGATCAAGAAGCTCATTGTCAGGGGTGACTCACAGCTTGTCGTCCGCCAAGTGAACAACAACTACAGTGTCCATTGATGGAAGCATATGTTGATGAAGTGAGAAAGCTAGAAGAGCACTTTGACGGCCAACAGATGGAGCATGTTCCGAGAGCTCAGAATGACATTGCTGATGGCCTGTCAAAGTGCGCCGCACTAAAGTTGCCTGTGGAACCAGGGGTCTTTGTGCTCAAGCTGAATCAACCATCCGTAACACCATCAACTGGACAGAACAAGAAGAGGAAGTTGATTTCTGGTAACTACTTTCCAGCAGAGCTCCCCGAAGCCGCCGCCAAGAAAGTCCCCAAGATCAACACCAAGGGTGCTGAGGAGCGATCTGCTCCGGCAAGCCTTATGGTTTCTTCCGTCGTAGCAGACGCTCCCGACAAGCTTTGCTCCGGCAAGCTTGCCGGGGAACATCAAGCTCCGGCTGAGCCGCAGGTGCTCGCCATGGAAGCGGATGTTCCCGCAGCAGCAGATGTGTCTTTAGTCCTTGTTGTCGAGCCACAAGCTCCAGCATGGGCACCGTCAAGTTAGCGAGCAAAGAGTGGCTGATGTACTTTGATGGTGCCTTCTCGCTGCAAGGCGCCGGTGCGGGCGTGCTGCTTGTCGCACCCACCGGAGAGCACCTCAAGTACGTAGTCCAGATGCACTTTCCCAAGGAGCAAGCAACCAACAATACTGCAGAGTATGAAGGATTGCTTGCCGGTCTCAGGATCGCGGCAGACCTTGGGATCAAGAAGCTCATTGTCAGGGGTGACTCACAGCTTGTCGTCCGCCAAGTGAACAACAACTACAGTGTCCATTGATGGAAGCATATGTTGATGAAGTGAGAAAGCTAGAAGAGCACTTTGACGGCCTACAGATGGAGCATGTTCCGAGAGCTCAGAATGACATTGCTGATGGCCTGTCAAAGTGCGCCGCACTAAAGTTGCCTGTGGAACCAGGGGTCTTTGTGCTCTAGCTGAATCAACCATCCGTAACGCCATCAACTAGACAGAACAAGAAGAGGAAGTTGATTTCTGGTAACTACTTTCCGGTAGAGCTCCCCGAAGCCGCCGCCAAGAAAGTCCCCAAGATCAACACCAAGGGTGCTGAGGAGCGATCTGCTCTGGCAAGCCTTATGGTTTGTTCCGTCGTAGCAGACGCTCCCGACTAGCTTTGCTCCGGCAAGCTTGCCGGGGAACATCAAGCTCCGGCTGAGCCACAGGTGCTCGCCGTGGAAGCGGATGTTCCCGCAGCAGCAGATGTGCCTTTAGTCCTTGTTGTCGAGCCACAAGCTCCAGCATGGGCACCGTCAAGGAAGCGAGCAAAGAGTGGCTGATGTACTTTGATGGTGCCTTCTCGCTGCAAGGCGCCGGTGCGGGCGTGCTGCTTGTCGCACCCACCGGAGAGCACCTCAAGTACGTAGTCCAGATGCACTTTCCCAAGGAGCAAGCAACCAACAATACTGCAGAGTATGAAGGATTGCTTGCCGGTCTCAGTATCGCGGCAGACCTTGGGATCAAGAAGCTCATTGTCAGGGGTGACTCACAGCTTGTCATCCGCCAAGTGAACAAGAACTATCAGAGTCCGTTGATGGAAGCATATGTTGATGAAGTGAGAAAGCTGGAAGAGCACTTTGACGGCCTACAGATGGAGCATGTTCCGAGAGCTCAGAATGACATTGCTGATAGCCTGTCAAAGTGCGCCGCACTAAAGTTGCCTGTGGAACCAGGGGTCTTTGTGCTCAAGCTGAATCAACCATCCGTAACGCCATCAACTGGACAGAACAAGAAGAGGAAGTTGATTTCTGGTAACTACTTTCCGGCAGAGCTCCCCGAAGCCGCCGCCAAGAAAGTCCCCAAGATCAACACCAAGGGTGCTGAGGAGCGATCTGCTCCGGCAAGCCTTATGGTTTGTTTCGTTGTAGCAGACGCTCTCGACAAGCTTTCCGGGGAACATCAAGCTCCGGCTGAGCCGCAGGTGCTCGTCGTGGAAGCGGATGTTCCCGCAGTAGCAGATGTGCCTTTAGTCCTTGTTGTCGAGCCACAAGCTCCAGTATGGGCACCGTCAAGGAAGCGAGCAAAGAGTGGCTGATGTACTTTCATGGTGCCTTCTCGCTGCAAGGCGCCGGTGCGGGCGTGCTACTTGTCGCACCCACCGGAGAGCACCTCAAGTACATAGTCCAGATGCACTTTCCCAAGGAGCAAGCAACCAACAATACTACAGAGTATGAAGGATTGCTTGCCGGTCTCAGGATCGCGGAAGACCTTGGGATCAAGAAGCTCATTGTCAGGGGTGACTCACAGCTTGTCGTCCGCCAAGTGAACAAGAACTATCAGAATCCGTTGATGGAAGCATATGTTGATGAAGTGAGAAAGCTGGAAGAGCACTTTGACGGCCTACAGATGGAGCATGTTCCGAGAGCTCAGAATGACATTGCTGATGGCCTGTCAAAGTGCGCCGCACTAAAGTTGCCTGTGGAACCAGGGGTCTTTGTGCTCAAGCTGAATCAACCATCCGTAACGCCATCATCTGGACAGAACAAGAAGAGGAAGTTGATTTCTGGTAACTACTTTCCGGCAGAGGTCCCCGAAGCCGCCGCCAAGAAAGTCCCCAAGATCAACACCAAGGGTGCTGAGGAGCGATCTGCTCCGGCAAGCCTTATGGTTTGTTCCGTCGTAGCAGACGCTCCCGACAAGCTTTGCTCCGGCAAGCTTGCTGGGGAACATCAAGCTCCGGCTGAGCCGAACGTGCTCGCCGTGGAAGCGGATGTTCCCGCAGTAGCAGATGTGCCTTTAGTCCTTGTTGTCGAGCCACAAGCTCCAGCATGGGCACCGTCAAGGAAGCGAGCAAAGAGTGGCTGATGTACTTTGATGGTGCCTTCTCGCTGCAAGGCACCGGTGCGGGCGTGCTGCTTGTCGCACCCACCGGAGAGCACCTCAAGTACGTAGTCCAGATGCACTTTCCCAAGGAGCAAGCAACCAACAATACTGCAGAGTATGAAGGATTGCTTGCCGGTCTCAGGATCGCGGCAGACCTTGGGATTAAGAAGCTCATTGTCAGGGGTGACTCACAGCTTGTCATCTGCCAAGTGAACAAGAACTATCAATGTCCGTTGATGGAAGCATATGTTGATGAAGTGAGAAAGCTAGAAGGGCACTTTGACGGCCTACAGATGGAGCATGTTCCGAGAGCTCAGAATGACATTGCTAAGGGCCTGTCAAAGTGCGCCGCACTAAAGTTGCCTGTGGAACCAGGGGTCTTTGTGCTCTAGCTGAATCAACCATCCGTAACGCCATCAACTGGACAGAACAAGAAGAGGAAGTTGATTTCTGGTAACTACTTTCAGGCAGAGCTCCCCGAAACCGCCGCCAAGAAAGTCCCCAAGATCAACACCAAGGGTGCTGAGGAGCGATCTACTCCGGCAAGCCTTATGGTTTGTTTCGTCGTAGCAGACGCTCCCGACAAGCTTGCCGGGGAACATCAAGCTCCGGCTGAGCCGCAGGAGCTCGCCGTGGAAGCGGATGTTCCCGTAGCAGCAGATGTTCCTTTAGTCCTTGTTGTCGAGCCACAAGCTCCAGCATGGGCACCATCAAGGAAGCGAGCAAAGAGTGGCTGATGTACTTTGATGGTGCCTTCTCGCTGCAAGGCGCCGGTGCGGGCGTGCTGCTTGTCGCACCCACCGGAGAGCACCTCAAGTACGTAGTCCAGATGCACTTTCCCAAGGAGCAAGCAACCAACAATACTGCAGAGTATGAAGGATTGCTTGCCGGTCTCAGGATCGCGGCAGACCTTGGGATCAAGAAGCTCATTGTCAGGGGTGACTCACAGCTTGTCATCCGCCAAGTGAACAAGAACAATCAGAGTCCGTTGATGGAAGCATATGTTGATGAAGTGAGAAAGCTGGAAGAGCACTTTGACGGACTACAGATGGAGCATGTTCCGAGAGCTAAGAATGACATTGCTGATGGCCTGTCAAAGTGCGCCGCACTAAAGTTGCCTGTGGAACCAGGGGTCTTTGTGCTCAAGCTGAATCAACCATCCGTAACGCCATCAACTGGACAGAACAAGAAGAGGAAGTTGATTTCTGGTAACTACTTTCCGGCAGAGCTCCCCGAAGCCGCCGCCAAGAAAGTCCCCAAGATCAACACCAAGGGTGCTGAGGAGCGATCTGCTCCGGCAAGCCTTATGGTTTGTTCCGTCGTAGCAGACGCTCCCGACAAGCTTTGCTCCGGCAAGCTTGCTGGGGAACATCAAGCTCCGGCTGAGCCGCAGGTGCTCGCCGTGGAAGCGGATGTTCCCGCAGCAGCAGATGTGCCTTTAGTCCTTGTTGTCGAGCCACAAGCTCCAGCATGGGCACCGTCAAGGAAGCGAGCAAAGAGTGGCAGATGTACTTTGATGGTGCCTTCTTGCTGCAAGGCGCCGGTGCGGGCGTGCTACTTGTCGCACCCACCGGAGAGCACCTCAAGTACGTAGTCCAGATGCACTTTCCCAAGGAGCAAGCAACCAACAATACTGCAGAGTATGAAGGATTGCTTGCCGGTCTCAGGATCGCGGCAGACCTTGGGATTAAGAAGCTCATTGTCAGGGGTGACTCACAGCTTGTCATCTGCCAAGTGAACAAGAACTATCAGTGTCCGTTGATGGAAGCATATGTTGATGAAGTGAGAAAGCTAGAAGAGCACTTTGAGGGCCTACAGATGGAGCATGTTCCGAGAGCTCAGAATGACATTGCTGATGGCCTGTCAAAGTGCGCCGCACTAAAGTTACCTGTGGAACCAGGGGTCTTTGTGCTCTAGCTGAATCAACCATCCGTAACGCCATCAACTGGACAGAACAAGAAGGGGAAGTTTATTTCTGGTAACTACTTTCTGGTAGAGCTCCCCGAAACCGCCGCCAAGAAAGTCCCCAAGATCAGCACCAAGGGTGCTGAGGAGCGATCTACTCCGGCAAGCCTTATGGTTTGTTTCGTCGTAGCAGACGCTCCCGACAAGCTTGCCGGGGAACATCAAGCTCCGGCTGAGCCGCAGGTGCTCGCCGTGGAAGCGAATGTTCCCGTAGCAGCAGATGTGCCTTTAGTCCTTGTTGTCGAGCCACAAGCTCCAGCATGGGCACCGTCAAGGAAGCGAGCAAAGAGTGGCTGATGTACTTTGATGGTGCCTTCTCGCTGCAAGGCGCCGGTGCGGGCGTGCTGCTTGTCGCACCCACCGAAGAGCACCTCAAGTACGTAGTCCAGATGCACTTTCCCAAGGAGCAAGCAACCAACAATACTGCAGAGTATGAAGGATTGCTTGCCGGTCTCAGGATCGCGGCAGACCTTGGGATCAAGAAGCTCATTGTCAGGGGTGACTCACAGCTTGTCGTCCGCCAAGTGAACAAGAACTATCAGAGTCCGTTGATGGAAGCATATGTTGATGAAGTGAGAAAGCTGGAAGAGCACTTTGACGGCCTACAGATGGAGCATGTTCCGAGAGCTCAGAATGACATTGCTGATGGCCTGTCAAAATGCGCCGCACTAAAGTTGCATGTGGATGTGCTCAAGCTGAATCAACCATCCGTAACGCCATCAACTGGACAGAACAAGAAGAGGAAGTTGATTTCTGGTAACTACTTTCCGGCAGAGCTCCCCGAAGCCGCCGCCCAGAAAGTCCCCAAGATCAACACCCAGGGTGCTGAGGAGCGATCTGCTCCGGCAAGCCTTATGGTTTGTTCCGTCGTAGCAGACGCTCCCGACAAGCTTTGCTCCGGCAAGCTTGCTGGGGAACATCAAGCTCCGGCTGAGCCGCAGGTGCTCGCCGTGGAAGTGGATGTTCCCGCAGCAGCAGATGTGCCTTTAGTCCTTGTTGTCGAGCCACAAGCTCCAGCATGGGCACCGTCAAGGAAGCGAGCAAAGAGTGGCTGATGTACTTTGATGGTGCCTTCTCGCTGCAAGGCGCCGGTGCGGGCGTGCTGCTTGTCGCACCCACCGGAGAGCACCTCAAGTACGTAGTCCAAATGCACTTTCCCAAGGAGCAAGCAACCAACAATACTGCAGAGTATGAAGGATTGCTTGCCGGTCTCAGGATCGCGGCAGACCTTGGGATCAAGAAGCTCATTGTCAGGGGTGACTCACAGCTTGTCGTCCGCCAAGTGAACAAGAACTATCAGAGTCCGTTGATGGAAGCATATGTTGATGAAGTGAGAAAGCTGGAAGAGCACTTTGACGGCCTACAGATGGAGCATGTTCCGAGAGCTCAGAATGACATTGCTGATGGCCTGTCAAAGTGCGCCGCACTAAAGTTGCCTGTGGAACCAGGGGTCTTTGTGCTCAAGCTGAATCAACCATCCGTAACGCCATCAACTGGACAGAACAAGAAGAGGAAGTTGATTTCTGGTAACTACTTTCCGGCAGAGCTCCCCGAAGCCGCCGCCAAGAAAGTCCCCAAGATCAACACCAAGGGTGCTGAGGAGCGATCTGCTCCGGCAAGCCTTATGGTTTGTTCCGTCGTAGCAGACGCTCCCGACAAGCTTTGCTCCGGCAAGCTTGCTGGGGAACATCAAGCTCCGGCTGAGCCGCAGGTGCTCGCCGTGGAAGCGGATGTTCCCGCAGCAGCAGATGTGCCTTTAGTCCTTGTTGTCGAGCCACAAGCTCCAGCATGGGCACCGTCAAGGAAGCGAGCAAAGAGTGGCAGATGTACTTTGATGGTGCCTTCTTGCTGCAAGGCGCCGGTGCGGGCGTGCTACTTGTCGCACCCACCGGAGAGCACCTCAAGTACGTAGTCCAGATGCACTTTCCCAAGGAGCAAGCAACCAACAATACTGCAGAGTATGAAGGATTGCTTGCCGGTCTCAGGATCGCGGCAGACCTTGGGATTAAGAAGCTCATTGTCAGGGGTGACTCACAGCTTGTCATCTGCCAAGTGAACAAGAACTATCAGTGTCCGTTGATGGAAGCATATGTTGATGAAGTGAGAAAGCTAGAAGAGCACTTTGAGGGCCTACAGATGGAGCATGTTCCGAGAGCTCAGAATGACATTGCTGATGGCCTGTCAAAGTGCGCCGCACTAAAGTTACCTGTGGAACCAGGGGTCTTTGTGCTCTAGCTGAATCAACCATCCGTAACGCCATCAACTGGACAGAACAAGAAGGGGAAGTTTATTTCTGGTAACTACTTTCTGGTAGAGCTCCCCGAAACCGCCGCCAAGAAAGTCCCCAAGATCAGCACCAAGGGTGCTGAGGAGCGATCTACTCCGGCAAGCCTTATGGTTTGTTTCGTCGTAGCAGACGCTCCCGACAAGCTTGCCGGGGAACATCAAGCTCCGGCTGAGCCGCAGGTGCTCGCCGTGGAAGCGGATGTTCCCGTAGCAGCAGATGTGCCTTTAGTCCTTGTTGTCGAGCCACAAGCTCCAGCATGGGCACCGTCAAGGAAGCGAGCAAAGAGTGGCTGATGTACTTTGATGGTGCCTTCTCGCTGCAAGGCGCCGGTGCGGGCGTGCTGCTTGTCGCACCCACCGAAGAGCACCTCAAGTACGTAGTCCAGATGCACTTTCCCAAGGAGCAAGCAACCAACAATACTGCAGAGTATGAAGGATTGCTTGCCGGTCTCAGGATCGCGGCAGACCTTGGGATCAAGAAGCTCATTGTCAGGGGTGACTCACAGCTTGTCGTCCGCCAAGTGAACAAGAACTATCAGAGTCCGTTGATGGAAGCATATGTTGATGAAGTGAGAAAGCTGGAAGAGCACTTTGACGGCCTACAGATGGAGCATGTTCCGAGAGCTCAGAATGACATTGCTGATGGCCTGTCAAAATGCGCCGCACTAAAGTTGCCTGTGGATGTGCTCAAGCTGAATCAACCATCCGTAACGCCATCAACTGGACAGAACAAGAAGAGGAAGTTGATTTCTGGTAACTACTTTCCGGCAGAGCTCCCCGAAGCCGCCGCCCAGAAAGTCCCCAAGATCAACACCCAGGGTGCTGAGGAGCGATCTGCTCCGGCAAGCCTTATGGTTTGTTCCGTCGTAGCAGACGCTCCCGACAAGCTTTGCTCCGCCAAGCTTGCTGGGGAACATCAAGCTCCGGCTGAGCCGCAGGTGCTCGCCGTGGAAGTGGATGTTCCCGCAGCAGCAGATGTGCCTTTAGTCCTTGTTGTCGAGCCACAAGCTCCAGCATGGGCACCGTCAAGGAAGCGAGCAAAGAGTGGCTGATGTACTTTGATGGTGCCTTCTCGCTGCAAGGCGCCGGTGCGGGCGTGCTGCTTGTCGCACCCACCGGAGAGCACCTCAAGTACGTAGTCCAAATGCACTTTCCCAAGGAGCAAGCAACCAACAATACTGCAGAGTATGAAGGATTGCTTGCCGGTCTCAGGATCGCGGCAGACCTTGGGATCAAGAAGCTCATTGTCAGGGGTGACTCACAGCTTGTCGTCCGCCAAGTGAACAAGAACTATCAGAGTCCGTTGATGGAAGCATATGTTGATGAAGTGAGAAAGCTGGAAGAGCACTTTGACGGCCTACAGATGGAGCATGTTCCGAGAGCTCAGAATGACATTGCTGATGGCCTGTCAAAGTGCGCCGCACTAAAGTTGCCTGTGGAACCAGGGGTCTTTGTGCTCAAGCTGAATCAACCATCCGTAACGCCATCAACTGGACAGAACAAGAAGAGGAAGTTGATTTCTGGTAACTACTTTCCGGCAGAGCTCCCCGAAGCCGCCGCCAAGAAAGTCCCCAAGATCAACACCAAGGGTGCTGAGGAGCGATCTGCTCCGGCAAGCCTTATGGTTTGTTCCGTCGTAGCAGACGCTCCCGACAAGCTTTGCTCCGGCAAGCTTGCTGGGGAACATCAAGCTCCGGCTGAGCCGCAGGTGCTCGCCGTGGAAGCGGATGTTCCCGCAGCAGCAGATGTGCCTTTAGTCCTTGTTGTCGAGCCACAAGCTCCAGCATGGGCACCGTCAAGGAAGCGAGCAAAGAGTGGCTGATGTACTTTGATGGTGCCTTCTCGCTGCAAGGCGCCGGTGCGGGCGTGCTGCTTGTCGCACCCACCGGAGAGCACCTCAAGTACGTAGTCCAGATGCACTTTCCCAAGGAGCAAGCAACCAACAATACTACAGAGTATGAAGGATTGCTTGCCGGTCTCAGGATCGCGGCAGACCTTGGGATTAAGAAGCTCATTGTCAGGGGTGACTCACAGCTTGTCATCTGCCAAGTGAACAAGAACTATCAGTGTCCGTTGATGGAAGCATATGTTGATGAAGTGAGAAAGCTAGAAGAGCACATTGACGGCCTACAGATGGAGCATGTTCCGAGAGCTCAGAATGACATTGCTGATGGCCTGTCAAAGTGCGCCGCACTAAAGTTGCCTGTGGAACCAGGGTCTTTGTGCTCTAGCAGAATCAACCATCCGTAACGCCATCAACTGGACAGAACAAGAAGAGGAAGTTGATTTCTGGTAACTACTTTCTGGCAGAGCTCCCCGAAGCCGCCGCCAAGAAAGTCCCCAAGATCAACACCAAGGGTGCTGAGGAGCGATCTGCTCTGGCAAGCCTTATGGTTTGTTCCATCGTAGCAGACGCTCCCGACAAGCTTTGCTCCGGCTGAGCCGCAGGTGCTCGCCGTGGAAGCGGATGTTCCCGGAGCAGCAGATGTGCCTTTAGTCCTTGTTGTCGAGCCACAAGCTCCAGCATGGGCACCGTCAAGGAAGCGAGCAAAGAGTGGCTGATGTACTTTGATGGTGCCTTCTCGCTGCAAGGCGCCGGTGCGGGCATGCTGCTTGTCGCACCCACCGGAGAGCACCTCAAGTACGTAGTCCAGATGCACTTTCCCAAGGAGCAAGCAACCAACAATACTGCGGAGTATGAAGGATTGCTTGCCGGTCTCAGGATCGCGGCAGACCTTGGGATCAAGAAGCTCATTGTCAGGGGTGACTCACAGCTTGTCGTCCGCCAAGTGAACAAGAACTATCAGAGTCCATTGATGGAAGCATATGTTGATGAAGTGAGAAAGCTGGAAGAGAACTTTGACGGCCTACAGATGGAGCATGTTCCGAGAGCTCAGAATGACATTGCTGATGGCCTGTCAAAGTGCGCCGCACTAAAGTTGCCTGTGGAACCAGGGGTCTTTGTGCTCAAGCTGAATCAACCATCCGTAACGCCATCAACTGGACAGAACAAGAAGAGGAAGTTTATTTCTGGTAACTACTTTCCGACAGAGCTCCCCGAAGCCGCCGCCAAGAAAGTCCCCAAGATCAACACCAAGGGTGCTGAGGAGCGATCTGCTCCGGCAAGCCTTATGGTTTGTTCCGTCGTAGCAGACGCTCCCGACAAGCTTTGCTCCGGCAAGCTTGCTGGGGAACATCAAGCTCCGGCTGAGCCGCAGGTGCTCGCCGTGGAAGCGGATGTTCCCGCAGCAGCAGATGTGCCTTTAGTCCTTGTTGTCGAGCCACAAGCTCCAGCATGGGCACCGTCACGGAAGCGAGCAAAGAGTGGCTGATGTACTTTGATGGTGCCTTCTCGCTGCAAGGCGCCGGTGCGGGCGTGCTGCTTGTCGCACCCACCGGAGAGCACCTCAAGTACGTAGTCCAGATGCACTTTCCCAAGGAGCAAGCAACCAACAATACTGCAGAGTATGAAGGATTGCTTGCCGGTCTCAGGATCACGACAGACCTTGGGATTAAGAAGCTCATTGTCAGGGGTGACTCACAGCTTGTCATCCGCCAAGTGAACAAGAACTATCAGTGTCCGTTGATGGAAGCATATGTTGATGAAGTGAGAAAGCTAGAAGAGCACTTTGACGGCCTACAGATGGAGCATGTTCCGAGAGCTCAGAATGACATTGCTGATGGCCTGTCAAAGTGCGCCGCACTAAAGTTGCCTGTGGAACCAGGGGTCTTTGTGCTCTAGCTGAATCAACCATCCGTAACGCCATCAACTGGACAGAACAAGAAGAGGAAGTTGATTTCTGGTAACTACTTTCCGGCAGAGCTCCCCGAAACCGCCGCCAAGAAAGTCCCCAAGATCAACACCAAGGGTGCTGAGGAGCGATCTACTACGGCAAGCCTTATGGTTTGTTTCATCGTAGCAGACGCTCCCGACAAGCTTGCCGGGGAACATCAAGCTCCGGCTGAGCCGCAGGTGCTCGCCGTGGAAGCGGATGTTCCCGTAGCAGCAGATGTGCCTTTAGTCCTTCTTGTCGAGCCACAAGCTCCAGCATGGGCACCGTCAAGGAAGCGAGCAAAGAGTGGCTGATGTACTTTGATGGTGCCTTCTCGCTGCAAGGCGCCGGTGCGGGCGTGCTGCTTGTCGCACCCACCAGAGAGCACCTCAAGTACGTAGTCCAGATGCACTTTCCCAAGGAGCAAGCAACCAACAATACTGCAGAGTATGAAGGATTGCTTGCCGGTCTCAGGATCGCGGCAGACCTTGGGATCAAGAAGCTCATTGTCAGGGGTGACTCACAGCTTGTCATCTGCCAAGTGAACAAGAACTATCAGTGTCCGTTGATGGAAGCATATGTTGATGAAGTGAGAAAGCTAGAAGAGCACTTTGACAGCCTACAGATGGAGCATGTTCCGGGAGCTCAGAATGACATTGCTGATGGCCTGCCAAAGTGCGCCGCACTAAAGTTGCCTGTGGAACCAGGGGTCTTTGTGCTCTAGCTGAATCAACCATCCGTAACGCCATCAACTGGACAGAACAAGAAGAGGAAGTTGATTTCTGGTAACTACTTTCCGGCAGAGCTCCCCGAAACCGCCGTGAAGAAAGTCCCCAAGATCAACACCAAGGGTGCTGAGGAGCGATCTACTCCAGCAAGCCTTGTGGTTTGTTTCGTCGTAGCAGACGCTCCCGACAAGCTTGCCGGGGAACATCAAGCTCCGGCTGAGCCGCAGGTGCTCACCGTGGAAGCGGATGTTCCCGTAGCAGCAGATGTGCCTTTAGTCCTTGTTGTCGAGCCACAAGCTCCAGCATGGGCACCGTCAAGGAAGCGAGCAAAGAGTGGCTGATGTACTTTGATGGTGCCTTCTCGCTGCAAGGCGCCGGTGCGGGCGTGCTGCTTGTCGCACCCACCGGAGAGCACCTCAAGTACGTAGTCCAGATGCACTTTCCCAAGGAGCAAGCAACCAACAATACTGCAGAGTATGAAGGATTGCTTGCCGGTCTCAGGATCGCGGCAGACCTTGGGATCAAGAAGCTCATTGTCAGGGGTGACTCACAGCTTGTCGTCCGCCAAGTGAACAAGAACCATCAGAGTCCATTGATGGAAGCATATGTTGATGAAGTGAGAAAGCTGGAAGAGCACTTTGACGGCCTACAGATGGAGCATGTTCCGAGAGCTCAGAATGACATTGCTGATGGCCTGTCAAAGTGCGTCGCACTAAAGTTGCCTGTGGAACCAGGGGTCTTTGTGCTCAAGCTGAATCAACCATCCGTAACGCCATCAACTGGACAGAACAAGAAGAGGAAGTTGATTTCTGGTAACTACTTTCCGGCAGAGCTCCCCGAAGCCGCCGCCAAGAAAGTCCCCAAGATCAACACCAAGGGTGCTGAGGAGCGATCTGCTCCGGCAAGCCTTATGGTTTGTTCCGTCGTAGCAGACGCTCCCGACAAGCTTTGCTCCGGCAAGCTTGCTGGGGAACATCAAGCTCCGGCTGAGCCGCAGGTGCTCGCCGTGGAAGCGGATGTTCCCGCAGCAGCAGATGTGCCTTTAGTCCTTGTTGTCGAGCCACAAGCTCCAGCATGGGCACCGTCAAGGAAGCGAGCAAAGAGTTGCTAATGTACTGTGATGGTGCCTTCTCGCTGCAAGGTGCCGGTGCGGGCGTGCTGCTTGTCGCACCCACCGGAGAGCACCTCAAGTACGTAGTCCAGATGCACTTTCCCAAGGGGCAAGCAACCAACAATACTGCAGAGTATGAAGGATTGCTTGCCGGTCTCAGGATCGCGGCAGACCTTGGGATTAAGAAGCTCATTGTCAGGGGTGACTTACAGCTTGTCATCTGCCAAGTGAACAAGAACTATCAGTGTCCGTTGATGGAAGCATATGTTGATGAAGTGAGAAAGCTAGAAGAGCACTTTGACGGCCTACAGATGGAGCATGTTCTGAGAGCTCAGAATGACATTGCTGATGGCCTGTCAAAGTGCGCCGCACTAAAGTTGCCTGTGGAACCAGGGGTCTTTGTGCTCTAGCTGAATCAACCATCCATAACACCATCAACTGGACAGAACAAGAAGAGGAAGTTGATTTCTGGTAACTACTTTCCGGCAGAGCTCCCCGAAGCCACCGCCAAGAAAGTCCCCAAGATCAACACCAAGGGTGTTGAGGAGCGATCTACTCCGGCAAGCCTTATGGTTTGTTTCGTCGTAGCAGACGCTCCCGACAAGCTTGCCGGGGAACATCAAGCTCCGGCTGAGCCGCAGGTGCTCGCCGTGGAAGCGGATGTTCCCGTAGCAGCAGATGTGCCTTTAGTCCTTGTTGTCGAGCCACAAGCTCCAGCATGGGCACCGTCAAGGAAGCGAGCAAAGAGTGGTTGATGTACTTTGATGGTGCCTTCTCGCTGCAAGGCGCCGGTGCGGGCGTGCTGCTTGTCGCACCCACCGGAGAGCACCTCAAGTACGTAGTCCAGATGCACTTTCCCAAGGAGCAAGCAACCAACAATACTGCAGAGTATGAAGGATTGCTTGCCGGTCTCAGGATCGCGGCAGACCTTGGGATCAAGAAGCTCATTGTCAGGGGTGACTCACAGCTTGTCGTCCGCCAAGTGAACAAGAACTATCAGAGTCCGTTGATGGAAGCATATGTTGATGAAGTGAGAAAGCTGGAAGAGCACTTTGACGGCCTACAGATGGAGCATGTTCCGAGAGCTCAGAATGACATTGCTGATGGCCTGTCAAAGTGCGCCGCACTAAAGTTGCCTGTGGAACCAGGGGTCTTTGTGCTCAAGCTGAATCAACCATCCGTAACGCCATCAACTGGACAGAACAAGAAGAGGAAGTTTATTTCTGGTAACTACTTTCCGGCAGAGCTCCCCGAAGCCGCCGCCAAGAAAGTCCCCAAGATCAACACCAAGGGTGCTGAGGAGCGATCTGCTCTGGCAAGCCTTATGGTTTGTTCCGTCGTAGCAGACGCTCCCGACAAGCTTTGCTCCGGCAAGCTTGCCAGGGAACATCAAGCTCCGGCTGAGCCGCAGGTGCTCGCCGTGGAAGCGGATGTTCCCGCAGCAGCAGATGTGCCTTTAGTCCTTGTTGTCGAGCCACAAGCTCCAGCATGGGCACCGTCAAGGAAGCGAGCAAAGAGTGGCTGATGTACTTTGATGGTGCCTTCTCGCTGCAAGGCGCCGGTGCGGGCGTGCTGCTTGTCGCACCCACCGGAGAGCACCTCAAGTACGTAGTCCAGATGCACTTTCCCAAGGAGCAAGCAACCAACAATACTGCAGAGTATGAAGGATTGCTTGCCGGTCTCAGGATCGCGGCAAACCTTGGGATCAAGAAGCTCATTGTCAGGGGTGACTCACAACTTGTCGTCCGCCAAGTGAACAAGAACTATTAGAGTCCGTTGATGGAAGCATATGTTGATGAAGTGAGAAAGCTGGAAGAGCACTTTGACGGCCTACAGATGGAGCATGTTCCGAGAGCTCAGAATGACATTGCTGATGGCCTGTCAAAGTGCGCCGCACTAAAGTTGCCTGTGGAACCAGGGGTCTTTGTGCTCAAGCTGAATCAACCATCCGTAACGCCATCAACTGGACAGAACAAGAAGAGGAAGTTGATTTCTGGTAACTACTTTCCGGCAGAGCTCCCCGAAGCCGCCGCCAAGAAAGTCCCCAAGATCAACACCAGGGGTGCTGAGGAGCGATCTGCTCCGGCAAGCCTTATGGTTTGTTCCGTCATAGCATACGCTCCCGACAAGCTTTGCTCCTGCAAGCTTGCTGGGGAACATCAAGCTCCGGCTGAGCCGCAGGTGCTCGCCGTGGAAGCGGATGTTCCCGCAGCAGTAGATGTGCCTTTAGTCCTTGTTGTCGAGCCACAAGCTCCAGCATGGGCACCGTCAAGGAAGCGAGCAAAGAGTGGCTGATGTACTTTGATGGTGCCTTCTCGCTGCAAGGCGCTGGTGCGGGCGTGCTGCTTGTCGCACCCACCGGAGAGCACCTCAAGTACGTAGCCCAGATGCACTTTCCCAAGGAGCAAGCAACCAACAATACTGCAGAGTATGAAGGATTGCTTGCCGGTCTCAGGATCGCGGCAGACCTTGGGATCAAGAAGCTCATTGTCAGGGGTGACTCACAGCTTGTCGTCCACCAAGTGAACAAGAACTATCAGAGTCCGTTGATGGAAGCATATGTTGAAGAAGTGAGAAAGCTGGAAGAGCACTTTGACGGCCTACAGATGGAGCATGTTCCGAGAGCTCAGAATGACATTGCTGATGGCCTGTCAAAGTGCGCCGCACTAAAGTTGCCTGTGGAACCAGGGGTCTTTGTGCTCAAGCTAAATCAACCATCCGTAACGCCATCAACTGGACAGAACAAGAAGAGGAAGTTGATTTCTGGTAACTACTTTCCGGCAGAGCTCCCCGAAGCCGCCGCCAAGTAAGTCCCCAAGATCAACACCAAGGGTGCTGAGGAGCGATCTGCTCCGGCAAGCCTTATGGTTTGTTTCGTCGTAGCAGATGCTCCCGACAAGCTTTGCTCCGGCAAGCTTGCCGGGGAACATCAAGCTCCGGCTGAGCCGCAGGTGCTCGCCATGGAAGCGGATGTTCCCGCAGCAGCAGATGTGCCTTTAGTCCTTGTTGTCGAGCCACAAGCTCCAGCATGGGCACCGTCAAGGAAGCGAGCAAAGAGTGGCTGATGTACTTTGATGGTGCCTTCTCGCTGCAAGGCGCCGGTGCGGGCGTGCTGCTTGTCGCACCCACCGGAGAGCACCTCAAGTACGTAGTCCAGATGCACTTTCCCAAGGAGCAAGCAACCAACAATACTACAGAGTATGAAGGATTTCTTGCCGGTCTCAGGATCGCGGCAGACCTTGGGATCAAGAAGCTCATTGTCAGGGGTGACTCACAGCTTGTCGTCCGCCAAGTGAACAAGAACTATCAGAGTCCGTTGATGGAAGCATATGTTGATGAAGTGAGAAAGCTGGAAGAGCACTTTGACGGCCTACAGATGGAGCATGTTCCGAGAGCTCAGAATGACATTGCTGATGGCCTGTCAAAGTGCGCCGCACTAAAATTGCCTGTGGAACCAGGGGTCTTTGTGCTCAAGCTGAATCAACCATCCGTAACGCCATCAACTGGACAGAACAAGAAGAGGAAGTTGATTTCTGGTAACTACTTTCCGGCAGAGCTCCCCGAAGCCGCCGCCAAGAAAGACCCCAAGATCAACACCAAGGGTGCTGAGGAGCGATCTGCTTCGGCAAGCCTTATGGTTTGTTCCGTCGTAGCAGACGCTCCCGACAAGCTTTGCTCCGGCAAGCTTGCCGGGGAACATCAAGCTCCCGCTGAGCCGCAGGTGCTCGCCGTGGAAGCGGATGTTCCTGCAGCAACAGATGTGCCTTTAGTCCTTGTTGTCGAGCCACAAGCTCCAGCATGGGCACCGTCAAGGAAGCGAGCAAAGAGTGGCTGATGTACTTTGATGGTGCCTTCTCGCTGCAAGGTGCCGGTGCGGGCATGCTGCTTGTCGCACCCACCGAAGAGCACCTCAAGTACGTAGTCCAGATGCCCTTTCCCAAGGAGCAATCAACCAACAATACTGCAGAGTATGAAGGATTGCTTGCCGGTCTCAGGATCGCGGCAGATCTTGGGATCAAGAAGCTCATTGTCAGGGGTGACTCACAGCTTGTCATCCGCCAAGTGAACAAGAACTATCAGAGTCCGTTGATGGAAGCATATGTTGATGAAGTGGGAAAGCTGGAAGAGCACTTTGACGGCCTACAGATGGAGCATGTTCCGAGAGCTCAGAATGACATTGCTGATGGCCTGTCAAAGTGCGCCGCACTAAAGTTGCCTGTGGAACCAGGGGTCTTTGTGCTCAAGCTGAATCAACCATCCATAACGCCATCAACTGGATAGAACAAGAAGAGGAACTTGATTTCTGGTAACTACTTTCCGGCAGAGCTCCCCGAAGCCGCCGCCAAGAAAGTCCCCAAGATCAACACCAAGGGTGCTGAGGAGCGATCTGCTCCGGCAAGCCTTATGGTTTGTTCTGTCGTAGCAGACCCTCCCGACAAGCTTTGCTCCGGCAAGCTTGACGGGGAACATCAAGCTCCATCTGAGCCACAGTTGCTCGCCGTGGAAGCGGATGTTCCCGCAGTAGCAGATGTGCCTTTAGTCCTTGTTGTCGAGCCACAAGCTCCAGCATGGGCACCGTCAAGGAAGCGAGCAAAGACTGGCTGATGTACTTTGATGGTGCCTTCTCGCTGCAAGGCGCCGGTGCGGGCATGCTGCTTGTCGCACCCACCGGAGAGCACCTCAAGTACGTAGTCCAGATGCACTTTCCCAAGGAGCAAGCAACCAACAATACTGCAGAGTATGAAGGATTGCTTGCCGGTCTCAGGATCGCGGCAGACCTTGGGATCAAGAAGCTCATTGTCAGGGGTGACTCACAGCTTGTCGTCCGCCAAGTGAACAAGAACTATCAGAGTCCGTTGATGGAAGCATATGTTGATGAAGTGAGAAAGCTAGAAGAGCACTTTGACGGCCTACATATGGAGCATGTTCCGAGAGCTCAGAATGACATTGCTGATGGCCTGTCAAAGTGCACCGCACTAAAGTTGCCTGTGGAACCAGGGGTCTTTGTGCTCAAGCTGAATCAACCATCCGTAACGCCATCAACTGGACAGAACAAGAAGAGGAAGTTGATTTCTGGTAACTACTTTCCGGCAGAGCTCCCCGAAGCCGCCGCCAAGAAAGTCCCCAAGATCAACACCAAGGGTGCTGAGGAGCGATCCGCTCCGGCAAGCCTTATGGTTTGTTCCGTCGTAGCAGACGCTCCCAACAAGCTTTGCTCCGGCAAGCTTGCCGGGGAACATCAAGCTCCGGCTGAGCCGCAGGTGCTCGCCGTGGAAGCGGATGTTCCCGCAGCAGCAGATGTGCATTTAGTCCTTGTTGTCGAGCCACAAGATCCAGCATGGGCACAGCAGATTGTCCATTTCCTTCAGACAGGAGAACTTCCCGAAGAGCAAGAAGAAGCGGAAAAAGTAGCCCGGCAGTCAAGTATGTACCAGTTTGTCGATAGCATACTGTATAGAAGAAGACTCAACGGTGTGAAATTAAAGTGTATTTGCCGGGAAGACGGACAAAAGCTGTTGGCAGAGATACATGGAGGCATATGTGGTCACCACATTGGCGCAAGAGCACTTGCCGGCAAAGCTTTCCGGCAAGGTTTCTTTTGGCCGACAGCCCTCCATGATGCAACTGCACAAGTAACCAAGTGTGAAGCGTGCCAGTTCCATTCCAAGCAGATACACCAGCCAGCTCAAGCTCTCCAGACGATCCCTTTATCCTGGCCATTTTCGGTCTGGGGGCTCAACATCCTCGGCCCCTTCCCCCGAGCTGTCGGGGGCTTTGAGTACTTGTACATCGCAATCGACAAGTTCACAAAGTGGCTGGAAGTGGAAGCAGTGAGGAAGGTGACAGCACAGTCAGCAGTCAAGTTCTTCAGGTCGATTGTTTGCCGTTTCGGGATCCCTAACAAGATCATCACGGACAACGGCACACAATTCACGAGCTGCACCTTCATGCAGTACGTCCAAGATCTTGGCGCCAAGGTCTGCTTCGCTTCTGTTGCTCATCCGAGAAGCAACGGTCAAGCGGAGAGGGCAAACGGTGAAGTGTTGCGCGGGCTCAAGACCAGAACTTTCGACAGGCTGCGCAAATGCGGAAGAAACTGGATCGAGGAGCTGCCGGTGGTTCTTTGGTCGATCAGGACGACACCAAATCGAGCCACTGGCCAGACACCTTTCGCTCTAGTATACGGATCTCCTAACGGAACTCGTATACGGATCTCCTCGAGTGCTCGCTTATGATGAGCCTGAGCAAGAGCAGCTGCGACAAGATGACGCGCTGCTCCTTGAGGAGGATCGTCTTCAGGCTGCTGTACGAGCTGATCGATACCAGCAAGCTTTGCGCCGCTACCATAGCCGCAAAGTTAAAGCCAGAAGCTTCGAGGAAGGCGACCTTGTTCTTCGGCGCGTTCAATCCGCCAAGAATTCCAACAAGTTGACGCCGAAGTGGGAAGGCCCTTATCGGGTGAAACGAGTCACTAGGCCTGGCGCTGTCCGCCTTGAGACCGAAGATGGCACTCCGGTGAGCAACTCCTGGAATATTGAGCATCTTCGTAAGTTCTACCCGTAGGGCGCGGTTGCCGGAACCCGTTCCGGCAACCACCTTTTGTACAAGTCTTGCCGATGTTGCATGTAATCCTTTGTACAAAGCCGGGCGCAGATCCCGTGCATAAGTAAAGCTCATGTGCTCCGCACATCTTGTCGATTTCATGCATTATATTCTTTTTTTTGCATACGTTATCTGACACTTTGTGCAGCACCTACCCCCGGTAAGCTATAACGAGCCGAAAGGCTCCATATCGTTGTTTTCTCTTCTTTCTTTTTCTCAACAAAGGAAAGGAAGGTCCCCTCGCACACAAGTTTGCCGGGGGGAAAGGAGAAGATAATGGTGTGGACCAAGCGTCGTTTAAGGAAGTTTCGCCTTGCCGAGAAGCAAACGACACAAAAGCTAAGTTGCCAAAGTTTGAGCAATTAGTTTTAATTTTTAAGTTATCTTCCTCGAACAACCGTGCTTTGTACGGAAAACCTGTGCGCGAAGGAACCAACTCGTAGCTAGTTGCGCCCTTACTTTGTTTCGAGTCTGCTCAACAACTTAAGTGTGCTGCATCTAGTCGCGACAAGGTTTCTTGTCGGAAGCGGCACCGCCAGCAGGCTGCTGACGTCCCGCACTCAACGCTTGCGGCTCGGGTGCCTGCGCCGACAAGTTCCCTAAAAGCGTAGGGTAAAAACATACAAAGGAAGGAATCTAGCAAAGGAAATAATGTAGCAATTGATACCAGAAATAGAATTATATTACAAGATAGCTTGTCGCAGCTCTAATAAATTGTTCTTGTGACATGGCCAGCAGCGACAAGGAGAAAAAGAAATGGGCGGCCTAGTCTACGCGATCGCCCTCAACCCTCTTGATCTCGCTCACCTTGTCCACAATGGGTGCAACAAGGGCCTTGAGCGCATCCCGATCAGCATCCGGCGGCAAGGATTTGAGGACGTTGGTGAGGTTGAGGCCTGGATTACGGAAGGCCACCTTCATCAGCACCTTCTGGAGAACTCCCCCGCAAATCCTGCGCGACTCGTCGGCCAGCTGCTTTGGGATCCTCTCCCGGAGTCGCTGGAGTGCCGTCGCCACACCCTTGAAGAACAGGCTGAGCTTGGCGCTGGGTTGGAGATGCTCGTCGGAGGGATACCCAAAGTCCTCCATCGCCAGCTGCGCCAGCTCCCCGTCGAAGGCAGCGGCAGCATCCACAAGACCTTCAGTCCAATGCTCCACTGTCTCCCTAAAGGCGTCGTGGGTGGCAGCAGCATTCGCCAGCAGCGAATCGTCGGCCTTGATCTTCTCCGACAAGGTCACCTCTCGCTCCCTGGCGGCGTCCAGCGTCTGAGTCAGCATAGCCAGCTTCAACTCGAGATTCGCGTTGGAGTCCTTGGCGGCACTGAGCTCCTTGTTCCTCTCAGCGAGAAGACCCTGCAGCTCACCATGGGCGGCAGCATCCTTCTTGCGCTCATGCTAGAGCGCGGCGAGCTCCTCGCCGCTCTTCCTGATATTGGCCTCCAGCTGCGCCACCTTCGCCTCCAGCTCTTTCTTGGCGGCCTCTGCAGTTGAGGCAGCATCCCTTGCTTCCTTGAGAGTCCCGCCAAGTGTTTCCTCGCGCGCGACAAGCTCCTCCTCGTAGCTGTCGAGGTTGGCCTTCCGCTGCACCAACTCGCCTTCTCACGCGGACTTCTTCTCGGCAGCAAGCCTTTGTTCCTCCTCAGCTTCGGCCTTCTTGAGAAGGAAGGCTGTACGCTCCTCGGCGAGTCACTCCTGCTCCTGTGCCAGGGACTGGAGAGCTTCTCGATTGAGGCCCCGGAGCTCCTCCGTGAGTTTCTCCATATCGAGTACCGCCTTCGCGACAAGCGCTTCCCGGGAAGCCAACTTGGCTTGTCGTGCGCGGTAGAGTGACAGCAGCTTCCGCAACAGCTGCTCCTCCTCAGGCTCGCCACTGCTGCTGCTTGGCGCATCGACCAACGACAGCCCGGCGGAGGCGAGCACCTCCTCGTCAAAAGCTTCTCCTTCGACTGGCGCCCTGGAGCTTGACGCCCAGGGAAGCTTGATGAAGATACCTTCGTCGGCCTTCAAGTAGGCGCCGAACTGGGGCTCTTCGGAGCCTGGCTCCACGGCAGAGGCGGAGGGATCGGCGGTCAGCGCAGCGCCTGGCACTCCTGCGGCCTCAGGGCCGTCAGTACGATCGCCCGACCCCTCGCCAGCTTCTGCGGCGGCGGCCTTGGTGGCCTCTTCGCCGGTGGGCTCATCAGCACCGGCCCCTTCTTCGTTGGTGGCAGCGTCGTCGTTGCTGCCACGCGCGCCTTCCTCGCCGGCGTCCTCAGTCTCCATTGGCTCCGTAGCAGATGGATCTGAAGAACAAAGAAGGGGGAGAAGTCAAGCAAAAATCCAAGAAAGGGAATTCAGAAGAAGAAGGGCCCAAGGGAAGATTTCAGGCAAGAAGATTACCTGTACTAGGATCTGCTGTCGCGGTCTCAACCGCCGGAGGATCACTGGTGCCGTCCCTTGCTGGAGAACTGTCCCTTGCCGGGGAGTTCTCCCTTGCCGGAGAGCGCTCCCTTGCCGGGGACTCCTCCCTTGGCGGCGTAGTTGAAGCAGATGCCACTTCGGGGGCGGCTTCCGGGCCCTCCTGGTGAGGCTGTTCTGCTCCTGCACGAATCAACAACCAAGATATCAGCAAAGGAAAAAACACTCATGCGCGCCTGATAGCAGGAAGCAAACTATGAACTTACGCTAGGGGCTGCGCTGGGGGCTGCTTTGGGGAGTGGTTGCCGGGTCTGTCAAGGTGGTCTCGGACACACCCCCTGCTGACACGGTGGGGTCATCCTCGATGACGATCACCACGGCCTTGGCTCTCTTTGCCGCTCTCTGGGCCAGCGTCCTGAAAAAGAATAGGTTCAGATTGAAGCAAGTCAGACACAAGACAAAAACAGCAAGAATTGGAGAGCTACAAGAACACCAAAGAAACTTACTCTTCTTCCTCCTCATCGGAGCTGAGCGCGGAGAGATCGAAGTCCGGCTCCCCTCCGGTGCGGCGAGGTGGAGGAGTAGGATCCCTTGCCCGCTTGGCAGGGGCGGTGGCGGTGGACCGGGAAGATTCCGCTCCAGTTGCCGCGGCAGCGTGAGGCACTCCCGCGGCAACACTGCTTGCCGCGGTAGAGCGTGTCGCATGGCTTGGCGGCTGTTGGCTCGTTTGTCGCCCCGCTATGTCCCCGGCCCTGCGGAGACGCCTTCTTGGCGAGGCCAGGGGCTCCGCCTGCGGCAAGCTCTCTGAAGGCTCGGGCTCTTCCTCGCCGGCCTCGCTCGGCTCAGCTTCAGGGCCGGCAAGATCTTCCTTGCCAGCAAACTCCGCGCGCTCGGCAAGGCTTGCCGCCTCTGCTGCCTCCACCTCCTCCATGGTGAACCCGAACTCGCCCGCGGCAACTGCTGCCGCCACCTCTTCCAGCCTGGTGGTGATGCGCTGCATCTCATCATCAGTGGTGTCGCGGGTGAGACTCTTATGTTCGTCAGCGCGGACCGGCACATCTACCAAGTCGACGAAGAACGCTTTGTACGATGTCATCCGCAGGTTCTTGCCAGGTTGGGGAGATTCCGTGCGAATCGCACAACGGCATCATCGCGCGGATCCGGTCAAGCGATGAATTGTTGCACAACAGAACGACGCTCCGCGGCAACGTAAATGGGTGCTGAGGGTCGCGCTTGAACAACTCCAGGAGCATCGCATCCAGCTCCAAGACAGTGAAGTTGAAGTTGAGGCCCGGGCGCAGCCTCATGATGTCCGCCGAGTTCTTGAACTCCTAGGCAGGTCTCCCCCTCTCCTGCAGGGCGGCGATGCGGCGGCGAAGAAAGTCTGCGCCTACTGCGCCTACAGTGAGCCCGGCAAGCCTGAGGTGAAGGATCCTGGTGATGGCGATCTTCAGCCTCTCATCCTCCGGAGCCACGTTGCTCCAATCGTTACCGCGCACTATTGGGGCTTGGCGCACGGAAGTGAATGGCTGCGGGTTCTCCTCGACGATCCAGCACCACTCTGCTCTCCACTCCTCCCACTTGCTGCGGAGCTCACCCTCCAGATACGCCTCCTTCTTGCCGACTCTCGAGATCCAGGCGATCCCTCCGGCAAGCGACTCTCCTCTCTCGACCCGAGGCATGAAGAAGTGGCGGAAAAGGGCTACATTTGGGTGGACTCCGACAAAGTTTTCGCACAAATGTGTGAAAACCGCCATGGTCAGAACAGTGTTGGGGGTGAAATCAAGGAGGCGGAACTCGTAGGTGTTCATGATGTCGCAGAAGAAATCAGAAAAGGGCGGGCAGAGCCCGCAGTAGAAGAACAGCGCGAAAAAGGGGTACCCGTTCGGAGCCAATCTCGAAGCAGTGGACGGGAGTACCCTCGTGCGCAGATGCGCTCGCGTCTCCATCGACCAGAAGAGATAGAAGTACTCCCTTAGCTCCTTCGTGCTGAGCTGAGGGGAGAAGAGGGCCCGCTCCTTCCGCAGCGCCGCGAGCCGCTGCGCCTCGGCCGATTTTACGCCCTTCCCCTTGTCGGCTTTCGGAGCCATGGCGGAGGTGGCGAGGGAGATCGGCGGTGTTGGTTGTGCCGGTGGCAATGGGGAGCGGGGCGCTGCTCTCTTTCTGCTTCGAGAAGAAGGGGGGGCGGCGGAGATTTCTGGAGTTGGAGCAACAGACGGCAAGGTGGGCGAACTGCACCTGTTTCCTCTGCTTATAAAGAGGGAGGGGGCGGACGTTTCGCCCTTCTGAATATTGAAACCACCCACGATCTCTCCCACGACGCCGCATTCGACGCGTGCCATTAGGGGAGGGCGTGGTGGATACGGAGCAAGATTCGGTGTGGCCCAGGCCGCGTGTGCCCGTGCCCTGTCTTGGGCCTGGCCCAACAGCGCTCGGCACCGTGTATGGCCCAGGCCTAGGGGCTCCTGTCGGTGTACTAGAATAGGGGTACCCTAGTACCCCGAACTTGTGCACGGACAGTCGCAGTTCCCCGCGGCAAGGCTTGCCGGGCGACCGCCAAGGTCCTCCGTGGTTCCTTTGGAGCCATTTAAGAACAAAGTATTTAAGCCAAGGAGACAAGGCCCCGGCAAGAGGAGCTTGCCGGGAAGGCCAACCAAGGCATTCCAAGGAACTTGCCACGACGCGCCACGCGTCCCGGCGAGGCAACAATGCCCTGGCAAGAGGAGCTTGCCGGGAAGACCAGTTAAGGCATCACGAGGCCTGGTGAGCAACAAGCTTCCGGACCCGACAAGACAACGGCTGCGGCAAGGCGCTTGCCGCGGCAGGCGGCCACTCTGTGCCCACGCTCCAGCGCATCCACCAAACGTGTCGCTCTGGGGGCCTTTCCAGGCGCGCGTGGCGGATGGCTGTGCAGCCAGCGGTGCGTAGTGGCATGCAAAGCTGACAAGACTGCCATCGTGGCGAGCGGTGGCGTCCCGGGGAAACTTCGCATGCCACTGCGCACCGCTGGCTACACAGCCATCCGCCACACGCGCCTGGAAAGGCCCCCAGAGCGACACGTTTGGTGGATGCGCTGGAGCGTGGGCACAGAGTGGCCGCCTGCCGCGGCAAGCGCCTTGCCGCGGCAAGCGCCTTGCCGCGGCCGTTGTCTTGTCGGGTCCGGAAGCTTGTCGCTCACCGGGCTCGAGATGCCTTAACTGGTCTTCCCGGCAAGCTCCTCTTGCCGGAGCCTTGTTGCCTCGCCGGGACGCGTGGCGCGTCGCGGCAAGTTCCTTGGAATGCCTTGGTTGGCCTTCCTGGCAAGCTCCTCTTGCCGTGGCCTTGTCTCCTTGGCTTAAATACTTTGTTCTTAAATGGCTCCAAAGGAACCACGGAGGACCTTGGCGGTCGCCCGGCAAGCCTTGCCGCGGGGTGCTGCGACTGTCCGTGCACAAGTTCGAGGTACTAGGGTACCCCTATTCTAGTACACCGACAGGAGCCCCCGGGCCTGGGCCATACACGGTGCCGAGCGCTGTTGGGCCAGGCCCAAGACAGGGCACGGGCACACGCGGCCTGGCCACGCCGAATCTTGCTCCGTATCCACCGCGCCCTCCCCTAATAGCACACGTCGAATGCGGCGTCGTGGGAGAGATCATGTGTGGTTTCTTTATTCGGAAGGGCGAAACATCCGCCCCCTCCCTCTTTATAAGCAGAGGAAACAGGGGCAGTTCTCCCACCTCGCCGTCTGTTGCTTCAACTCCAGAAATCTCCGCCGCTCCCCCCTTCTTCTCGAAGCAGAAAAAGAGCAGCGCCCCGCTGCCCATTGCCACTGGCGCAACCAACACCGCCGATCTCCCTCACCACCTCCGCCATGGCTCCGAAAGCCGACAAGGGGAAGGGCGTGAAATCGGCCGAGGCGCAGCGGCTGGCGGCGCTACGGAAGGAGCGGGCCCTCTTCTTCCCTCAGCTCGGCGCGAAGGAGCTGAGGGAGTACTTCTATCTCTTCTGGTCAACGGAGACGCGGGCGCATCCGCGCACGAGGGTACTCCCGGCCACTGCTTCGAGATTGGCTCCGAAAGGGTACCCCTTTTTCGCGCTATTCTTCTACTGCGGGCTCTGCCCGCCCTTTTCTGATTTCTTCTGCGACATCATGAACACCTACGGGTTCCGCCTCCTTGATTTCACCCCCAACGCTGTTCTGACCATGGCGGTTTTCGCACATTTGTGCGAAAACTTTGTCGGAGTCCACCCAAATGTAGCCCTTTTCCGCCACTTCTTCATGCCTCGGGTCGAGAGAGGAGAGCCGCTTGTCGGAGGGATCGCCTGGATCTCGAGAGTCGGCAAGAAGGACGCGTATCTGGAGGGTGAGCTCCGCAGCAAGTGGGAGGAGTGGAGAGCAGAGTGGTGCTGGATCGTCGAGGAGAACCCGCAGCCATTCACTGTCGTGCGCCAAGCCCCAATAGTGCGCGGTAACGATTGGAGCAACGTGGCTCCGGAGGACGAGAGGCTGAAGATCGCCATCACTAGGATCCTTCGCCTCAGGCTTGCCGGGCTCACTGTAGGTGTAGTAGGCGCAGACTTTCTTCACCGCCGCATCGCCCCCCTGCAGGAGAGGGGGAGACCTGCCTGGGAGTTCAAGAACTCGGCGGACATCATGAGGCTGCGCCCGGGCCTCAACTTCAACTTCACCGTCTTGGAGCTGGATGCGATGCTCCTGGAGTTGTTCAAGCGCGACCCTCAGCACCCATTTACGTTGCCGCGGAGCGTCGTTCTGTTGTGCAACAATTCATCGCTTGACCGCATCCGCGCGATGATGCCGTTGTGCGATTCGCACGGAATCGCCCCAACCTGGCAAGAACCTGCGGATGACGTCGTACAAAGCGTTCTTCGATGACTTGGTAGAGGTGCCGGTCCGCGCTGACGAACAGAAGAGTCTCACCTGCGACACCACTGATGATGAGATGCAGCGCATCGCCACCAGGCTGGAAGAGGTGGCGGCAGCAGTTGCCGCGGGCGAGTTCGGGTTCACCATGGAGGAGGCGGAGGCAGCAGAGGCGGCAAGCCTTGCCGAGCGCGCGGAGTTTGCTGGCGAGGAAGATCTTGCCGGCCCTGAAGCTGAGCCGAGCGAGGCCGGCGAGAAAGAGCCCGAGCCTTCAGACAGCTTGCCGCAGGCGGAGCCCCTGGCCCCGCCAAGAAGGCGTCTCCGCAGGGCCGGGGACATAGCAGGGCGGCAAACGAGCCAACAGCCGCCAAGCCATGCGACACGCTCTACCGCGGCAAGCAGTGTTGCCGCGGGAGCGCCTCACGCTGCCGCGGCAACTGGAGCGGGATCTTCCCGGTGCACCGCCACCGCCCCTGCCAAGCGGGCAAGGGATCCTACTCCTCCGCCTCGCGGCACCGAAGGGGAGCCATACTTCGATCTCTCCACGCTCAGCTCCGATGAGGAGGAAGAAGAGTAAGTTTCTATGGTGTTCTTGTAGCTCTCCAATTCTTGCTGTTTTTGTCTTGTATCTGACTTGCTTCAATCTGAACCTATTTCTTTTCAGGACGCTGGCCCAGAGAGCGGCGAAGAGAGCCAAGGCCACGGTGATCATCATCGAGGATGACCCCACCGTGTCAGCAGAGGGTGTGTCCGAGACCACCTTGACGGACCCGTCAACCACTCCCCAAAGCAGCCCCCAGTGCAGCCCCCAGCGTAAGTTCATAGTTTGCTTCCTGCTGTCAGGCGCGCATGAGTGCTTTTTCCTTTTCTGATATCTTGCTTGTTGACTCGTGCAGGAGCAGAACAGCCTCACCAGGAGGGCCCGGAAGCTGCCCCCGAAGTGCCATCTACTTCGACTACGCCGCCAAGGGAGGAGTCCCCGGTAAGGGAGCGCTCTCCAGCAAGGGATAACTCCCCGGCAAGGGACAGTTCTCCGGCATGGGTAGGCACTAGTGATCCTCCGGCGGTTGAGACCGCGACCGCAGATCCTAGTACAGGTAATCTTATTGCCTGAAATCTTCCCTTGGGCCCTTCTTCTTCTGAATTCCCTTTCTTGGATTTTTGCTTGACTTTTCTCTCTTCTTCGTTCTTTAGATCCATCTGCTGCTGAGCCAATGGAGACTGAGGACGCCGGCGAGGAAGGCACGCGTGGCAGCAACGACGATGCCGCCGCCACTGAAGAAGGGGCCGGTGCTGATGAGCCCGCCGGCGAAGAGGCCGCCAAGGCTGCCGCCGCAGAAGCTGGCGAGGGGTCGGGCGATCGCACTGACGGCCCTGAGGCCGCAGGAGCGCCAGGCGCAGCGCCGACCGCCGATCCCTCCGCTGCTGCCGCGGAGCCAGGCTCCGAAGAGCCCCAGCCCGGCGCCTACTTGAAGGCCGGCGAAGGTATCTTCATCAAGCTTCCCTGGGCGTCAAGCTCCAGGGCGCCGGTCGAAGGAGAAGCTTTTGACGAGGAGGTGCTCGCCTCCGCCGGGCTGTCGTTGGTCAGTGCGCCAAGCAGCAGCAGTGGCGAGCCTGAGGAGGAGCAGCTGTTGCGGAAGCTGCTGTCACTCTACCGCGCACGACAAGCCAAGTTGGCTTCCCGAGAAGCGCTTGTCGCAAAGGCGGGAGTCGATATGGAGAAACGCGCGGAGGAGCTCCGGGGCCTCAATTGAGAAGCTCTCCGGTTCCTGGCACAGGAGCGGGACCGACTCGCCGAGGAGCGTACAACCTTCCTTCTCGAGAAGGCCGAAGCTGAGGAGGAAGGAAGGCTTGCTGCCGAGAAGCACTCCGCGCGAGAAGGCAAGTTGGTGCAGCGGAAGGCCAACCTCGACAGCTACGAGGAGGAGCTTGTCGCGCACGAGGAAACACTTGGCGGGGCTCTCAAGGAAGCAAGGGATGCTACCGCAACTGCAGAGGCCGCCAAGAAAGAGTTGGAGGCGAAGGTGGTGCAGCTGGAGGCCAATATTAGGAAGAGCGGCGAGGAGCTCGCTGCGCTCAAGCATGAGCGCGCGAAGGATGCTGCCGCCCATGGTGAGCTGCAGGGTCTTCTCGCTGAGAGGAACAAGGAGCTCAGCGCCGCCAAGGACTCCAACGCGGATCTCGAGTTGAAGCTGGCTACGCTGACTCAGACGCTGGACGCCGCCAGGGAGCGAGAGGTGACCTTGTCGGAGAAGATCAAGGCCGACGAGTTGCTGCTGGCGAATGCTGCTGCCGCCCACGACGCCTTCAGGGAGACAGTGGAGCATTGGACTGAAGGTCTTGTGGATGCTGCCGATGCCATCGACGGGGAGCTGGCGCAGCTGGGGATGGAGGACTTTGGGTATCCCTCCAACGAGCATCTCCAACCCAGCGCGAAGCTCAGCCTGTTCTTCAAGGGCATGGCGACGGCACTCCAGCGACTCCGGGAGAGGATCCCAAAGCAGCTGGCCGACGAGTCGTGCAGGATTTGCGCGGGAGTTCTCCAGAAGGTGCTGATGAAGGTGGCCTTCCGTAATCCAGGCCTCAACCTCAACAACGTCCTCAAATCCTTGCTGCCGGATGCTGATCGGGATGCGCTCAAGGCCCTTGTCGCACCCATTGTGGACAAGGTGAGCGAGATCAAGAGGGTTGAGGGCGATCGCGTAGACTAGGCCGCCCATTTCTTTTTCTCCTTGTCACTGCTGGCCATGTCACGAGAACAATTTATTAGAGCTGCGACAAGCTATCTTGTAATATAACTTTATTTCTGGTATCAATTGCTACGTTATTTCCTTTACTAGATTCCTTCCTTTGTATGTTTTTACCCTACGCTTTTAGGGAACTTGTCGGCGCAGGCACCCGAGCCGCAAGCGCTGAGTGCGGGACGTCAGCAGCCTGCTGGCGGTGCCGCTTCCGATAAGAAACCTTGTCACGACTAGATGCAGCACACTTAAGTTATTGAGCGGACTCGAAACAAAGTAAGGGCGCAACTAGCTACGAGTTGGTTCCTTCGCGCACAGGTTTTCCATACAAAGCACGGTCGTTCGAGGAAGATAACTTAAAAATTAAAAATAATTGCTCAAACTTTGGCAACTTAGCTTTTCTGTTGTTTGCTTCCCGGCAAGGCAAAACTTCCTTAAACGACGCTTGGTCCACACCATTATCTTCTCCTTTCCCCCCCCCCGACAAACTTGTGTGCGAGGGGACCTTCCTTTCCTTTGTTGAGAAAAAGAAAGAAGAGAAAACAACGATATGGAGCCTTTCGGCTCGTTATAGCTTACCGGGGGTAGGTGCTGCACAAAGTGTCAGATAACGTATGCAAAAAAAGAATATAATGCATGAAATCGACAAGATGTGCGGAGCACATGAGCTTTACTTATGCACGGGATCTGCGCCCGGCTTTGTACAAAGGATTACATGCAACATCAGCAAGACTTGTACAAAATGTGGTTGCCGGAACGGGCTCCAGCAACCGCGCCCTACGGGTAGAACTTACGAAGATGCTCAATATTCCAGGAGTTGCTCGCCGGAGTGCCATCTTCGGTCTCAAGGCAGACAGCGCCAGGCCTAGTGACTCGTTTCACCCGATAAGGGCCTTCCCACTTCGGCGTCAACTTGTTGGAATTCTTGGCGGATTGAACGTGCCGAAGAACAAGGTCGCCTTCCTCGAAGCTTCTGGCTTTAACTTCACGGCTATGGCAGCGGCGCAAAGCTTGCTGGTATCGAGCAGCTCGTACAGCAGCCTGAAGACGATCCTCCTCAAGGAGCAGCGCGTCATCTTGTCGCGGCTGCTCTTGCTCAGGCTCATCATAAGCGAGCACTCGAGGAGATCCGTATACGAGTTCCGTGGGGAGAACTGCCTCTGCTCCATAGACTAGAGCGAAAGGTGTCTGGCCAGTGGCTTGATTTGGTGTCGTCCTGATCGACCAAAGAACCACCGGCAGCTCCTCGATCCAGTTTCTTCCACATTTGCGCAGCCTGTCGAAAGTTCTGGTCTTGAGCCCGCGCAGCACTTCAGCATTTGCCCTCTCCGCTTGACCGTTGCTTCTTGGATGAGCAACAGAAGCGAAGCAGACCTTGGCGCCAAGATCTTGGACGTACTGCATGAAGGTGCGGCTCGTGAATTGTGTGCCATTGTCGGTGATGATCCTGTTAGGGATCCCGAAATGGCAAACAATCGACCTGAAGAACTTGACTGCTGACTGTGCTGTCACCTTCCTCACTGCTTCCACTTCCGGCCACTTTGTGAACTTGTCGATTGCGACGTACAAGTACTCAAAGCCCCCGACAGCTCGGGGGAAGGGGCCGAGGATGTCGAGCCCCCAGACCGAAAATGGCCAGGATAAAGGGATCATCTGGAGAGCTTGAGCTGGCTGGTGTATCTGCTTGGAATGGAACTGGCACGCTTCACACTTGGTTACTTGTGCAGTTGCATCCTGGAGGGCTGTCGGCCAAAAGAAACCTTGCCGGAAAGCTTTGCCGGCAAGTGCTCTTGCGCCAATGTGGTGACCACATATGCCTCCATGTATCTCTGCCAACATCTTTTGTCCGTATTCCCGGCAAATACACTTTAATTTCACACCATTGAGTCTTCTTCTGTACAGTATGCTATCGACAAACTGGTACATACTTGACTGCCGGGCTACTTTTTCCGCTTCTTCTTGCTCTTCGGGAAGTTCTCCTGTCTGAAGGAAATGGACAATCTGCTGTGCCCATGCTGGAGCTTGTGGCTCGACAACAAGGACTAAAGGCACATCTGCTGCTGCAGGAACATCCGCTTCCACGGCGAGCACCTGCGGCTCAGCCAGAGCTTGATGTTCCCCGGCAAGCTTGCCGGAGCAAAGCTTGTCGGCAGCATCTGATATGACGGAACAAACCATAAGGCTTGCCGGAGCAGATCGCTCCTCAGCACCCTTGGTGTTGATCTTGGGGACTTTCTTGGCGGCGGCTTCGGGGAGCTCTGCCGGAAAGTAGTTACCAGAAATCAACTTCCTCTTCTTGTTCTGTCCAGTTGATGGCGTTACGGATGGTTGATTCAGCTTGAGCACAAAGACCCCTGGTTCCACAGGCAACTTTAGTGCGGCGCACTTTGACAGGCCATCAGCAATGTCATTCTGAGCTCTCGGAACATGCTCCATCTGTAGGCCATCAAAGTGCTCTTCCAGCTTTCTCACTTCATCATATGCTTCCATCAACAGACTCTGATAGTTCTTGTTCACTTGGCGGACGACAAGCTGTGAGTCACCCCTGACAATGAGCTTCTTGATCCCAAGGTCTGCAGCGATCCTGAGACCGGCAAGCAATCCTTCATACTCTGCAGTATTGTTGGTTGCTTGTTCCTTGGGAAAGTGCATCTGGACTACGTACTTGAGGTCCTCTCCGGTGGGTGCGACAAGCAGGACGCCCGCACCGGCGCCTTGCAGCGAGAAGGCACCATCAAAGTACATCAGCCACTCTTTGCTCGCTTCCTTGACGGGGATGCTCGTCTCTGGAATTTCTTCATCTGGTGTTGGCGTCCATTCTGCTATGAATTCTGCCAATGCTCTGCTTTGGATAGTTGAAGTACTTTCAAACTTGAGGCCAAAGCTTGACAGTTCCAGAGCCCACTAGACAATCCTGCCTATTGCTTCTGGATTTTGCAGTATCCTCTTCAGCGGAAAACGAGTGACGACTGTGATCTCATGTGCTTGGAAGTAATGGCGCAGCTTTCTCGAGGCCATGAGAAGGCCTAAAAGCAATTTCTGCACACCAGAGTACCTTGACCTAGCTCCCTGCAGAAGGGAACTGACAAAGTAAACTGGGCGCTGCACCATTCTCTTTTGCATCTTATCATGCTCCTGCGCAGATCCATCCTTGTCGGGACCAGAGCTTGTCGGCGAAGCCCCCTGCTTGTCGCTGGATGTATCTACCGTGGTTGCTGGCTCATCATCTGCCTCCCTCTCCGCCACTAATGTAGCACTAACCACTTGATTGGTTGCCGCTATATATAGCAGCAACTTCTCTTGTGGCTTAGGTGTGACAAGTGTTGGAGTGGAGGACAGGTATCTCTTCAAGTCCTGCAGCGCAGCCTCTGCCTCCGAAGTCCATTTCATTGGACCTGCCTTTTTCAATATTTTGAAAAATGGCAGGGCACGCTCAGCAGATCTAGAGATAAACCTGCTGAGAGCAGCCACGCAATCGGCAAGCCTTCGTACATCCTTGACGCGCTTCGGTGCTTCAATCTGCTCAATGGCCTTGATCTTGTCGGGATTGGCTTCAATTCCCTGCTGAGACACGAAGAACCCGAGAAGCTTGCCGGAAGGGACTCCAAACACGCACTTCTCGGGGTTAAGCTTGAGATTGATCTTGCGAAGGTTTGCAAATGTCTCGTCCAAATCTTGAATCAGGGTCGCCCTGTCCTTGCTCTTGACCACTATGTCATCCATGTAGGCTTCCACATTTCTGTGCATTTGCGGCTCAAAAGCGTGGTGGACTACCTTTGCAAATGTTGACCCAGCATTCTTCAAACCGAAAGGCATCCATACGAAACAGTACGTGCCACATGGGGTGATGAATGCGGTCTTCTCCTCATCCTCTTCTGCCATGAAGATCTGATGGTATCCTGAGTATGCATCAAGAAATGAGAGCAAATCACATCCGGCCGTGGAGGCAACAATCTAATCGATGCGCGGCAAGGGAAATGGGTCTTTGGGACAAGCTTTATTGACATTAGTGAAGTCGATACAAAGCCTCCATTTCCCGTTAGCCTTGCGCACGACAACAGGATTGGCCAGCCACATGGGATGGAGCACTCCTATGACAAGGCCTGCTGCTTCCAACTTGTTGATTTCTTCTGCGATGAATTCTTGGCGCTCCACTGCCTGTTTCCTGACTTTCTGCTTGACGGGCCGCGCATGAGGACAGACGGCAAGGTGGTGCTCAATTACTTTCCTGGGAACACTGGGGATGTTAGACGGTTGCCATGCAAACACGTCGACATTCGCCCACGGGAAATCAACGAGCGCGCTTTCCTATTTGGGGTCGAGAGTGGCACTGATGGTGAAGGTACCACCAGTGCCGTCCTCCTTGGCGGACACCTTCTTGGTCTCTGGTGGAGCTGCCATCGCCTTCTTACACTTGCCGGTGGAGCTCGATGGTGCGTCCTCGACGGTAGCGTAGCACTCTGATGAGGTGCGCTTGCCGGAGTGGGCATCAGAACTCTTGCCGGACTTGGTCTTCTTCTTCCCCCCGGGAGCTTCAGCGGCAAGTGATTTGCGATCTGTTGCGGCTGCTGCTTCCTGATAGATCTTGTCGGCGCAGATAAGGGCATCCTTCTTGTCGCCAGGGACAGAGATGACACTTATCGGGCCTGGCATCTTCAGTACGTTGTACGCATAATCAGAGGCTGCCATGAACTTGGCAAGTGTTGGACGGCCAAGGATTCCATTGTAAGGTAATGGAAAGTCAACAACGTCAAAAGTGACCCTCTCAGTCCTGAAATTCAGCTCGCTGCCAAATGTTATCGGCAACATGATCTTTCCCTTCGGCTTGCTCCTTCCCGGGTTGATTCCTTGAAAAGTACCTGTTTCTTCGAGCTCACTGTCAGGGATCTAGAGTTTCTGGAGCACCGCGAAGGATATCAGGTTCAAGCCGGCCCCACCGTCAACTAACATCTTGGTGACCTTGAGGTTGCGGATAGTTGGTGAAACCAACATTGGCAAGCACCCGGCCGCAGTTATGCGATCTGGGTGGTCCTCAATATCAAAGATGATAGGCGTGCTGGACCATTTCAGAGGCTTGCGTGACTCGACGGGTGGTTCTGCTGCATTAACTTCCCGCACCCATTGCTTGAGCTGGCGGTGCGAAATATGCAGAGAAGAACCGCCGTCAACGCACAGGACCTCTGTGGCTTTCTGGAACTCCTGCTCATCAGTCTCCTCATCATCCAATCGTCATCTTCATCCTTGTCGCGGCCGCGAGGAGGTCTGTCTCCTTTCCACTGCTTGGCCTTGCCGCGGCGTCCTCCTCGGCCGGGACGTTTCTTGCCGGATCCTCCAGCACCTTCCTGGGCCTTCTCCTTGTCGCGCCGCTCGTATTCAGCTTTCTGTTGCTCAACAAGCTGCTCGACTTTCTTGCAGCTCTGGAGATCGTGGCCCTTGGTGCGGTGGATCTTGCAATACTGCCTGTTGGTGCCGTCCTGCTTGTCGGCGACTGCCACAGCCTCTGCGGTAATCTCCTTGCCGAAGTCACCAGCTTTGGCTTTCTTGGCGCCACCACCGTGCCGGGCTGCTCAACAACTAGCACCTCTTTTCCTTTCTTCCTCCTGTTGTTTCGCCGCCGGTTTTTTCTTGCCGGGGCTGCATCCTCACTGTCAGATCCTCCTGCTCCTATGTTCTCTCCGGGGAGTCTCCTCCCTTCCTCAGCACGTGCACACTTGTCGGCCAGGGCATATAGCTCACTGACGTCTCTGATCTTGCACATCGCCATTTCCTCCCGCATCTTGCGGTTTCGCACGTTCTGATGGAACGCGCTGATCACCGCGGTAGGGTGGACATCTGGGATGTTGTGCTGTACACTGCTGAATCTCTGAATGTACTTGCGCAGGGGCTCTCCTTCCTTCTGGGCGAGAAGATGAAGGTCGCTCTCTTGGCCATGAGGCTTGTGGCCGCCTGTGAAGGCGCCGACAAACTGATGGCATAGATCGGCCCAAGAGGACATGGATTTTTCTGGCAAGTGCATGAGCCAGGATCTGACGTTGGGTTTGAGTACCAGCGGGAATTAGTTGGCAAGGATCTTGTCGTCGCGTCCCCCGGCAGCCTGCACCGCAATGGTGTAGATGCTAAGGAACTCCGACGGATGCGTCTTGCCGTCGTACTTCTCCGGTAAGTCTGGCTTAAAGTTCTTCGTGCTGGGCCGCTGGACTTGCCGCAGCTCACGAGTGAACGCAGGGCAACCTACGCGTACGGTAGATCGCCTGGTTCCCCTGGCGCATGCATGTCAACAGAGGGCCCAGCGCGCTTGTCGGATTGACGTCGCGCTTCTCTTTGGTGCTCGATACGAGTACGAGCGTCTTCTTGCTGTTGATCATGAAGAACTTGGCGTTGATCGCGACGAGCTCGTGGATCCGACGATGCAGTGGAGTCGCTGTCGAGGTGGATCCGGCGAGTCGGCGATCTTGGCCTTCGGGGTGGTGATTGCATGGTGGTTGCACCCCCACCAGTTTTGTCGCCACCGGCTTGCGCCTGGCAACCCTGCCGCGGCAGCGACGCGCTCGGCTGCCGTGGAGTGTCGCCGTTGGCGTAGCCGATGAGACTCTGAATGGTGGCCCTCCATTCGTCGATCTTGTCCGACGTCGGAGGGTAATCCAGGAGCAGTTGAGCTCGCGCCAAAGCTTCTGCCGGAGTGGAGGGTGGCAGTGGCGGACGGCGCGAGGAGCGGGATGTGCTCGGACTTCTAACTATGTTAGAAGGAGCATTATCCCGTCCGGGCGACCGCGTCTCGCTCGTGCTGGTACGCTGACGTGCATGCTGGTCTTGAGCGCCCCCGGATCCACCAGCTTGATCTTGGCCCAAAAAACATATGGTACTGCGAGTACCATGACGCTGTCGGTCCTGCGCCTCTTGAGATGGGCGCGGAACAAGCGCGGACGTCGAGGTCTGCGCCGCCTTGCCCTTGGACCTGGCAGCGTCGTGAGCTTCCTCGTCGACGTCCGTCCTTCCGCCGATGTCTACCCCACCACCCGTTTGCTCCGGTGGCGGTGGGATCGACGTGGACGGAACAGCTGCCTCCGAAGCCTTCTTCTTCGGTGGCATGTTGATGAAGGAAAATGAAGATCTAGCTCGTGTGAACGCCAGATCAGGTTCACACAATCTCCACGCCCCCTACCTGGTGCGCCAAAGATATCGGGGAAACTGATCCACGAACACCTATGGGGCCAGCGGACCAAGCCCCTTTCGGTTTGGCGGGGGGCGTCGATATTGTGTGAACCTGATCCGGCGTTCACACGAGCTAGATCTTCATTTTCCTTCATCAACATGCCACCGAAGAAGAAGGCTTCGGAGGCAGCTATTCCGTCCACGTCGATCCCACCGCCACCGGAGCAAACGGGTGGTGGGGTAGACATCGGTGGAAGGACGGACGTCGACGAGGAAGCTCACGACGCTGCCAGGTCCAAGGGCAAGGCGGCGCAGACCTCGACGTCCAAGCTTGTTCCGCGCCCATCTCAGGAGGCGCGGGACCGACAGCGTCATGGTACTCGCAGTACCATACGTTTGTTGGGCCAAGATCAAGCTGGTGGATACCGGGGCGCTCAAGACCAGCATGCACGCCAGCATACCAGCACGAGCGAGACGCGGTCGCCCGGATGGGATAATGCTCCTTCTAACATAGTTAGAAGTCCGAGCACATCCCGCTCCTCGCGCCGTCCGCCACTGCCACCCTCCACTCCGGCAGAAGCTTTGGCGCGAGCTCAACTGCTCCTGGCTTACCCTCCCACGTCGGACAAGATCGACGAATAGAGGGCCACCATTCAGAGTCTCATCGGCTATGCCAACGGCGACACTCCACGGCAGCCGAGCGCGTCGCTGCCGCGGCAGGGTTGCCAGGCGCGAGCCGGTGGCGACGAAACTGGTGGGGGTGCAACCACCATGCAATCACCACCCCGAAGGCCAAGATCGCCGACTCGCCGGATCCACCTCGACAGCGACTCCACTGCATCGTCGGATCCACGAGCTCGTCGCGATCAGCGCCAAGTTCTTCACGATCGACAGCAAGAAGACGCTCGTACTCGTATCGAGCGCCGAAGAGAAGCGCGACGTCAATCCGACAAGCGCGCTGGGCCCTCTGTTGACATGCATGCGCAAGGGGAACCAGGCGATCTACCGTACGCGGTAGGTTGCCCTGCGTTTACTCGTGAGCTGCGGCAAGTCCAGTGGCCCAGCACGAAGAACTTCAAGCCAGACGTACCGGAGAAGTACGACGGCAAGCCGCATCCGTCGGAGTTCCTCAGCATCTACACCATTGTGGTGTAGGCTGCTGGGGAACGCGACGACAAGATCCTTGCCAACTACTTCCCGCTGGTACTCAAACCCAACGTCAGATCCTGGCTCATGCACTTGCCGAACAACTCCATATCCTCTTCAGCCGATCTATGCCATCAGCTTGTCGGCGCCTTCACAGGCGGCCACAAGCCTCATGGCCAAGAGAGCGACCTTCATCTGGTCGCCCAGAAGGAAGGAGAGCCACTGCGCAAGTACATTCAGAGATTCAGCAGTGTACAGCACAACGTCCCAGATGTCCACCCTGCCACGGTGATCAGCGCGTTCCATCAAAACGTGCGAAACCGCAGGATGCGGGAGGAAATGGCGATGTGCAAGATCAGAGACGTCAGTGAGCTATATGCCCTAGTCGACAAGTGTGCACGTGCTGAGGAAGGGAGGAGACTCCCCGGAGAGAACATAGGAGCAGGAGGATCTGACAGTGAGGATGCAGCCCCGGCAAGAAAAAACCGGCGGCGAAACAACAGGAGGAAGAAAGGAAAAGAGCTGCTAGTTGTTGAGAAGTCCGGCAATGGTGGTGGCGCCAAGAAAGCCAAAGCTGGTGACTCCGGCAAGGAGATTACCGCAGAGGCTATGGCAGTCACCGACAAGCAGGACGGCACCAACAGGCAGTATTGCAAGATCCACCGCTCCAAGGGCCACGATCTCTAGAGCTGCAAGAAAGTCGAGCAGCTTGTTGAGCAACAGAAAGCTGAATACGAGCAGCGCGACAAGGAGAAGGCCCAGGAAGGTGCTGGAGGATCCGGCAAGAAACGTCCCGGCCGAGGAGGACGCCCCGGCAAGGCCAAGCAGCGGCAAGGAGACAGACCTCCTCGCGGCCGCGACAAGGATGAAGATGACGACGATGAAGACATGGATGATGAGGAGACTGATGAGCAGGAGTTCCAGAAAGCCACAGAGGTCCTGTGCGTTGACGGTGGTGCCTCTCTGCATACTTCGCACCGCCAGCTCAAGCAATGGGTGCGGGAAGTTAATGCAGCAGAACCACCTGTCGAGTCACGCAAGCCTCTGAAATGGTCCAGCACGCCTATCATCTTTGATATTGAGGACCACCCAGATCGCATAACTGCGGCCGGGTGCTTGCCAATGTTGGTTTCACCAACTATCCGCAACCTCAAGGTGTCAGGACCCCGACTCGATGTCACATCGATCTAGCCGGTAACACCTCATATCACCTTGCGGCCACACGCACGGTATCCCCACGGGTGTCGCCTTACCTTTGCCCGGGACCGTTTGCGCCTTTTGGCTCACGTATATGATAGTGTCACTAGCATCCATATGATAAGGAGCCCGGGCTGACATGACTAGTCGTAAACCCAAAGTGGCACAGACTTACAGGGACAGGCATCCATGACCCAGCTTCGAACGTGTCGGTCATCAGCAAGTGGGTCCGGGCAGTAGCACTGGGCTAGCAGGACTCCGATAAACCGGGCTGTAGCGGGCTAACAGGACTCCGGTACTCAAAGCGTGACATTTCCCCGAAGGGACAGACACAGGAACGAAGAAGGACACATGCCGGCCAGCCTAAGTGTTCCAGAGCAGTAGCAAGCTACCATGGCTCAGCGGTAACACTAGGAGACATTTCCCGGTAAGAGAGGCTACTAAAGATAAACAACTAGATAGTCAGATCCCACACATACCAAGCATTTCAATCATACACACAATATGCTCGATATGTGCAAATACAACGAAGCATCACAACATGACTCTACGACACAAGTACTTTATTTAAGGCTCAGGGAGCCATACATAACATACACAAAGGTACGGGTCTCACGACCCAACATTCAAGTCATACAGTCATACAAACCAGCAGCGGAAGTACATTGTCTGAGTACAGACAACTAGTAAAATAAAAGAGGCTTGGAAAGCCTAGCTATACTACATGGTCCTTCACAAGCTCAGGGTCACCACCTGGGCCTTTAGCCTACTCGTTGATGTCAATGTCTACATAGAACCCATCAGAAGGGGTTGCAGCGTCTTCTGTAAAAATGTAAATTATAGCAACATGAGTACAAGGGTACTCAGCAAGACTTACATCAGATCCTACATACATGCATATTATCAAGAAGGGTTGGTGGAGTTATTGCAGCAAGCCAGCTTTGACTCTTGGCTAGACTATCCTACGATACTTCAACTTGAAATGGTTTTGCGCACACGAGTCCACTACTCACCAATTCAATACACTACCGAGGATCCGCCTCCGTCTTCCTACGGAAGAGCCATCCTCGGCACTCACACTTATCTTGAGGCTTTTAGTAGTTTCCATTTACTTGTCTATGAACTGTATAGGCAACCAAGTAGTCCTTTACCGCGGACGCGGCTATTCGAATAGATCATGTTAACCCTGCAGGGGTGTACTTCTTCATACACGCTCTCACCACTTACCGTCGTTTACACGACATGTACTCGGCAACCTTCAAGCGGAAACCCAACGTGGGTGTCGGCCACGACCTACCTAATCACCTAAGCCTCCAGTCCAGGTTTATCGCCTATCCAGGTTCCATGCACAGGGAGTCCGGCCGAGGTTTCCCATACGGCCCCGAACGATGTGAACAGGGTTCCCGAGATACCTAACGGGTATTCGGTACACCCGGCCACGTACCTACCGCATCACAGCCCACCCCTACGGTCAGCGCTGTCCACGGCCTCCAGTAGACTACAAACACCAGAAACTACTTGCAACTCCTGGACGGAGAACTAGGGTGAATAAGAAGCCGAGAGGGTCCATTGGTTTCGGGCCCAATGCATGGTAGTAGCTGATTCTTAAATCACACATACAGATCTCAGTGCTTAAGGTCGGCTTCAATGAAACAACCCACCATGTACTCCTACATGGCCTCTCATCGATACCTTTACCAAATCGTGTTCACCACACCACTCTCATTACCGACATAAACATTTCACTCTAGCCCATCACCCAGATGAACCAGACCTGACGCGACTCTAAGCATAGCAGGCATAGCAAGGTAGGAACAACACATACATATGGCTCAATCAACTCCTACACATGCTAGTGGGTTTCATCTAGTTACTGTGGCAATGACAGGTCATGCAGAGGAAATGGGTTCAACTACCGTAGCACACAACAGTTTGAAACGCGTTGTCTTAATGTAGTAAAAGAGAGCAGGAGCGAGAACATGGGATTGTATCGATATGATCAAATGGTTGGTTGCTTGCCTGATGGTTCGATGCACTGATACGGTTCTTCGTTAGGGTAATCACGGTACTCCTCGGAGGCAGAACCTGTCGCAAAGGACACCGATACACAACCATCACCAAACAATGTGCAACAATATGATGCATGCATGAAACATGGCAATATGAGTGTGTTGGGCTAATGCAACTAAGACCAGAAGGGTTTGAACCAATTTGAATCAAAGATTCAAATTTCAAACTCAACCATGGCCTTTTAAAGTGTTTTTCCTTGTTCTGCTTAAAACATCAATTTAACTTGTTTGATCATGCATGAAAATAGTACAGATGGATAGATTGGATTTTTCTGATCATTTTTCATATATAATTTGTCCAAATTGGAGTTACAGAATAAAAGTTATGAATTTTTGAAGTTTAAATAATATTCTGGAATTTCCTGATTTAATTTAAATCCAGAAATATAAATATTGCGCCAGCATGACATCAGCATGACGTCAGCGGTCAACTGCGGCTGGCTGGGGTCAAACCTGATGTGTGGGGTCCACACGTCAGTGACATGGGGGTTTAACAGGGTTAATTTAATCCTAATTAGGAATTAGTGGCGCTGGGGCCCACTGGTCAGTGTCAGGGGGGGGTAGTTAGTTTAACTAATTCGGTTAGTGCTAATCCTAATTAGCTAACAGGGCTGGGCCCACCTGTCAGGGACACAGGGGGGGTCCTGCCGTGGTCAAGGTGGGTCAAACCCACCGGCGACATGACGCCGGCGAGGCCCGAGACGGCGGCGCGATGCGGAAACGCACTACAGGGCACGGGCGAGGCCGTGCTTGGGCTCGTTGGAGAGCCCTTGCTCCCGCGCGTCGAACGGTGGTGGTGGCCGTGCCTGTGGTGGCCGGTACCGACGACGGCGAGCTCGTGAGCGGCGGCCGGAGTTCGGCCAACGGCGGGTTAGGCGATGCAGGGCGCTAGGGGAGGCGTTGGTGCGTGCTACGTGCTCCTGGTGAGGTGTGGAGCACGATGGTGTGCTCGGCTTCGAGCTACAACGGCTCCAGCCACGGCGGCGACGAGGCACGGCGGCGGCGAGCTTCGGAGCTCAAGGGGACGGCAGCTACAGGATGCTAGGGACGACGGGGCAAGGGGGAATCGGGTCAGTGGCTCACCGTGGAGCTGCAGGGATGGTTAGCGGGCTCGGGGACGTCCGGTAGCTCTTGATTCGACGGCGACGATCTCCGGTGGCCGAGGAGGGGAACGGCGACGTGGGCGGCGATGCAGGGCTTCCGGAGGGGCTTGGCTTGGTGGGGAGGAAGAGGGGGTCGCGACGGAGCTCCTGAGCTCAGCGGAGGGGCGAGGGGTGGCCGGTGACGGCTGCTATGGCGAACGGCGGCGATGGTGGTGTTCGGCCGTGAGAGAGAGAGCGGGGGAGAGGAGGGGAAGAACCGAGGGAGAGTGAGAGAGAGCAGGGGAGGGCGTGGCGTCGTCCGGGGCATCAAGACGAGGAGGGGAGGGGCAGGCAGGCAGGCGAGCAGGTGGTGTGGCGCGGTGGCGCGCGCGCGCGCCGGCCACACTCCCCTCCCTCTGTCGAGGACGAAGACGACAGAGGAGGGAGGCGGGCTGGGCCGCCTGCTGGCTGGGCCGGCCAGCTGGTTGGGCCGGACAGGGAGGAGCCCAGGTAAGGTTCTCCCTTTTAATTATTTCTGTTTTCTAATTTCTGACATTTGTTTTGATTTAAATAAAATATTAAATCATTTTATAACCTTATGCCAATTTTTGCAGGAGCTAGATATATTATTCCAGAGCTCCCCAACAGGTGGCATAATTTTTGGACATATATTAATATATATATAACTAATATATTTCCAATGCAAATATTTATACATTAATTCCAAATGCCCAAAATAAATACCTATGAGCTCTTAAAAATATTGGTTTGATTTTTATCTCTGTCCAATATTTTCAGAGAGCAACATGAGCATTTTCTTGGACCCTTTTAGAGAAATTTTTATTTGGGTCATTTTCAAAAATGATTTTGAGGGTTTCACAAATCCCCATTTCAAATTAAATGGGATTTTAAACATGATGCACACACTCTGATGCATGACTAGCTAGGGTGTGACAACTCACCCCCACTCAAAAGAATCTCGTCCCGAGATTTGGGTTCCTCCGGGAAGAAAGCGGGATATTCAAGTCGAAGACGATCCTCCCTTTCCCAAGTTGCTTCATCCTCAGAATGGTGCGACCATTGTACTTTGAGAAACTTGATATTATGACGTCGGGTGGTACGTTCGGCCTGATCGAGGATACGAATGGGGTACTCTCGATATGTAAGATTATCTTGGAGATCAAGCGTTTCGTGGTCCACTTCACGGATAGGATCCGAGAAGCAACGCCTGAGTTGAGAAACGTGGAAGACATCGTGGACTCTGGAGAGGTGCGGAGGTAGTTCCAACTGGTAGGCAACTTCTCCTCGTTTGGCGAGAATGCGAAAAGGTCCAATGTAACGAGGAGCCAATTTGCCTTTGATACCGAAACGATGGGTTCCCTTCAGAGGGGTGACCCGAAGATAAGCCTTCTCGTCAACCTCGAAAGTCATAGCCTTATGTTTTCGGTCATATTGACTCTTTTGACGAGATTGGGCTGTTTTCAACTTTTCACGAACGATACGAACTTGTTCTTATGCTTCCTGAATCATATCCGGGCCAAAGAATTGTCTTTCCCCGGTCTCTGACCAGTTAAGGGGTGTTCGACACCGTCGTCCATAGAGAACTTCAAAAGGGGCTTTACCCAAGCTAGATTGATAGCTGTTGTTGTAAGCGAATTCGGCAAATGGAAGGCACTTCTCCCAGTCCATTCCGAATGAGATAACAGAGGCTCGAAGCATATCTTCTAGAATCTGGTTGACGCGTTCCACTTGACCACTCGACTGAGGGTGGAAAGCGGTGCTAAAGGAGAGACGAGTCCCCATAGCATTTTGGAAACTTTCCCAAAATCGAGAGGTGAAAAGACTTCCTCGATCCGAGTTAATTTCCAAAGGAACACCATGGAGGGACACTATTCGGGAGATGTATAAGTCTGCCAGCTGACTAGCGGTTATACTCTCACGAACAGGTAAGAAATGGGCTACTTTGGAAAGACGATCGACCACGACGAAGATAGCATTATTCCCTCTCTTAGTCCTGGGAAAACCGGTAATGAAATCCATACCAATTTTATCCCATTTCCATTCAGGAATAGCTAGGGGTTGAAGGGTGCCAGCAGGCCGTTGATGCTCTGCTTTTACACGACGACAGACGTCGCAATTTGCAATATACTGAGCAATTTCTCTCTTCATCCTAGTCCACCAGAACCTCTGGCGTAGGTCCTGATACATCTTAGTACTACCGGGATGAATAGTGAGAGGAGATTCATGAGCCTCCTTAAGGATCAACTGCCGTAGATGCTGGTTCTTGGGAACCACTAGACGGTTCTCAAAGTACACAACACCATGATCATTTGTGGAGAAACAACTAGCACCTCCGCTAGCAATGTTCTCCTTGATCTTAGCTATTCCCTTATCTCGCTTCTGGGCAGCAATGATTTGATCCGTAAGAGTAGGTTTCGCCACCAAGGTGGAGAGAAATCCTTGAGGAACAATGTGAAGGTTAAGCTTCCGAAATTCCTCATGGAGAAGCGGTTGACTTTGTTGTAACATCAGATTGTTACAATAAGATTTACGACTTAGCGCATCAGCCATGACGTTGGCTTTCCCTGGGGTGTAAGTTATTCCTAAGTCGAAGTCTGTGATCAATTCAACCCAACGTCTCTGCCTGAGATTCAAATCCGGTTGGGTGAAAATATACTTCAGACTTTGGTGATCAGTGAATATTTCGCAACGATTACCGAGGAGGTAATGTCGCCAGGTCTTAAGTGCATAGACTACGGCTGCAAGCTCTAGATCATGAGTAGGATAATTCTCCTCATGTGGGTGCAATTGCCGTGAAGCGTAGGCAATTACGTGTCGATCTTGCATGAGAATGCAACCTAGTCCTTGTCGCGAGGCGTCGCAGTAGATAACAAAGTCCTTAGAGAAGTCTGGCGGTACCAGTACGGGAGCAGAAGTCAGGCGTCTTTTCAGTTCCTGAAAGCTGTGCTCACATTGTGGAGTCCACTCGAACTTTTCAGTACGGGGACGCACTGGAGACGGCGAATTCGACGGCGACGGTGGTCGGAGCCCGAAGAGGGGAACGGCGACGTGGCGGCGATGCAGGGCTTCCGGGGAGCTGTGGAGCGGTGGGGAGGAAGAGGGAGTCGTGGCGGAGCTCGTGAGCTAGTCGGGGGAGCGAGGGGTGGTCGGAGACGGTGGCTATGGCGAACGGCGGCGAGTGTGGTGTTCGGCCGGGCGAGAGAGAGAGCGAGGGAGAGGAGAGGAGAGCCGGGGGAGAGTGAGAGAGAGCAGGGGGGAGGGCGTGGCGTCGTCCAGGGAGTCGAGCGAGGAGGGGAGGCCAGGCAAGCAGGCGAGCAGGTGGCGTGGCGCGGTGGCCGTGCGCGCGCGCCGGCCACACTCCCCTCCCTCTGTCGGGGCGAAGACGACAGAGGAGGGAGGTGGGCTGGGCCGGCTGCCGGCTGGGCCACACAGTGGAGGAGCCCAGGTAAGCTCCTCCTGTTATATATTTTTCTGTTTTTGTTTTATTTAATATATCTGCAACTTTGTTGAATTAAATAAAATACCTAGGCAAGTTCAAAAATCACCAAACTATTCCTGGCCCATAGTTGGATTATTTCCAACATGAAACATTTTAGTTTGGAGATATTTGAGCATTTAAATATTTTATATTATTTTAAATGCCCAAATTCAAATATTTATGAATTAATTCAAAAACCCTAAGATGGCCTAGGAAAATGTGCACCACTTTTGGCAGAGGTTCTGAACCAAGACAAAAATGATGGGCATTTTAGAAGGGCATTTCAGGTTCATTGAAAATTATTTTAGTAAACCCTAGTTGGTTTCAGAGGGGACTGGGGGTTCTGTCATCCCCATTTCAAGTTTCTGATGAAAGAGTAAACATGATGCAACACTCTAATGCATGACTAGCTAGGTTGTGACAACTCACCCCCACTCAAAAGAATCTCGTCCCGAGATTTGGGTTCCTCCGGGAAGAAGGCGGGGTACTCGAGTCGAAGACGATCCTCCCTTTCCCAAGTTGCTTCATCCTCGGAATGGTGCGACCATTGAACCTTGAGAAACTTGATATTATGACGTCGCGTGGTACGCTCGGCTTGATCGAGGATACGAATGGGGTACTCTCGATATGTAAGATCATCTTGGAGATCAAGCGTTTCGTGGTCCACTTCACGGATAGGATCCGAGAAGCAACGCCTGAGTTGAGAAACGTGGAAGACATCGTGAACTCTGGAGAGGTGCGGAGGTAGTTCCAACTGGTAGGCAACTTCTCCTCGTTTGGCGAGAATGCGAAAAGGTCCAATGTAACGAGGAGCCAATTTGCCTTTGATACCGAAACGATGGGTTCCCTTCAGAGGGGTGACCCGAAGATAAGCCTTCTCGTCAACCTCGAAAGTCATAGCCTTATGTTTTCGGTCATATTGACTCTTTTGACGAGATTGGGCTGTTTTCAACTTTTCACGAACGATACGAACTTGTTCTTATGCTTCCTGAATCATATCCGGGCCAAAGAATTGTCTTTCCCCGGTCTCTGACCAGTTAAGGGGTGTTCGACACCGTCGTCCATAGAGAACTTCAAAAGGGGCTTTACCCAAGCTAGATTGATAGCTGTTGTTGTAAGCGAATTCGGCAAATGGAAGACACTTCTCCCAGTCCATTCCGAATGAGATAACAGAGGCTTGAAGCATGTCTTCTAGAATCTGGTTGACGCGTTCCACTTGACCACTCGACTGAGGGTGGAAGGCGGTGCTAAAGGAGAGACGGGTTCCCATAGCATTTTGGAAACTTTCCCAAAATCGAGAGGTGAAAAGACTTCCTCGATCCGAGTTGATTTCCAAAGGAACACCATGGAGGGACACTATTCGGGAGATGTATAAGTCTGCCAGCTGGCTAGCGGTTATACTCTCACGAACAGGTAAGAAATGGGCTACTTTGGAAAGACGATCGACCACGACGAAAATAGCATTATTCCCTCTCTTGGTCCTGGGAAAACCGGTAATGAAATCCATACCAATTTTATCCCATTTCCATTCAGGAATAGCTAAGGGTTGAAGGGTGCCAGCAGGCCGTTGATGCTCTGCTTTTACACGACGACAGACGTCGCAATTAGCAATATACTGAGCAATTTCTCTCTTCATCCTAGTCCACCAGAACCTCTAGCGTAGGTCCTGATACATCTTAGTACTACCGGGATGAATGGTGAGAGGAGATTCATGAGCTTCCTTAAGGATCAAACACCTCAGGTTTCGCACTTTGGGAACCACTAGTCGATTCCCGAAGTATACGACCCCTTGATCATTAATGGAGAAACAATTCGCAACTCCTTTCTGGATGTTTCTCTTGATGCGGGAAATTCCCGGATCTACCTTCTGTGCTTTGATAATCTGATCCGTAAGGGTAGGTTTTGCCACCAAGGTGGAAAGAAAACCTTGAGGTACAATGTGAAGGTTAAGCTTCCGAAATTCCTCATGGAGAAGCGGTTGACTTTGTTGTAACATCAGGTTGTTACAATAAGATTTACGACTTAGCGCATCAGCCATGACGTTGGCTTTCCCTGGGGTATAGGTTATTCCTAAGTCGAAGTCTGTGATCAACTCAACCCAACGTCTTTGCCTGAGATTCAGATCCGGTTGGGTGAAGATGTACTTCAGACTTTGGTGATCAGTGAATATTTCGCCACGATTACCGAGGAGGTAATGCCGCCAGGTCTTAAGTGCATAGACTACGGCTGCAAGCTCTAGATCATGAGTAGGATAATTCTCCTCATGTGGGTGCAATTGCCGTGAAGCGTAGGCAATTACGTGTCGATCTTGCATGAGAATGCAACCTAGTCCTTGTCGCGAGGCGTCGCAGTAGATAACAAAGTCCTTGGAGAAGTCTGGCGGTACCAGTACGGGAGCAGAAGTCAGGCGTCTTTTCAGTTCCTGAAAGTTGTGCTCACATTGTGGAGTCCACTCGAACTTCTTATCTTTCTTGAGGAGTTCGGTTAGAGGTTTAGCAACCTTGGAGAAGTTCTCGACAAAGCGACGACAATAGCTCGCTAAGCCCAGAAAACTCCGAACTTGCTTGACCGATTCAGGTGGAGTCCAAGTAAGGACGGCTTGAACTCGCTCAGGGTTAACAGCAATACCTTTACCAGATATTACATGACCCAGATAGGTCACTTCTGACAACCATAATTCACATTTAGAAAATTTGGCATAAAGGCGATGCTCTCGAAGTTTCTTCAACACTAGCCTTAGATGTTCGGCATGTTCTTCCTCGTTCTTGGAGTAGATGAGTATATCATCGAGGTAAACCACGGCGAATTTATCCAAATACTCCATGAAGATTGAGTTCATTAACCGAGAGAAGGTGGCTGGAGCGTTGGTTAAGCCGAAGGACATGACGGTGTACTCGTACTGGCCATAACGAGTAACAAAGGCCGTTTTAGGAATGTCCCCGTTTCTGATTTTGATTTGATGGTAGCCCAACCTCAAATCCATCTTGGAGAAGACTGAGGATCCAGCGAGCTGATCATAAAGGTCGTTGATCCTGGGGAGCGGATATTTGTTCTTGATTGTGACCAAATTGACAGGTCGGTAATCTACAACCATCCGGTCCGTACCATCCTTCTTCTTGACGAATAGGACGGGGCAAGCCCACGGAGATGAGCTAGGTCGGATGAAACCCTTTTTCAAGGACTCATCGAGTTGTTTCTTAAGCTCGGCTAGTTCTAGGGGTGCCATCTTATAGGGTCTTCTAGCAATCGGCACGGTTCCTGGGATGAGGTCTATTACGAACTCAACATCCCTGTCAGGTGGAACACCTGGCAATTCTTCTGGAAAGACATCTGGGAAGTCACAGACTACCGGCACGTCCTCAAGGTCTGGCAAAGGGCTGGCGTTAAGAGAATATAATTGTCGCTTGGCTAATCGGGTCAAGACATTGACTATCTTCCCCGAAGGATGGGTGAGTTGAACAGTCCTAGAGAAGCAATCAATTTTGGCTTGATGAGCTGACATCCAGTCCATACCCAGAATGATATTAATATCTGAAGATTTAAGGGCTATCAAAGATGCAAGAAAAACAAGTCTGTCGACTTGGATTTCATTTCCATAACTTACCCTAGAGGTCTGCCATCTAGACCCAGGAGTAGAAATTTCCATAGTGGACGGCATGTCACAGAATGCGGTGTTATGCAAACGAGCATAGTTCTCGGATATAAATGAATGAGAGGCTCCTGTATCGAAAAGAACAGATGCCGGGTGGCAATTAACAAGAAGCGTACCGAGAACGACGTTGGGATCCTCTTGAGCTTCTTCGGCCGAGATACAGTTGACATGGCCACGTGAAGCGGTGGCCGGCTTGGCGTGGAACACTTTCCCTGTCGGCTTGCCACGGCCAACAGCTTTAGCAGACTGGTTGGGGTTGGTCTGGGGACACTCACGCATATAGTGACCAGATTCCCCACACTTGAAACAAGTCACGGAACTGGTACGTGGAGGAGCATTGTTAGTTGGACCCCCATAGGGCTTGGCCGGTGCAGACTGTTGAACAGGGCGAGGCGCCTGGAAAGATGGCCTCGGTGTGAACCTGGGTGGCAGGGCAGTGTTGGGTACCCACACGCGGCACTTCTAAGGACCAGCACCGGATGAGGAACCCCTGTCACGGCCATGCTTGCGTGTTGCGTCATAATCAGTCTGACCAGTTTCAGCACTGATGGCCTTGTTGACAAGTTTCTGAAAAGATGTGCACTCATGCAGACGGAGGTCACGGCGAAGCTCAGGACTAAGTCCCTTATGGAACCTTGCTTGCTTCTTGGCGTCAGTAGAAACTTCCTCGGTTGCATATCGTGCGAGGTTACCAAACTCCCTGCTGTAAGCATCCACAGAAAGTCGGCCTTGGGTGAAACTGCAAAATTCCTCACGTTTACGGTCCATGAGACCATCCTAGCAACATAATGTGGTAAAAGAACTAAACTAGGCTTGTATCCATCATACCTATAAGGTACTACTGATTAGTAACACGTGATCCTGATAGAGAGAATAGATCCTAATTCCTTAACCCCCGGTGGAAGAATGGACTGACTCAGATCAGAATGTCATAAGATAAAGGAGTAAAAAGAGCCTTACGTTCCAACCCACAAACAATTCCCCTACATATAACTAAAGAATTTCTAGACTCAACATCGACCAGTTTGGCTTGGAGAACCTACAGGCAGTCCGGCTCTGATACCAACGCTGTCAGGACCCCGACTCGATGTCACATCGATCTAGCCGGTAACACCTCATATCACCTTGCGGCCTCACGCACGGTATCCCCACGGGTGTCGCCTTACCTTTGCCCGGGACCGTTTGCGCCTTTTGGCTCACGTATATGATAGTGTCGCTAGCATCCATATGATAAGGAGCCCGGGCTGACATGACTAGTCGTAAACCCAAAGTGGCACAGACTTACAGGGACAGGCATCCATGACCCAGCTTCGAATGTGTCGGTCATCAGCAAGTGGGTCCGGGCTGTAGCACTGGGCTAGCAGGACTCCGGTAAACCGGGCTGTAGCGGGCTAACAGGACTCCGGTACTCAAAGCGTGACATTTCCCCGAAGGGACAGACACAGGAACGAAGAAGGACACATGCCGGCCAGCCTAAGTGTTCCAGAGCAGTAGCAAGCTACCATGGCTCAGCGGTAACACTAGGAGACATTTCCCGGTAAGAGAGGCTACTAAAGATAAACAACTAGATAGTCAGATCCCACACATACCAAGCATTTCAATCATACACACAATATGCTCGATATGTGCAAATACAACGAAGCATCACAACATGACTCTGTGACACAAGTACTTTATTTAAGGCTCAGGGAGCCATACATAACATACACAAAGGTACGGGTCTCACGACCCAACATTCAAGTCATACAGTCATACAAACCAGCAGCGGAAGTACATTGTCTGAGTACAGACAACTAGTAAAATAAAAGAGGCTTGGAAAGCCTAGCTATACTACGTGGTCCTTCACAAGCTCAGGGTCACCACCTGGGCCTTTAGCCTACTCGTTGATGTCAATGTCTACATAGAACCCATCAGAAGGGGTTGCAGCGTCTTCTGTAAAAATGTAAATTATAGCAACATGAGTACAAGGGTACTCAGCAAGACTTACATCAGATCCTACATACATGCATATTATCAAGAAGGGTTGGTGGAGTTATTGCAGCAAGCCAGCTTTGACTCTTGGCTAGACTATCCTACGATACTTCAACTTGAAATGGTTTTGCGCACACGAGTCCACTACTCACCAATTCAATACACTACCGAGGATCCTCCTCCGTCTTCCTACGGAAGAGCCATCCTCGGCACTCACACTTATCTTGAGGCTTTTAGTAGTTTCCAGTTGCTTGTCTATGAACTGTATAGGCAACCAAGTAGTCCTTTACCGCGGACGCGGCTATTCGAATAGATTATGATAACCCTGCAGGGGTGTACTTCTTCATACACGCTCTCACCACTTACCGTCGTTTACACGACATGTACTCGGCAACCTTCAAGTGGAAGCCCAACGTGGGTGTCGGCCACGACCTACCTAATCACCTAAGCCTCCAGTCCAGGTTTATCGCCTATCCAGGTTCCATCCGCAGGGAGTCCGGCCGAGGTTTCCCATACGGCCCCGAACAATGTGAACAGGGTTCCCGAGATACCTAACGGGTATTCGGTACACCCGGCCACGTACCTACCGCATCACAGCCCACCCCTACGGTCAGCGCTGTCCACGGCCTCCAGTAGGCTACAAACACCAGAAACTACTTGCAACTCCTGGACGGAGAACTAGGGTGAATAAGAAGCCGAGAGGGTCCATTGGTTTCGGGCCCAATGCATGGTAGTAGCTGATTCTTAAATCACACATACAGATCTCAGTGCTTAAGTTCGGTTCAATGAAACAACCCACCATGTACTCCTACATGGCCTCTCATCGATACCTTTACCAAATCGTGTTCACCACACCACTCTCATTACCGACATAAACATTTCACTCTAGCCCATCACCCAGATGAACCAGACCTGACGCGACTCTAAGCATAGCAGGCATAGCAAGGTAGGAACAACACATACATATGGCTCAATCAACTCCTACACATGCTAGTGGGTTTCATCTAGTTACTGTGGCAATGACAGGTCATGCAAAGGAAATAGGTTCAACTACCGTAGCACACAGCAGTTTGAAACGCGTTGTCTTAATGCAGTAAAAGAGAGCAGGAGCGAGAACATGGGATTGTATCGATATGATCAAATGGTTGGTTGCTTGCCTGATGGTTCGATGCACTGATACGGTTCTTCGTTAGGGTAATCACGGCACTCCTCGGAGGCAGAACCTGTCACAAAGGACACCGATACACAACCATCACCAAACAATGTGCAACAATATGATGCATGCATGAAACATGGCAATATGAGTGTGTTGGGCTAATGCAACTAAGACCAGAAGGGTTTGAACCAATTTGAATCAAAGATTCAAATTTCAAACTCAACCATGGCCTTTTAAAGTGTTTTTCCTTGTTCTGCTTAAAACATCAATTTAACTTGTTTGATCATGCATGAAAATAGTACAGATGGATAGATTGGATTTTTCTGATCATTTTTCATATATAATTTGTCCAAATTGGAGTTACAGAATAAAAGTTATGAATTTTTGAAGTTTAAATAATATTCTGGAATTTCCTGATTTAATTTAAATCCAGAAATATAAATATTGCGCCAGCATGACGTCAGCATGACGTCAGCGGTCAACTGCGGCTGGCTGGGGTCAAACCTGACATGTGGGGTCCACACGTCAGTGACAGGGGGGTTTAACAGGGTTAATTTAATCCTAATTAGGAATTAGTGGCGCTGGGGCCCACTGGTCAGTGTCAGGGGGGGGTAGTTAGTTTAACTAATTCGGTTAGTGCTAATCCTAATTAGCTAACAGGGCTGGGCCCACCTGTCAGGGACACAGGGGGGGGTCCTGCCGTGGTCAAGGTGGGTCAAACCCACCGGCGACATGACGCCGGCGAGGCCCGAGACGGTGGCGCGATGCGGAAACGCGCTACTGGGCACGGGCGAGGCCGTGCTTGGGCTCGTTGGAGAGCCCTTGCTCCCGCGCGTCGAACGGTGGTGGTGGCCGTGCCTGTGGTGGCCGGTACCGACGACGGCGAGCTCGTGAGCGGCGGCCGGAGTTCGGCCAATGGCGGGTTAGGCGATGCAGGGCGCTAGGGGAGGCGTTGGTGCGTGCTACGTGCTCCTGGTGAGGTGTGGAGCACAATGGTGTGCTCGGCTTCAAGCTACAATGGCTCCAGCCACGGCGGCGACGAGGCACGGCGGCGGCGAGCTTCGGAGCTCAAGGGGATGGCAGCTACAGGATGCTAGGGACGACGGGGCAAGGGGGAATCGGGTCAGTGGCTCACCGCGGAGCTGCAGGGATGGTTAGCGGGCTCGGGGACGTCCGGTAGCTCTCGATTCGACGGCGACGATCTCCGGTGGCCGAGGAGGGGAACGGCGATGTGGGCGGCGATGCAGGGCTTCCGGAGGGGCTTGGCTTGGTGGGGAGGAAGAGGGGGTCGCGGCGGAGCTCCTGAGCTCAGCGGAGGGGCGAGGGGTGGCCGGTGACGGCTGCTATGGCGAACGGCGGCGATGGTGGTGGTCGGCCGTGAGAGAGAGAGCGAGGGAGAGGAGGGGACGAACCGAGGGAGAGTGAGAGAGAGCAGGGGAGGGCGTGCCGTCGTCCGGGGCATCGAGACGAGGAGGGGAGGGGCAGGCAGGCAGGCGAGCAGGTGGCGTGGCGCGGTGGCGCGCGCGCGCGCCGGCCACACTCCCCTCCCTCTGTCGAGGACGAAGACGAGAGAGGAGGGAGGCGGGCTGGGCCGCCTGCTGGCTGGGCCGGCCAGCTGGCTGGGCTGGACAGGGAGGAGCCCAGGTAAGATTCTCCCTTTTAATTATTTCTGTTTTCTAATTTCTGACATTTGTTTTGATTTAAATAAAATATTAAATCATTTTATAACCTTATGCCAATTTTTGCAGGAGCTAGATATATTATTCCAGAGCTCCCCAACAGGTGGCATAATTTTTGGACATATATTAATATATATAACTAATATATTTCCAATGCAAATATTTATACATTAATTCCAAATGCCCAAAATAAATACCTATGAGCTCTTAAAAATATTGGTTTGATTTTTATCTCTGTCCAATATTTTCAGAGAGCAACATGAGCATTTTCTTGGACCCTTTTGGAGAAATTTTTATTTGGGTCATTTTCAAAAATGATTCTGAGGGTTTCACAAATCCCCATTTCAAATTAAATGGGATTTTAAACATGATGCACACACTCTGATGCATGACTAGCTAGGGTGTGACACAAGGTCACCAAGATGTTAGTTGACAGCGGGGCCGGCTTGAACCTGATCTCCTCCGCGGTGCTCCAGAAACTCCAAATCCCTGACAGTGAGCTTGAAGAAACCAGTACTTTTCAAGGAATCAACCCGGGAAGGAGCAAGCCGAAGGGAAAGATCACGTTGCCGGTAACATTTGGGAGCGAGCTGAATTTCAGGACTGAGAGGGTCACTTTTGACGTTGCTGACTTTCCATTACCTTACAATGGAATCCTTGGCCGTCCAGCACTTGCCAAGTTCATGGCAGCCTTTCATTATGCGTACAACGTACTGAAGATGCCAGGCCCGATAAGTGTCATCTCTGTCCCTGGCGACAAGAAGGATGCCCTTATCTGCGCCGACAAGATCTATCGGGAAGCAGCAGCCGCAACAGATCGCAAATCACTTGCCGCTAAAGCTCCCGTGGGGAAGAAGAAGACCAAGTCCGGCAAGAGTTCTGATGCCCACTCCGGCAAGCGCACCTCTTCGGAGTGCTGCGCTACCATCGAGGACGCACCATCGAGCTCCACCGACAAGTGTAAGAAGGCGATGGTAGCTCCACCAGAGACCAAGAAGGTGTCCGCCAAGGAGGATGGCACTGGTGGTACCTTCACCATCAGTGCCACTCTCGACCCCAAATAGGATAGTGCGCTCGTTGCTTTCCTGCGGGCGAATGTCGACGTGTTTGCATGGCAACCGTCTGACATCCCCGGTATTCCCAGGAAAGTAATTGAGCACCACCTTGCCGTCTGTCCTCATGCGCAGCCCGTCAAGCAGAAAGTCAGGAAACAGGCAGTGGAGCGCCAAGAATTCATCGCAGAAGAAATCAAGAAGTTGGAAGCAGCAGGCCTTGTCAGAGGAGTGCTCCATCCCACGTGGCTGGCCAATCCTGTTTTCGTGCGCAAGGCTAACGGGAAATGGAGGCTTTGTATCGACTTCACTGATGTCAATAAAGCTTGTCCCAAAGACCCATTTCCCTTGCCGCGCATCGATCAGATTGTTGACTCCACGGCCGGATGTGATTTGCTCTCATTTCTTGATGCATACTCAGGATACCATCAGATCTTCATGGCAGAAGAGGATGAGGAGAAGACCGCATTCATCACCCCGTGTGGCACGTACTGTTTCGTACAGATGCCTTTCGGTTTGAAGAATGCTGGGTCAACATTTGCAAAGGTAGTCCACCATGCTTTTGAGCCGCAAATGCACAGAAATGTGGAAGCCTACATGGATGACATAGTGGTCAAGAGCAAGGACAGGGCGACCCTGATTCAAGATTTGGACGAGACATTTGCAAACCTGCGCAAGATCAATCTCAAGCTTAACCCCGAGAAGTGCGTGTTTGGAGTCCCTTTCGGCAAGCTTCTTGGGTTCTTCGTGTCTCAACGGGAATTGAAGCCAATCCCGACAAGATCAAGGCCATTGAGCAGATTGAAGCACCGAAGCGCGTCAAGGATGTACGAAGGCTTGCCGGTTGCGTGGCTGCTCTCAGCAGGTTTATCTCTAGATCTACTCAGCGCCCTGCCATTTTTCGAAATATTGAAAAAGGCAGGTCCAATGAAATGGACTCCGGAGGCGGAGGCTGCGCTGCAGGACTTGAAGAGATACCTGTCCTCCACTCCAACACTTGTCGCACCTAAGCCACAAGTGAAGTTGCTGCTATATATAGCGGCAACCAATCAAGTGGTTAGTGCTGCGTTAGTGGCGGAGAGGGAGGCAGATGATGAGCCAGCAACCACGGCAGATACATCCAGCGACAAGCAGGGGGCTTCGCCGACAAGCTCTGGTCCCGACAAGGATGGATCTGCGCAGGAGCATGATAAGATGCAGAAGAGAATGGTGCAGCGCCCAGTTTACTTTGTCAGATCCCTTCTGCAGGGAGCTAGGTCAAGGTACTCTGGTGTGCAGAAATTGCTTTTCGGCCTTCTCATGGCCTCGAGAAAGCTGCGCCATTACTTCCAAGCACATGAGATCACAGTCGTCACTCGTTTTCCGCTGAAGAGGATACTGCAAAATCCAGAAGCAACAGGCAGGATTGTCGGGTGGGCTCTGGAACTATCAAGCTTTGGCCTCAAGTTTGAAAGCACTTCAACTATCCAAAGCAGCGCATTGGCAGAATTCATAGCAGAATGGACGCCAACACCAGATGAAGAAATTCCAGAGACGAGCATCCCCGTCAAGGAAGCAAGCAAAGAGTGGCTGATGTACTTTGATGGTGCCTTCTCGCTGCAAGGCGCCGGTGCGGGCGTGCTGCTTGTCGCACCCACCGGAGAGCACCTCAAGTACATAGTCCAGATGCACTTTCCCAAGGGGCAAGCAACCAACAATACTGCAGAGTATGAAGGATTGCTTGCCGGTCTCAGGATCGCTGCAGACCTTGGGATCAAGAAGCTCATTTTCAAGGGTGACTCACAGCTTGTCGTCCGCCAAGTGAACAAGAACTATCAAAGTCCGTTGGTGGAAGCATATGTTGATGAAGTGAGAAAGCTAGAAGAGCAGTTTGACGGCCTACAGATGGAGCATGTTCCGAGAGCTCAGAATGACATTGCTGATGGCCTGTCAAAGTGCGCCGCACTAAAGTTGCATGTGGAACCAGGGGTCTTTGTGCTCAAGCTGAATCAACCATCCGTAACGCCATCAACTAGACAGAACAAGAAGAGGAAGTTGATTTCTGGTAACTACTTTCCGGCAGAGCTCCCCGAAGCCGCCGCCAAGAAAGTCCCCAAGATCAACACCAAGGGTGCTGAGGAGCGATCTGCTCCGGCAAGCCTTATGGTTTGTTCTGTCGTAGCAGACGCTCCCGACAAGCTTTGCTCCGGCAAACTTGCCGGGGAACATCAAGCTCCGGCTGAGCCGCAGGTGCTCGCCGTGGAAGCAGATGTTCCCGCAGCAGCAGATGTGCCTTTAGTCCTTGTTGTCGAGCCACAAGCTCCAGCATGGGCACAGCAGATTGTCCATTTCCTTCAGACAGGAGAACTTCCCGAAGAGCAAGAAGAAGCGGAAAAAGTAGCCCGGCAGTCAAGTATGTACCAGTTTGTCGATAGCATACTGTACAGAAGAAGACTCAACGGTGTGAAATTAAAGTGTATTTGCCGGGAAGACGGACAAAAGCTGTTGGCAGAGATACATGGAGGCATATGTGGTCACCACATTGGTGCAAGAGCACTTGCCAGCAAAGCTTTCTGGCAAGGTTTCTTTTGGCCGACAGCCCTCCAGGATGCAACTACACAAGTAACCAAGTGTGAAGCGTGCCAGTTCCATTCCAAGCAGATACACTAGCCAGCTCAAGCTCTCCAGACGATCCCTTTATCCTAGCCATTTTCGTTCTGGGGGCTCAACATCCTCGGCCCCTTCCCCCGAGCTGTCGGGGGCTTTGAGTACTTGTACGTCGCAATCGACAAGTTCACAAAGTGGCCGGAAGTGGAAACAGTGAGGAAGGTGACAGCACAGTCAGCGGTCAAGTTCTTCAGGTCGATTGTTTGCCGTTTCGGGATCCCTAACAGGATCATCACCGACAACGGCACACAATTCACGAGCCGCACCTTCATGCAGTACGTCCAAGATTTTGGCGCCAAGGTCTGCTTCGCTTGTGTTGCTCATCCGAGAAGCAACGGTCAAGCGGAGAGGGCAAATGCTGAAGTGCTGCGCGGGCTCAAGACCAGAACTTTCGACAGGCTGCGCAAAAGTGGAAGAAACTGGATCGAGGAGCTGCCGGTGGTTCTTTGGTCGATCAGGACGACGCCAAAACGAGCCACTTGCCAGACACCTTTCGCTCTAGTCTATGGAGCAGAGGCAGTTCTCCCCACGGAACTCGTATACGGATCTCCTCGAGTGCTCGCTTATGATGAGCCTGAGCAAGAGCAGTTGCGACAAGATGACGCGCTGCTCCTTGAGGAGGATCGTCTTCAGGCTGCTGTACGAGCTGCTCCATACCAGCAAGCTTTGCGCCGCTACCATAGCCGCAAAGTTAAAGCCAGAAGCTTCGAGGAAGGCGACCTTGTTCTTCGGCGCGTTCAATCCGCCAAGAATTCCAACAAGTTGACGCCGAAGTGGGAAGGCCCTTATCGGGTGAAACGAGTCACTAGGCCTGGCGCTGTCCGCCTTGAGACCGAACATGGCACTCCGGTGAGCAACTCCTTGAATATTGAGCATCTTCGTAAGTTCTACCCGTAGGGCGCGGTTGCCGGAACCCGTTCTGGCAACCACCTTTTGTACAAGTCTTGACGATGTTGCATGTAATCCTTTGTACAAAGCCAGGAGCAGATCCCGTGCATAAGTAAAGCTCATGTGCTCCGCACATCTTGTCGATTTCATGCATTATATTCTTTTTTTGCATACGTTATCTGACACTTTGTGCAGCACCTACCCCCGGTAAGCTATAACGAGCCGAAAGTCTCCATATCGTTGTTTTCTCTTCTTTCTTTTTCTCAACAAAGGAAAGGAAGGTCCCCTCGCACACAAGTTTACCGGGGGGAAAGGAGAAGATAATGGTGTGGACCAAGCGTCATTTAAGGAAGTTTCGCCTTGCCGGGAAGCAAACGACAGAAAAGCTAAGTTGCCAAAGTTTGAGCAATTAGTTTTAATTTTTAAGTTATCTTCCTCGGACGATCGTGCTTTGTATGGAAAACCTGTGCGCGAAGGAACCAACTCGCAGCTAGTTGCGCCCTTACTTTGTTTCGAGTCCGCTCAACAACTTAAGTGTGCTGCATCTAGTCACGACAAGGTTTCTTGTCGGAAGCGGCACCGCCAGCAGCTGCTGACGTCCCGCACTCAGCGCTTGCGGCTCGGGTGCCTGCGCCGACAAGTTCCCTAAAAGCATAGGGTAAAAACATACAAAGGAAGGAATCTAGTAAAGGAAATAACATAGCAATTGATACCAGAAATAGAGTTATATTACAAGATAGCTTGTCGCAGCTCTAATAAATTGTTCTCGTGACATGGCCAGCAACGACAAGGAGAAAATAAAATGGGCGGCCTAGTCTACGTGATCGCCCTCTACCCTCTTGATCTCGCTCACCTTGTCCACAATGGGTGCGACAAGGGCCTTGAGAGCATCCCGATCAGCATCCGGCGGCAAGGATTTGAGGACATTGGTGAGGTTGAGGCCTGGATTACGGAAGGCCACCTTCATCAGCACCTTCTGGAGAACTCCCGCGCAAATCCTGCGCGACTCGTCAGCCAGCTACTTTGGGATCCTCTCCCGGAGTCGCTGGAGTGCCGTCGGCACGCCCTTGAAGAACAGGCTGAGCTTGGCGCTGGGTTGGAGATGCTCGTCGGAGGGATACCCAAAGTCCTCCATCCCCAGCTGCGCCAGCTCCCCGTTGATGGCAGCGGCAGCATCCACAAGACCTTCAGTCCAATGCTCCACCGTCTCCCTGAAGGCGTCGTGGGCGGCAGCAGCATTCGCCAGCAGCAACTCGTCAGCCTTGATCTTCTCCGACAAGGTCACCTCTCGCTCCCTGGCGGCGTCCAGTGTCTGAGTCAGCGTAGCCAGCTTCAACTCGAGATCCGCGTTGGAGTCCTTGGCGGCGCTGAGCTCCTTGTTCCTCTCAGCGAGAAGACCCTGCAGCTCACCATGGGCGGCAGCATCCTTCTCGCGCTCACGCTTGAGCGCGGCGAGCTCCTCGCCGCTCTTCCTGATATTGGCCTCCAGCTGCGCCACCTTCGCCTCCAGCTCTTTCTTGGCGGCCTCTGCAGTTGCGGCAGCATCCCTTGCTTCCTTGAGAGCCCCGCCAAGTGTTTCCTCGCGCGCGACAAGCTCCTCCTCGTAGCTGTCGAGGTTGGCCTTCCGCTGCACCAACTCGCCTTCTCACGCGGACTGCTTCTCGGCAGCAAGCCTTTGTTCCTCCTTAGCTTCGGCCTTCTCGAGAAGGAAGGCTGTACGCTCTTCGGCGAGTCGCTCCCGCTCCTGTGCCAGGGACCGGAGAGCTTCTTGATTGAGGCCCCGGAGCTCCTCTGTGCGTTTCTCCATATCGACTCCCGCCTTCACGACAAGCGCTTCCCGGGAAGCCAGCTTGGCTTGTCGTGCGTGGTAGAGTGACAACAGCTTCCGCAGCAGCTGCTCCTCCTCAGGCTCGCCACTGCTGCTGCTTGGCGCATCGACCAACGACAGCCCGGCGGAGGCGAGCAGCTCCTCACCGAAAGTTTCTCCTTCGGCCGGCGCCCTGGATCTAGACGCCCAGGGGAGTTTGATGAAGATACCGTCTCCGGCCTTCAAGTAGGCGCCGGGCTGGGGCTCTTCAAAGCCTGGCTCCGCGGCAGTGGCGGAGGGATCGGCGGTCGGCGTAGCGCCTGGTGCTCCTGCGGCCTTAGGGCCCGTCAGACCGATCGCCCGACCCCTCGCCAGCTTCTGTGGCGGCAGCCTTGGCGGCCTCTTCGCCGGTGGGCTCATCAGCACCGGCCCCTTCTTCGGTGGCGGCGGCGTCGTCATTGCTGCCACGCGCGCCTTCCTCGCCGGCGTCCTCGGTCTCCATTGGCTCAGCAGCAGATGGATCTGAAGAACGAAGAAGAGAGAAAAGTCAAGCAGAAATCCAAGAAAGGGAATTCAGAAGAAGAAGGGCCCAAGGGAAGATTTCAGGCAAGAAGATTACCTGTACTAGGATCTGCGGTCGCGGTCTCAACCGCCGGAGGATCACTGGTGCCGACCCTTGCTGGAGAATTGTCCCTTGCCGGGGAGTTCTCCCTTGCCGGAGAGCGCTCCCTTGCCGGGGACTCCTCCCTTGGCGGCGTAGTCGAAGCAGATGGCACTTCGGGGGCGGCTTCCGGGCCCTCCTGGTGAGGCTGTTCTGCTCCTGCACGAGTCAACAAGCAAGATATCAGCAAAGGTAAAAGCACTCATGCGCGCCTGATAGCAGGAAGCAAACTATGAACTTACGCTAGGGGCTGCACTAGGGGCTGCTTTGGGGAGTGGTTGCCGGGTCCGTCAAGGTGGTCTCGGACACACCCTCTGCTGACACGGTGTGGTCATCCTCGATGACGATCACCGCGGCCTTGGATCTCTTCGCTGCTCTCTGGGCCAGCGTCCTAAAAAGGAATAGGTTCAGATTGAAGCAAGTCAGATACAAGACAAAAACAGCAAGAATTGGAGAGCTACAAGAACACCAAAGAAACTTACTCTTCTTCCTCCTCGTCGGAGCTGAGCGCAGAGAGATCAAAGTCCGGCTCCCCTCCGGTGCGGCGAGGCGGAGGAGTAGGATCCCTTGCCCGCCTGGCAGGGGCGGTGGCGGTGGACCGGGAAGATCCCGCTCCAGTTGCCGCGGCAGCGTGAGGCGCTCCCGCGGCAACACTGCTTGCCGCGGTAGAGCGTGTCGCACGGCTTGGCGGCTGTTGGCTCGTTTGCCGCCCCGCTACGTCCCCGGCCCTGCAGAGACGCCTTCTTGGTGGGGCTGGGGGCTCCGCCTGCGGCAAGCTGTCTGAAGGCTCGGGCTCTTCCTCGCCGGCCTCGCTCGGCTCAGCTTCAGGGCTGGCAAGATCTTCCTCGCCAGCAAACTCCGCGCGCTCGGCAAGGCTTTCCGCCTCTGCTGCCTCCGCCTCCTCCATGGTGAATCCAAACTCGCCCGCGGCAACTGCTGCCGCCACCTCTTCCAGCCTGGTGGCGATGCGCTGCATCTCATCATCAGTGGTGTCGCGGGTGAGACTCTTCTGTTCGTCAGCGCGGACCGGCACCTCTACCAAGTCGTCGAAGAACGCTTGTACGACATCATCCGCAGGTTCTTGCCGGGTTGGGGCGATTCCGTGCGAATCGCACAACGGCATCATCGTGCAAATCCGGTCAAGCGATGAATTGTTGCACAACGGAGCGATGTTGTACTATTTCGTACGGATGCCTTTTGGTTTGAAGAATGCTAGGTCAACATTTGCAAAGGTAGTCCACCACGCTTTTGAGCCGCAAATGCACTGAAATGTGGAAGCCTACATGGATGACATAGTGGTCAAGAGCAAGGACAGGGCGACCCTGATTCAAGATTTGGACGAGACATTTGCAAACCTGCGCAAGATCAATCTCAAGCTTAACCCCGAGAAGTGCGTGTTTGGAGTCCCTTCCGGCAAGCTTCTCGGGTTCTTCGTGTCTCAGCGGGGAATTGAAGCCAATCCCGACAAGATCAAGGCCATTGAGCAGATTGAAGCACCGAAGCGCGTCAAGGATGTACGAAGGCTTGCCGGTTGCGTGGCTGCTCTCAGCAGGTTTATCTCTAGATCTGCTGAGCGCGCCCTGCCATTTTTCAAAATATTGAAAAAGGCAGGTCCAATGAAATGGACTCCGGAGGCGGACGCTGCGCTGCAGGACTTGAAGAGATACCTGTCCTCCACTCCAACACTTGTCGCACCTAAGCCACAAGAGGAGTTGCTGCTCTATATAGCGGCAACCAATCAAGTGGTTAGTGCTGCGTTAGTGGCGGAGAGGGAGGCAGATGATGAGCCAGCAACCACGGCAGATACATCCAGCGACAAGCAGGGGGCTTCGCCGACAAGCTCTGGTTCCGACAAGGATGGATCTGCGCAGGAGCATGATAAGATGCAGAAGAGAATGGTGCAGCGCCCAGTTTACTTTGTCAGGGATTCTCTGGAAGCACTGAAATTATCGGTAACAAATAGTTTTGTTATAAGGTGATTTGTAACGGGTAACAAGCAATAAAAGTAAATAAGGTGCACCAAGGTGGAGCAATCCTTTTTGTAGCAAAGCACAAGCCTGGACAAGTTCTTATATAGAGAAAAACGCTCCTGAGGACACATGGGAATTATTGTCAAGCTAGTTTTCATCACGCTCATATGATTCGCGTTCGTTACTTTGCTAATTTGATATGTGTGTGGACCGGTGCTTGGGTACTGCCCTTTCTTGGACAAGCATACCACTTATGATTAACCCCTATTGCAAGCATCGGCAACTACAAAAGAAGTATTAAGGTAAACCTAACCATAGCTTGAAACATATGGATCCAAATCAGCCCCTTACGAAGCAACGCATAAACTATGGTTTAAGCTTCTGTCACTCTAGCAACCCATCATCTAGTTATTACTTCCCAATGCCTTCCTCTAGGCCCAAATAATGGTAAAGTGTCATGTAGTCGATGTTCACATAACACCACTAGAGGAGAGACAACATACATCTCATAAAAATATCGAACGAATACCAAATTCACATGACCACTAATAGCAAGACTTCTCCCATGTCCTCAGGAACAAACGTAACTACTCAGAAAGCATATTCATGTTCATGATCAGAGGGGTATTAATATGCATTAAGGATCTGAACATATGATCTTCCACTAAATAAACCAACTAGCATCAACTACAAGGAATAATCAACACTACTAGCAACCCACAGGTACCAATCTGAGGTTTTGGTACAAAGATTGGATACAAGAGATGAACTAGGGTTTGAGAGGAGATGGTGCTGGCTAAGATGTTGACGGATATTGACCCCCCTCCCGATGAGAGGATCGTTGGTGATGACGAGGATGATGATTTCCCCCTCCCGGTGGAAAGTTTCCCCGGCAGAACAGCTCTGCCGGAGCCCTAGATTGGTTCCACCAAGGTTCCGTCTCGTGGCAGTGGAGTTTCGTCCCGTAAGCTTGCTTATGATTCTATCTAGGGTAAAAGACTTCATATAGCAGAAGATGGCCACCGGAGGGCTGCCAGGGGGCCCATGAGGCAGGGGGCGCGCCTAGGGGGTAGGGCGTGCCCCCCATCATCGTGGCCAGGATGTGGGGCCCCTCTGGTACTTCTTCCGTTCAATATTTATTAATTCCAAAAATGACTTCTGTGGAGTTTCAAGACTTTTGGAGCTATGCAGAATAGGTCTCTAATATTTGCTCCTTTTCCAGCCTAGAATCCCAGCTGCCGGCATTCTCCCTCTTCATGTAAACCTTGTAAAATAAGAGAGAATAGCCATAAGTATTATGACATAACATGTAATAACAGCCCATAATGCAATAGATATCGATATAAAAGCATGATGTAAAATGGACGAACCAACTCCCCCAAGCTTAGACCTCGCTTGTCCTCAAGCGGAAGCTAATATCGAAAAATATGTCCACATGTTTAGAGATAGAGGTGTCGATAAAATAAAATACGGACTTGAGGGCATCATGATCATTCTTATAACAACAACATAAATGTATTTTGTCATATGATTTCTTATGCTCAAGTAACAATCTATCCACAATGTCAAGTATGAATTAGAAACTTCATTGAGAACCAACAAACTATGATCTCGGTCATTGAAGAATTGCAATTTATCATAACATCAGAAAGAGTCAATATAAGAGCTTTTCAGCAAGTCCACATACTCAACTATAATTTAGTCTTTCACAATTGCTAACACTCATGAAATACTTATGGTTATGGAGTTTTAATCGGACACAGAGAAAGATAGGGGCTTATAGTGTCGCCTCCCAACCTTTCGCCTCAAGGGTAATGTCAACAATAATAGTTCATGCTAACTTACATCCAATTGGATATATGTATCAGGATCTTTCCAACACGAGGTGCTTGCCAAAGGATAAAATGTAAAAAGGAAAGGTGAAGATCACCATGACTGTTGTATAAGACAGAAAGTAAAAGATAGGCCCTTCACAGAGGGAAGAAGAGGTTGTCATGTGCTTTTATGGTTGGATGCATGGAATCTTAATGCAAAAGAACGTCACTTTATATTGCCCCTTGTGATATGAACCTTTATTATGCAGTCCGTCACTTTTATTACTCCCATATCACAAGATCGTATAAAGCTTTTATCCACACTAATAAGTCATACATATTTAGTGAGCAATTTTTATTGCATGCATCATGACAACTTACTTGAAGGATCTTATTCAATCCATAGGTAGGTATGGTGGAATCTCATGGCAAAACTGGGTTTAAGGATATTTTGAAGCACAAGTAGTATCTCTACTTGGTGCAAGGAATTTTTCTAGCATGAGGGGGAAAGGCAAACTCAACATGTTGGATGATCCATGACAATATACTTTAATTAAGATGTGAGAAAACATAACCCATTAGGTTGTCTTCCTTGTCCAACATCAACTCTTTAGCATGTCATACTTTAATGAGTGCTCACAATCATAAAAGATGTCCAAGATAGTATATTTATATGTGAGAACCTATCTTTCTTTATTACTTCCTATTAATTTCAACGATGACCAAAACTATGTTTGCCAACTCTCAATAACTTTTATATATCATAGACTTTATATGTGAAGTCATTGCTCTCCATAAGATCAATATGATCTCTTTATTTATTTTTATTCTTTCTTTTACATTTATTCCCTCAATATCATATATAGCAAGATAGAAAAGCCCTTGACTCAACACTAATCTTTATTATATATAGCTCACGGACTCGATTGCATAGAGGGATCATAAAGCAAAACTCAAGACTAATTCATACCAAAACTTTATTCTACTATATCAAGATATTACCAAAAGGAACGAACTAAGAAAAATGGTAAAGGTAGGTGTGTGATGGTGATACTATGCTGGGGCACCTCCCCCAAGCTTGGCAGTTGCCAAGGGGAGTGCCCATACCCATGTGTTTTATGTCCTCGGACGTGGTGATGATGGAGTTGTTGATGATATAGGCTTCTTCCTTAATTTGCGCTTGAGGATGAAATTTTGCTCCCTTAGATCATCGATGTCCTTCTCAAGGCTTAATATCCTTTTCCATAGTTCCTGTTTGTTCTCCTGCAAGAGACGAAAAGGGGTAAACTCGATCTTAGGTTTGTTTGCTCTATCAGGGAGGCTTGACTTTTTAAAATCCACATGCATGTCCCCAGGTTGAGGTAATGGGACTTCATCTTCATCTGAGCTCGTCTCCTCCTTTCCTTTAGGCTCGTAGTCTTCCTCTTCCTCAGTGGTCCAGCCACAATGCTCCAAGTTCCCGTAGACTTTAGGATCTGCAAGGTAATCAGCCACATAGCTTTCTCCCTCCGAATCCTGAGACGACATATTGCTCTGATCTGCGGCAGAAACAGCTCGAAACAAAAACAGAGGATATTTGCATGATACAGTGGTCAAAGCCTTTGGGAGGTTATATAATGAATTTTTACTTACCAAAAGAAGTATCATGCAAGAAAACGGAGTCTGGAGAGCACACGAGGTGCCCACGAGGCTGGGGGCACGCCCAGGGGGGTAGGGCGCGCCCTTCACCCTCGTGGATGCCTCGTGTCCTTCCTGGACTATTTCTTATTTTCCTATTTTCTTAAATATTCCAAAACGGAGAAAAATTGCTATTAGAACTGTTTTGGAGTCGGTTTACTTACCGTACCACATACCTATTCCTTTTCGGAGTCTGAAACGTTCTAGAAAGTTTCCCTTATGTATTCCTCCGGGGTTATGGTTTCAATAACATTAGTTTCAACATTTATAGGATTACCTGAGATATAATGTTTGATTCTTTGACCGTTCACCACCTTCGGATTTGTGCCTTCAAAGTTGTTGATTTTTATGGCACCGGAACGATAGACCTCCTCGATAACGTAAGGGCCTTCCCATTTAGAGAGAAGTTTTCCTGCAAAAAATCTTAACTGAGAGTTGAATAGCAACACATAATCACCTACGTTAAACTCACGCTTTTGTATCCTTTTGTCATGCCATCTTTTCACTTTTTCTTTAAATAGTTTGGCATTCTCGTAAGCCTGGGTTCTCCATTCATCAAGTGAGCTAATGTCAAATAACCTCTTCTCACCGGCAAGTTTGAAATCATAATTGAGCTCTTTAATAGCCCAATATGCCTTATGTTCTAGTTCGAGAGGTAAGTGACATGCTTTTCCATAAACCATTTTATATGGAGACATACCCATAGGATTCTTATATGCAGTTCTATAAGCCCATAATGCATCATCAAGTTTCTTGGACAAATTCTTTCTAGATCTATTAACAGTCTTTTGCAAAATTAATTTAAGCTCTTTGTTACTCAATTCTACTTGACCACTAGACTGAGGGTGATAAGAAGATGCAATTCTATGATTAACATCATACTTAGCAAGCATTTTACGAAAAGCACCATGAATAAAATGTGAACCACCATCAGTCATTAAATATCTAGGGACTCCAAACCTTGGAAAAATAACTTCTTTAAGCATCTTAATAGAGGTGTTATGATCAGCATTACTAGTTGGAATAGCTTCTACCCACTTAGTAACGTAATCAATAGCAACTAAAATATGTGTATACCCATTAGAGGCAGGAAAAGGTCCCATATAATCAAAGCCCCAAACATCAAACGAATCAATAACAAGAGAATAATTCATATGCATTTCTTGACGTATACTAATATTACTAATTCTTTGACATTCATCAGAAGACAATACAAACTTACGGGCATCCTTGAAAAGAGTAGGCCAATAAAAACCGGATTGCAATACCTTATGTGCAGTTCTATCTCCAGCGTGGTGTCCTCCGTAAGCCTCGGAGCGACAATTGCGTAGGATCTGTTCTTGTTCATGCAAAGGTACACAACATCTAATAACACCATCTACTCCTTATTTATAAAGGTGTGGATCATCCCAAAAGTAATGTCTTAAATCATAGAAAAACTTTTTCTTTTGCTGGTATGTGAAACTAGGTGGTATGAATTTAGCAACAATGTAATTAGCATAATCAGCATACCATGGAGCAATACGAGAAGTATTTATGACAGCTAATTGTTCATCAGGAAAGCTATCATCAATAGGTAGTGGGTCATCAAGAACATTCTCTAACCTAGAAAAGTTGTCTGCAACGGGGTTCTCAGCTCCCTTTCTATCAATAATATACAAATCAAATTCTTGTAGTAGGAAAACCCATCCCGGTGTTGGATATTGGATACAAGAGATGAACTAGGGTTTGAGAGGAGATGGTGCTGGTTAAGATGTTGATGGATATTAAGGTAAACCTAACCATAGCATGAAACATATGGATCCAAATCAACCCCTTACGAAGCAACACATAAACTAGGGTTTAAGCTTATGTCACTCTAGGAACCCATCATCTACTTATTACTTCCCAATGCCTTCCTCTAGGCCCAAATAATGATAAAGTGTCATGTAGTCGATCTTCACATAACACCACTAGAGGAGAGACAACGTACATCTCATCAAAATATCGAACGAATACCAAATTCACATGACTACTAATAGCAAGACTTCTCCCATGTCCTCAGGAACAAACGTAACTACTCACAAAGCATATTCATAAAGCATATTCATGTTCATGATCAGAGGGGTATTAATATGCATTAAGGATCTGAACATATGATCTTCCACTAAATAAACCAACTAGCATCAACTACAAGGAGTAATCAACACTACTAGCAACCCACAGGTTCGAATCTGAGGGTTTGGTACAAAGATTGGATACAAGAGTTGAACTAGGGTTTGAGAGGAGATGGTTTTGGTGAAGATATTGATGGAGATTGACCCCCTCCCGATGAGAGGATCGTTGGTGATGACGATGATGATGATTTCCCCCTGCCGGAGGAAAGTTTCCCGGCAGAACTGCTCCGCCAGAGCCCTAGATTGGTTCCGCCAAGATTCTGCCTCGTGGCGGCGGAGTTTTGTCCCATAAGCTTGCTTATGATTTTTTCTAGGGTAAAAGACTTCATATAGCAGAAGATGGCCACCAGACGGCTGCCAGGGGGCCCACTAGGCAGGTGGCGCGCCCAGGGGGGTAGGGCGCGCCCCCACCCTCGTGGCTAGGGTGTGGGCCCCCTCTGGTACTTCTTACGCTCAATATTTATTATTAATTCCAAAAATGACTTTCGTGGAGTTTCAGGACTTTTGGGGCTGTGCAGAATAGGTCTCTAATATTTTCTCCTTTTCCAGCCCAGAATCCCAGCTGCCGGCATTCTCCCTCTTCATGTAAACCTTATAAAATAAGAGAGAATAGCCATAAGTATTGTTACATAACGTGTAAGATCAGCCCATAATGCAATAAATATCGATATAAAAGCATGATGCAAAATGGACGTATCACCCACCCCTCTAACTTATATAAGGAGGGGTATGGCACCCCAAGAGGGGGTGGGGGTATTTTTGGACAAGTCTAGATAGACAGACAAGTCAATAGCTCTCGAAATAGAGCACCCCTGTAATCGTGATCATCATCATCAATATCAATGAAGCAGGATGTAGGCTTTTACCTCCATCATGAGGGGCAGAACCTGGGTAAAACCTCGCGTCTCTTGTCGCACTCAACCCCTCTCAAGCTACCACATAGATGTGTTGGCCCCGTGACTAAGTCTTGACACTAAGGACATCTATCGTGACAAATCCTCGACACTCGGTGTTTAGACAAATTAAAGTTCGAGCAGCATATTTGTTGTAGTATGATAAACTGAACCACATATGAACTGTTACTCTGTTCATTTCAAAATATTGTGCACATTAGCCATGGTAAAATTAAGCAAGCTTTGGTCAAAATCTGTGGCGCTCATTATGTTCGCGGCAACCATAGGGGAACCCTAGCTATCCCCTTCCGCCTTGGTCCGAAGGCGAGGAGTGGGTGTGTCACACCCACACACCTAGCCACCAAAGAATAACAATCCAAAAAGAGTTAGAATTAGCTGTTACTGCCAACCTCCACAAAAGTTTGATGCCAGACTCAGAACTGAGGAGCACCCAACAACCACAGTGCCACTCTCCTAAAGAACCATACATCCACGGGAGGTCCAATGAGGTCAAAACACACAAGGCACCATCTCCGCCCTACCCGAGACCAGTTTTGGGTTTTCTCTAGAGATCCTGATTTGGGTGAAGAGGAGAGACATCAATGGTGCCTCTAGGGAGAAATTTAACACACACACACACACACATACAATTGTGTCACAGTGTCCAGATAAGGCAGCTGTGGGGGCGAATGAGTTGAGGAGGATAGGATCTTGACCTTCTAATCTGGAGGGGATGGGGGGAAATATGGTTCGAGACCACAACCAACACAATCCTAGCCACTCATGTAGAAAACATAGCCATCTAGCACATCCGACACACGCTACTTTGCCATCTAGGGTGCCTCCTAGGTTTCTTGGGTGGTCTGCAAGGGAATGAAGCGGCAAAACCCTCACCACGACCTTCATCGCCAAGCACGCAATCTTTCCCTATGAACACCTCTAATGGAAACATGAGAGGGAGAGGGTGGAGGGGGTGGCAGTGTTGGGGAAACCCCTAGTCGCCTCAGAGTCCCCGGATTCACTTGAATGATAGTAAAAATCTCCAAGCCAACCAAGCAAAAGTTGTATCAAAATATCAAGAGGCCTTGGGAGAAAAATGTGATGGCCCTCAAAACATCCCAAGGGCATCCACTAGCAAGCAGCATACACTGAACTCAAAAATCTCTCAAGAAATTTGTCGCATTCATTTCTATGGTTGATCCATTTTCTTTAGAGAGAAAGACGATCCTATTATTAGTCACCCTAGAAAGAATAGGTTTTGACGTAAATCTTCTTAGATCCTGACCTAGGTCAGAAGAAAGAAACTGGAAAGAAGAATGAAACCACAATCGAATTGTGGAATTACCTCACCAGCCATGATTCCTGGGGTGAGCTTCCTTGAGGACGTGATTTAGGTCCACGGTGGTGGTTAATAGGTGGGATGTAGAATGATGATTGTTTGGGGGTACCTATGTTGAGGTAGATAAGGTGATATTTATAGAGAATGAAAGAAGCACAGTTGCAAATACTCTTTATATTGGTAAATTAAAAGGTGTGGAGGAATCAATTAATGGTCAATGTAAACCATGATCTCTATTCATGCGGCGATGGAAATGTAGGAAAATTCTAAATTCACCCATTTTTAGATCAAACGGGAAGTAAGTTAGTACAGAGATATGACCAATACATGGCTATATTTATGGGTTATGAAAACGTATACAGGTAATAGTTGTTTTTGATAAAATTTATTAGCGTTAGTCAAATTGTTTTTCTTGAGAGAATATAGTAGCACTAATTTCGTTGGAGAGGATTTTGTTATTTTAACTAGCATTATGTATGTGATGGGACATATGTTTATCGACAACAAATGGATTTGTTGTTATCAATGAATTTGTTTCATTGATGATATTTTGTGCTATTTCATTTTTAGTAGATTTTGACATTTATTTTGAAACAAATCTATGTGGTGAGATAAAAATGTTAACTATTCTGTAAAGAAGATGGGGATAAAAAATAGTACACGCTATCGATGAGGACCTTTTCTGTTCTTCACAAATGAGTATACTAGACATATGCCTCAAAAGTTTTATTAAAAAATTCTACAAGAAATGCTTAAATATCTTATGTTAAGGACGACGTTCATGGTTAAGATTATGAATCATTTGACTATAATGAATACAACATAACTCTATGGAGGTCACGGGCATAACTTAGAAAGATGGACATGAAAAGTAAATTAGTTCACTATAAATGTGACATACACTTGTAGTTTTGACTGTATATGTGGTGTACACATATGTCGGTGTACTAGAGTAGGGGTACCCTAGTATCCCGAATTTGTGCACGGGCAGTTGCAGCACCCCGCGGCAAGGCTTGTCGGGTGACCACCAAGGTCCTCCATGGTTCCTTTGGAGCCATTCAAGAACAAAGTATTCAAGCCAAGGAGACAAGGCCCCGGCAAGAGGAGCTTGCCGGGAAGGCCAACCAAGGCATCTCAAGGAACTTGCCGCGACGCGCCGCGCGTCCCGGCAAGGCCCAGTGAGCGACAAGCTTCCGGACGCGACAAGACAACGACCGCGGCAAGGCGCTTGCCGCGGCAAGCTACCACTCTGTACCCACGCTCCAACACATCCACCAACGTGTCGCCCCGGGGCCTTTCCAGGCGCGCGTGGCAAGAGGCTATGCAGCCAGCGGTGCGCGGTGGCAAGCGACGCTGACAAGATTGCCATCATGGCGAGCGGTGGCGTCCCTGACGGTCCCTTTTTTGCACTATTTAGGCGACACAGACGGGCATTTAATGCCTTTGTCCCCTGCCGTCAGGGTTAGGTATGATACACTGTACAGGTGGTTATACCAACCGCAATTCCTTTACCATTTTTACCCTTGTCTACGTTACCACCTGTCGGTGACCCCTTGAGCATATAATAGGAGGCCCATGCGCAACGTAGAGGGGGGTTGGAAGGCAGAAAAACACTCACGCTCGGTCTCGTTAGCAGCTAGGGTGTACTGTAGCACTCAGCGCTCCCGAGCAAGAACTCAATACACTCAGACATGCAGCAGTAGGAGTGTTATCTCTCCGGAGAGCTCCGAAGCTGGGTAAACTGCTCGTGTGTTTCGCCTCGATCTGCTCTTCATGGGATCTCCGCCCCCCGCCGAACCGAAAGGGGCTCGGTCCGCCGGCCCCATAGGTGTTCGTGGATCAGTTTCCCCGACATCTTTGGCGCGCCAGGTAGGGGGCGTCGAGGTTGTGTGAACCTGATCCAGCGTTCACATGGGCCAGATCTTCATTTTCTTCATCGACATGCCACCGAAGAAGAAGACTTCGGCGGCAGCTGTTCCGTCCACGTCGATCCCACCACCACCGGAGCAAATGAGTGGTGGGGTAGACACCGGCAGAAGAACGGACATCGACGAGGGAGCTCACGGCACTGCCAGGTCCAAGGACAAGGCTGCGCAGACCTCGGCATCCGTACATGCTCCGCGCCCATCTCAGGAGGCGCAGGACCGACAGCGTCATGGTATTCGGAGCGCCATACGCTTGTTGGACCAAGATCGAGCTGGTGGATCTCGGGGTGCTCAAGACCAGCATGTACGCCAACATGCTGGCACGAGCGAGACACGGTCGCCTGGACGGGATACTGCTCCTTCTAACATAGTTAGGAGTCCGAGCATATCCCGCTCCTCGCACCGTTCGCCACTGCCGCCCACCACTCCAGCAGAAGCTTTGGCGCGAGCTCAACTGCTCCTGGATTACCCTCCAACGGCAGACAAGATCGACGGATGGAGGGCCACCATTCAGAGTCTCATTGGCTTCGCCAACGGCGACACTCCGCGGCAGCCGAGTACATCGCTGCCGTGGCAGGACTGCCAGGCGTGAGCCGATGGCGACGGAACCGGTGGGGGTGCAACCACCATGTACTCTCCACCCCGAAGGCCAAGATCGCCGACTCGCCCGATCCACCTCGACAGCGACTCCATCGCATCATCAGATCCACGAGCTCGTCGCGATCAGCGCCAAGTTCTTCACGAACGACAGCAAGAAGACGCTCGTACTCGCATCGAGCGCCAAAGAGAAGCGCGGCGTCAATCGGACCAGCGTGCTGGGCCCCCTGTTGACATGCATGCACCAGGGGAACCAGGCGACTTGCCGTACGCGGTAGGTTGCCCTGCGTTCACTCGTGAGCTGCGGCAAGTCACATCCGTCGGAGTTCCTCAGCATCTACACCATCGCGGTGAAAGCTGCCGGGGGGCGGGACGACAAGATCCTAGCCAACTACTTCCCGCTGGTGCTCAAGCCCCATGTCAGATCCTGGCTCATGCACTTGCCGGACAACTCCATATCCTCCTGGGCAGACCTATGCCATCAGTTTGTCGGCGCCTTTACAGGCGGCCACAAGCCTCATGGCCAAGAGAGCGACCTTCATCTGCTCGCCCAGAAGGAAGAAGAGCCCCTGCGCAAGTTCATTCAAAGATTCAGCCGCGTACAACACAACATCCCAGATGTCCACCCTGCCGCGGTAATCAGCGCGTTCCACCAGAACGTGCGAAATCGCAGGATGCGAGAGGAGATGGCGATGTGCAAGATCAGAGACGTCAGTGAGCTATATGCCCTGGCCGACAAGTGTGCACGTGCTGAGGAAGGGAGGAAACTCCCTGGAGAGAATATAGGAGCAGGAGGATCTGATAGTGAGGAGACTGCCCCGGCAAAGAGAAACCGGCGGCGGAACAACAGGAAGAAGAAAGGCAAAGATGTGCTAGTCGTTGAGTAGTCCGGCAACAGAGGTGGCGCCAAGAAAGCCAAAGCTGGTAGCTCCGGTAAGGAGATTGCCGCAGGCATCAACTACCAGGTTGTGGCGGTCGCCGACAAGCAGGACGACACCAACATGCAGTACTGCAAGATCCACCGCACCAAGGGCCATGACCTCCAAAGCTGCAAGAAGGTCGAGCAGCTTGTTGAGCAGCAAAAGGCTGAATACGAGCGACGCGACAAGGAGAAGGCCCAGGAAGGTGCTGGAGGAGCCGGCAAGAAACGCCCCGGTCGAGGAGGACGCCGCGGCAAGGCCAAGCAGCGGCAAGGAGACAGACCTCCCCACGGCCGCGACAAGGATGAAGACGACGAGGATGAAGATATGGATGACGACGAGACCAATGAGCAGGAGTTCTAGAAAGCCACAAAGGTCCTATGCGTTGACGGCGGTGCTTCTCTGCATACTTCACACCGCCAGCTCAAGCAGTGGGTGCGGGAAGTCAATGCGGCAGAACCACCCGTCGAGTCATGCAAGCCTCTGAAATGGTCCAGCACGCCTATCATCTTTGATATTGAGGACCACCCTGATCGCATAACTGCGGTCGGGTGCTTGCCGATGTTGGTTTCACCATCTATCCGCAACCTCAAGGTCACTAAGATGCTAGTTGACGGCGGGGCCGGCTTGAACCTGATCTCCTCCGCGGTACTCTAGAAACTTCAGATCCCTGATGGCGAGCTCGAAGAGACCGGCACATTCCAAGGAATCATTCCGGGAAGGAGCAAGCCGAAGGGAAAGATCACGTTGCCGGTGACATTTGGCAGCGAGTTAAACTTCAGGACTGAGAGGGTCACTTTTGACGTTGCTGACTTTCCATTGCCTTACAATGGGATACTCGGCCGTCCAGCACTCGCCAAATTCATGGCAGCCTCTCACTATGCATACAACATGCTGAAGATGCCAGGCCCGATAAGTGTCATCTCTGTCCCTGGCGACAAGAAGGATGCTCTTATCTGCGCCGACAAGATCTACCGGGAAGCAGCAGCCGCAACAGATCGCAAGTCACTTGCCGTTGAAGCTCCCGGGGCGAAGAAGAAAACCAAATTCGGCAAGAGTTCTGATGCCGACTCCGGCAAGCGCACCTCTTCGGAGTGCTGCGCTACCGTCGAGGACGCACCATCGAGCTCCACTGGCAAGTGTAAGAAGACAATGGCAGCTCCACCAGAAACCAAGAGGGTGTCCGCCAAGGAGGATGGCACTGGTGGTACCTTCACCATCAGTGCCACTCTCGACCCTAAATAGGAAAGTGTGCTTGTTGCTTTCCTGCGGGCGAATGTCGACATATTTGCGTGGTAACCGTCTGACATCCCCGGTGTTCCCAGGAAAGTAATCGAGCACCATCTTGCCGTCTGTCCTCATGCGTGGCCCGTCAAGCAAAAAGTCAGGAAACAGGCAGTGGAAAGCCAAGAATTCATCGCAGAAGAAATCTAGAAATTGGAAGCAGCAGGCCTTGCCAGAGGAGTGCTCCATCCTACTTGCTTGGCCAACCCTGTAGTCGTGCGCAAGGCAAACGGGAAATGGAGGCTTTGTATCGACTTTATCGATGTCAATAAAGCTTGCCCCAAAGACCCATTTCCCTTGCCGCGCATCGACCAGATTGTTGACTCCACGGCCGGATGTGACTTGCTTTCATTTCTTGATGCATACTCAGGATACCATCAGATCTTCATGGCAGAAGAGGATGAAGAGAAGACCGCATTCATCACCCCATGTGGCACTTACTGTTTCGTACGGATGCCTTTCGGTTTAAAGAATGCTGGTTCAACATTTGCAAGGGTAGTCCATGACGCTTTTGAGCCACAAATACACAGAAATGTGGAAGCCTACATGGATGACATAGTGGTCAAAAGCAAGGACAAGGCGACTCTGATTCAAGATTCAGACGAAACCTTTGCAAATCTGCGCAAGATCAACCTCAAGCTTAACCCCGAGAAGTGTGTGTTTGGAGTCCCCTCCGGCAAGCTTCTCGGGTTCTTCGTGTCTCAGCGGGGAATTGAAGCCAATCCCGACAAGATCAAGGCCATTGAGCAGATTGAAGCACCAAAGCGCGTCAAGGATGTACGAAGACTTGCCGGTTGCGTGGCTGCTCTCAGCAGGATTATCTCTAGATCTGCTGAACGTGCCCTGCCATTTTTCAAAATATTGAAAAAGGTAGGTCCAATGAAATGGACTCCGGAGGCGGAGGCTGCGCTGCAGGACTTGAAGAGATACCTGTCCTCCACTCCAACACTTGTCGCACCTAAGCCACAAGAGAAGTTGCTGCTATATATAGCGGCAACCAATCAAGTGGTTAGTGCTGCGTTAGTAGCGGAGAGGGAGGCGGATGATGAGCCAGCAACCACGGCAGATGCATCCAGCGACAAGCAGGGGATTTCACCGGCAAGCTCTGGTCCCGACAAAGATGGATCTGCGCAGGCGCGTGAGAAGACGCAGAAAAGAATGGTGCAGCGCCCTGTTTACTTTGTCAGTTCCCTTCTGCAGGGGGCTAGGTCAAGGTACTCTTGTGTGCAGAAATTGCTTTTAGGCCTTCTCATGGCCTCGAGAAAGTTGCGTCATTACTTCGAAGCACATGAGATCACAGTCGTCACTCGTTTTCTGCTGAAGAGGATACTGCAAAATCTAGAAGCAACAGGCAGGATTGTCGAGTGGGCATTGGAATTGTCAAGCTTTGGCCTCAAGTTTGAGAGCACTTCAACTATCCAAAGCAGAGCATTGGCAGAGTTCATAGCAGAATGGACGCCAACACAGGATGAAGAAATTCCAGAAACGAGCATCCCCGTCAAGGAAGCAAGTAAAGAATGGCTGATGTACTTTGATGGTGCCTTCTTGCTGCAAGGCGCCGGTGCAGGCGTGCTACTCGTTGCACCCACCGGAGAGCACCTCAAGTACGTGGTCCAGATGCATTTTCCCAAGGAGCAACCAACGAACAATACCGCAGAGTATGAAGGTGTGCTTGCCGGTCTCAGGATCGCAGCAGACCTTGGGATCAAGAAGCTCATTGTCAGGGGTGACTCACAGCTTGTCGTCCGCCAAGTGAACAAGAATTATCAGAGTCCGTTGATGGAAGCTTACGTTGATGAAGTGAGAAAGCTAGAAGAGCACTTTGACGGCCTACAGATGGAACATGTTCCAAGAGCTCAGAACGACATTGCCAATGGCCTGTCGAAGTGCGCCGCACTTAAGTTACCTGTGGAACCAGGGATCTTTGTGCTCAGACTGACTCAACAGTCTGTAACACCATCAACTGGACAGAGCAAGAAGAGGAAGTTGATTTCTGGTGACTATTTTCCGGCAGAGCTCCCCGAGGCCGCCGCCAAGAAGGTCCTCAAGATCAACGCCAAGGGTGCTGAGGAGCAGTCTGCTCCGGCAAGCCCCAAGGTTTGTTCTGTTGAAGCAGACGCTCCCGACAAGTTTTGCTCCGGCAAGCTTGCCGGGGAACGTCAAGCTCCGGCTGAGCCGCAGGTTCTCGCTGTAGAAGCGGATGTTCCCGCAGCAGCAGATGTGCCTTCAGTCCTTGTTGTTGAGCCGCAAGCTCCAGCATGGGCACACCAGATTGTCCGTTTCCTTCAGACAGGAGAACTTCCCGAAGAGCAAGAAGAAGCAGAAAGAGTAGCCCGGCAGTCAAGTATGTACCAGTTTGTCGACAACACACTGTACAGAAGAAGACTCAACGGCATGAAATTGAAGTGTATTCACCGGGAAGACGGACAAAAGCTATTGGCAGAGATACATGGAGGCATATGTGGTCACCACATTGGCGCAAGAGCACTTGGCGGCAAAGCGTTCCAGCAAGGTTTCTTTTGGCCGACAGCCCTCCAGGACGCAACTGCACAAGTAACCAAGTGTGAAGCGTGCCAGTTCCATTCCAAACAGATACACCAGCCAGCTCAAGCTCTCCAGATGATCCCTTTATCCTGGCCATTTTCGGTCTGGGGGCTCGACATCCTCGGCCCCTTTCCCCGAGTTATCGTGGGCTTTGAGTACTTGTATGTTGCAATCGACAAGTTCACAAAGTGGCCGGAAGTGGAAGCAGTGAGGAAGGTGACAGCGCAGTCAGCAGTCAAGTTTTTCAAGTCAATTGTCTGCCGCTTCGGGATTCCTAACAGGATCATCACCGACAACGGCACGCAATTCACGAGCCGCACCTTCATCCAGTACGTCCAAGATCTTGGCGCTAAGGTCTGCTTCGCTTCTGTTGCTCATCCGAGAAGTAACGGTCAAGCGGAGAGGGCGAATGCTGAAGTGCTGCGCGGGCTCAAGACCAGGACTTTCGACAGGCTGCACAAGTGCGGAAAAAACTGGATTGAGGAGCTGCCGGTGGTTATTTGGTCGATCAGGACGACGCCAAATCGAGCCACTGGCCAGAAACCTTTTGCTCTTGTCTATGGAGCAGAGGCAGTTCTCCCCACAGAACTCGTATACGGGTCACCTCGAGTGCTCGCTTATGATGAGCTTGAGCAAGAGCAGTTGCGACAAGATGACGCGCTGCTCCTTGAGGAGGACCGTCTTCAGGCCGCTGTATGAGCTGCTCGATACCAGCAAGCTTTGCGCCGCTACCATAGCCGCAAAGTTAATGCCAGAAGTCTCGAGGAAGGCGACCTTGTTCTTCGACGCGTTCAGTCCGCCAAGAATTCCAACAAGTTGACGCCGAAGTGGGAAGGCCCTTACCGGGTGAAACGAGTCACTAGGCCTGGCGCTGTCCGCCTTGAGACCGAAGATGGCATTCCAGTGAGCAACTCCTGGAACATTGAGCATCTTCGTAAGTTTTACCCGTAAGGCGCGGTTGCTGGAACCTGTTCCGGCAACCACCTTTTGTACAAGTCTTGCCGATGTTGCATGTAATCCTTTGTACGAAGTCGGGCGCAGACCCCATGCATAAGTAAAACTCATGTGCTCCGCACATCTTGTCAATTCCGTGCTTTTCTTTTTTGCATGCGTTATCTGACACTTTGTGCAGCGCCTTCCCCCGGTAAGCAATAACGAGTCGTAAGGCTCCATATCTTTATTTTCTCTTCTTTCTCTTTCTCAAAGAAAGGAAGGTTTCCTCGCCCACAAGTTTGCCGGGGGGAAAGGAGAAGATAATGGTGTGGACCAAGCATCGTTCGAAGAAGCTTCGCCTTACTGGGAAGCAAACGACAGAAAAGCTAAGTTGCTAAAATTTGAGCAATCAGTTTTTAAATTTTTAAGTTATCTTCCTCGAACGACCGTGCTTTGTATGGAAAACCTGTGCGCGGAGGAACCAACTCGTAGCTAGTTGCACCCTTACTTTGTTTCGAGTCCGCTCAACAACTTAAGTGAGCTGTGACTAGTTGCGACAAGGTTTCTTGTCAGAAGCGGCACCACCAGCAGGCTGCTGACGTCCCGCACTCAGCGCTCGCGGCTCAGGTGCCTGCGCCGACAAGTTCCCTAAAAGCGTAGGGTAAAAACATACAAAGGAAGGAATCAAGTAAAGGAAATAACACAACAATCTCTACCCAAAATAGAGTTATATTACAAGATAGCTTGTCGCAACTCTAACAGATTGTTCTCATGACATGACCAACAGCGACAAGAAAAAGAGAAAACGGGCGGCCTAATCTACGCGATCACCCTCAACCCTCTTGATCCCACTCACCTTGTCCACAATGGGTGCGACAAGGGCCTTGAGCGCTTCCAGATCAGCATCCGGCGGCAGGGTCCTGAGGACGTTGGTGAGGTTGAGGCCTGGGTTGCGGAAGGCCACCTTCACCAGCACCTTTGGAAGAGCTCCCGCGCAGATCTTGCGCGACTCGTCGGCCAGCTGCTTTGGGATCTTCTCCCGGAGTCGCTGGAGGGCCGTCGTCACGCCTTTGAAGAACAAGCTAAGCTTGCCGCTGGGTTGGAGGTGCTCATCGGAGGAATACCCGAGATCCTCCATCCCCAGTTGCGCCAGCTCCCCGTCGATGGCTGCGGCGGCATCCACGAGACCCTCGGTCCAGTGCTCCACATTCTCCCTGAAAGTGTTCTGGGCGGCAACAGCATTCGCCAGCAGCGCCTCGTCGGCCTTGATCTTCTCCTTCAAGGCCACCTCTTGCTCCCTGGCGCCGTCAAGCGTCTGAGTCAAAGTAGCCAGCTTCAACTCGAGATCTGCATTGGAGTCCTTGGCGGCGCTAAGCTCTTTGCTCCTCTCAGCGAGATGACCCTGCAGCTCGCCATGAGCGGCGGCGTCCTTCTCGCGCTCACGCTTGAGCGCAGCAAGCTCCTCGCCACTCGCCTTGAGATCGGCCTCCAGCTGCGCCACCTTCGTCTCCAGCTCCTTCTTGGCGGCCTCGGCAGCTGCGGCAGCATCCTCTGCTTCCTTAAGAGCCCCGCCGAATGTTTGCTCGTGCGCGGCAAGCTCCTCCTCGTGGCTGTCAAGGTTAACCTTCCACTGCGCCAACTCGCCTTCTTGCGCAGACAGCTTTTCGGCAGCAAGCCACTGTTGCTCTTCAACCTCAGCCTTCTCGAGGAGGAAGGCTTTCCGCTCCTCGGCGACTTGCTCCTGCTCCTCTGCCAGGGATCGGAGAGCTTCCTGCCTGAGACCCCGGAGCTCCTCCACGCGCTACTCGATGTCTACTCCCGCCTTTGCGACAAGCGCTTCTCGGGATTCCAGCTTGGCCTGTCGGGCGCGGTAAAGCGACAACAGCTTCCGCAGCAGCCACTCCTCCTCAGGCTCGTCGCTGCTGCTGCTTGGCGCGTCGACCAGCGTCAGCCCAGCGGAGGCGAGCACCTCTCCATCCAAGATCTCTCCTTCGGCTGGCGCCCTAGAGCTTGACGCCTAGGGGAGCTTGATGAAGATGCCGTCGCCGACCTTCAAATAGGCGCCGGGCTAGGGCTCTTCGGAGCCTGGTGCTGCAGCAGCGGCGGAGGGATCGACGGTCGGCGTAGCGCCTGACGCTCCTGCGGCCTCGGGGCCGTCAGTACGATCGCCGGATCCCTCGCCAGCTTCTGCGGCGGCAGCTTTGGCGGCCTCTTCGCCGGCGGGATCATCAGCGCCGGCTTCTCCTTCGGTGGCAACGGCGTCGTCGGTATTGCTGCGCGCATTCTCCTCGCCGGCGACCTCGGTTTCCATCGGCTCCATGGCAGATGGATCTGACAAACGGAAAAAGGAGAAAAGTCAAGCAAATGTCCAAAAAGAAAATCAGAAGAAGAAGAACACACGGGAAGTTTTCAAGCAAGAGGATTACCTGTACTGGGATCTGAAGTCATGGTCTCAACCACCGGAGGGTCGCCAGTGCTGTCCCTTACCGGAGAATTCTCCCTTGCCGGAGAATTCTCCCTTGCCGGAGAACGCTCCCTTGCCGGGGAATCCTCCCTTGGCGGTGTAGTCGAAGCAGATGGCATTTCGGGAGCGGTATCCGGGCACTCCCGGTGAGGCTGCTCTGCTCCTACACAAACCAGCAGTCAGATATCAGCAAAGAAAGAGCATCCATGCGCGCTTGACAGCAGGAAGTAAACTATATACTTACGCTGGGGGCTGCTTTGGGGAAAAGTTGCCGGGTCCGGCAAGGTGGTCTCGGACACGCCCCCTCCTGTCGCGGTGGGTTCGTCCTCGATGACAATCACCGGGACCTTGGCTCTCTTTGCCGCTCTCTGGGCCAGAGTCCTGAAAAGGAATGGGTTCGGAGTAAAGCAAATCAGATACAAGACAAAATAGCAAGAATCGAAGAACTACAAGTACAACAAAGAATCTTACTCTTCTTCTTCCTCATCGGAGCTGAGCGCGGAGAGATCTAAGTCCGGCTCGCCTCCGGTGCGACGAGGCGGAGGAGTAGGTTCCCTTGTCTGTTTGGCAGGAGCAGTAGCGGTGGACCGGGAAGACCCCGCTCCGGTAGCCGCAGCAGCGTGAGGCGCTCCCGCAGCAACAGTGCCTGCCGCGGTAGAGCGTGTCGCGCGGCACGGCGGCTATTGACTCGTATGCCGCCCTGCTACGTCCCCAGCATTGCGGAGACGCCTTCTTGGTGGAGCTGGGGGCTCCGCTTGCGGCGAGCTGGCTGAAGGTGGGGAGGAGGAGGAGCCAATCTTCAACGAGTCGCTCGCGCCCTCGGCGAGCTCGCTCGACTCAGCTTCAGGCCTGACAAGCTCTTCGTCGCTGGCGAACTCCTCTCGGTCGACAAGGCTTGCCGCCTCTGCTGCCTCTGCCTCCTCCATGGTGAATCCGAACTCGCCCGCGGCAGCGGCTGCTGCCGCCTCTTCCAGCCTGGTGGCGATGCGCTGCATCTCATCATCGGTGGTGTCGCGGGTGAGGCTCTTCTGTTCATCAGCGTGGACCAGCACTTCTACAAGGCCGTCAAAGAACCTCTACACGATGTCGTCTGCAGGCTCTTGCCAAGTTGGAACAATTCCATGCGAATCGCACAGCGGCATCATTGCACGGATGCGGTCGAGCGAGGAGTTGTTGCACAACGGAACGATGCCCCTCGGCAACATGAACGCTTCGGGGTGTTGAGGATCGCGCTTGAACAGTTCCAGGATCATCGCATCCAGTTCCAGGACAGTGAAGTTGAAGTTGAGGCCCGGGCGCAGCCTCATGATATCCGCCGCATTCAGGAACTCCCAAGCGGGTCTCCCCCTCTCCTGCAGGGGGGCGATGCGGCGGCGAAGAAAATCTGCGCCAACGGCGCCTACGGTGAGCCCGACAAGCCTGAGGCGTAGGATCCGGGTGATGGCAATCTTCAGCCTATCGTCTTCCGGGGCCACGTTGCTCCAATCGTTGCCGCGCGCTATTGGGGCTTGGCGCTGGGCGGTAAATGGCTGCGGGTTCTCCTCGACAATCCAGCACCATTCTGCTCTCCATTCCTCCCACTTGCTGCGGAGCTCTCCCTCCAGATAAGCGTCCTTCTTTCCAGTTCTCGAGATCCAAGCGATTCCGCCGGAAAGAGGCTCCCCTCTCTCAACTCGGGGCATAAAGAAGTGGCGGAAAAGAGCTACATTTGGATAGACTCCGACAAAGTTTTCGCAGAGATGTGCAAAAACTGCCATGGTCAGAACAGCATTGGGGGTGAAGTCAAGGAGGTGAAACCCGTACGTGTTCATGATATCGCAGAAAAATTTAGAGAAAGGAGGGCAGAGCCCGCAGTAGAAGAACAGCGCGAAGAAAGGGTATCCATTCGGAGCCAGTTCCGAAGCGGCAGCTGGGAGTACCTTCGTATGCGGATGCGCTCGCGTCTTAGTCGACCAGAAGAGGTAGTAGTACTCCCTCAGCTCCTTCGCGGCGAGCTGGGGGGGGAAGATTGCCCGCTCCTTTCGCAGCGCCACGAGCCGCTGCGCCTCGGCTGACTTCACAACCTTCCCGGCTTTCGGAGCCATGGCGGAGGTGGTGAGAGAGATCGACGGTGTTGGTGGTACCGGTGGCTATGGGGGCGGAGCGCTGTCCTCTTTCGGCTTTGGGAAGAAAGGGGGAGCGGCGGAGATTTTTGAGATTGGAGTGGCAACCGACGAGATGGGCGAACTGCCCCTGTTTCCCCTGCTTATAAAGAGGGAGGGGGCGGGCGTTCCGTCTTTCCAAATAAAGAAACCACCCACGATCTCTCCCACGACGCCGCATTCAACGCGTGCCGTTCGGGGAGGGCGCGGTGGATACGGAGTAAGATACGGCGTGACCTAGGCCGAGTGTGCCCGTGACCTGTTTTGGGCCTGGCCCAACAACGCTCGGCACCGTGTGTGGCCCAGGCCCGGGGGCTCCTGTCGGTGTACTAAAGTAGGGGTACCCTAGTATCCCGAATTTGTGCACGGGCAGTTGCAGCACCCCGCGGCAAGGCTTGCCGGGTGACCGCCAAGGTCCTCCATGGTTCCTTTGGAGCCATTCAAGAACAAAGTATTCAAGCCAAGGAGACAAGGCCCCGGCAAGAGGAGCTTGCCGGGAAGGCCAACCAAGGCATCTCAAGGAACTTGCCGCGACGCGCCACGCGTCCCGGCAAGGCCCGGTGAGTGACAAGCTTCCGGACGCGACAAGACAACGACCGCGGCAAGGCGCTTGCCGCGGCAAGCTACCACTCTGTACCCATGCTCCAGCACATCCACCAACGTGTCGCCCCGGGGACTTTCCAGGCGCGCGTTGCAAGAGGCTGTGCAGCCAGCGGTGCGCGGTGGCAAGCGACGCTGACAAGATTGCCATCGTGGCGAGCGGTGGCGTCCCTGATGGTCCCTTTTTTGCACTATTTAGGCGACACAGACGGGCATTTAATGCCTTTGTCCCCTGCCGTCAGGGTTAGGTATGATACACTGTACAGGTGGTTGTACCAACCACAATTCCTTTTCCATTTTTACGCTTGTCTACGTTGCCACCTGTCGGTGACCCCTTGAGCACAGAAAAGGAGGCCCATGCGCAACGTAGAGGGGGGTTGGAAGGCAGAAAAACACTCACGCTTGGTCTCGTTAGCAGCTAGGGTGTACTGTAGCACTCAGCGCTCCCGAGCAAGAACTCAATACACTCAGACATGCACCAGTAGGAGTGTTATCTCTCCGGAGAGCTCCGAAGCTGGGTAAACTGCTCGTGTGTTTCGCCTCGATCTGCTCTTCGTGCGATCTCCGCCCCCGCCGAACCGAAAGGGGCTCGGTTCGCCGGCCCCATAGGTGTTCGTGGATCAGTTTCCCCGACAACATAAAAGGTAAATTTGCTAATTGTAAATATCACAAACACATTAAAAGTAAAAGAATTACTATAAACGTTACATACACATAAAGACTTTGGTGTTCGGGAGATGCGACTGAGCTCCTGAGCAGGCATATACAAAAAGGCATGTGTAATGAAAGTGAACAATTTGATTCAAAACATGGGTGATTGATTAACAACCCACACTCAAAACAATCGAGGATCAAACAATGCCATGTAGAAATATCACATTATTAAGCACCATGCATGACACATCGACATCCATAGAGTTGATACTTCCACATTACCTAATTGCTGCCACTACCACTAGTATAGTAGCAGTAATCACAATCCGACACAACCATCTCCTCGAACCATTATCTCGTAGCCTTTGCAGCAGTCGACAATAAGTTCTTTCACATGGTCTCCTTAACATTCTTGACCATGACAAAGTAGAGCTTCAGCGTCAATAGCTTTGCCACATACAACGAGTTGTCCTACATGAACTTCTCATCATTGCCACCGGCCCATGCTCGCTTCCTGTTTGGCAACAAGTATTGGTTATACATCTTGGACAAGCTACCCTGCATGATCACCAGTCGCTCCATCTCTAGGCGTAACTGCGGGATGCTTGTCTCATCCATGACCAAGATGCGGCTGCTGCCATGCGAAATGTCCTATGTCTATTAGCTAGAGCGTCGGGCACTAGGGTACGTGTCTTACAACAATGATTCCTCGACAAAGCTCTTGTGGATCATCTCAAACTCCTCTTTCACTGGAATCTTGAGACATTTCACACATTTGTAGCATCAGACCATGCGCATGCTGAACTAGTACTTCAAACCTTCTTTCGTCTGTCAAATCACCAAAAGTTAGTTAAGGGTGACACATGCACTAGTTGTTTCTTGTATTAGGTAAGAAAAATATATTATATGATGTACGGATTTGAATTTACATGGTTTGGAAATCCGATGAATTATCTGATTATGTAAGAATATCAATGCAGATTGTTATGAAATCTAAAGAACGAAAAAATAAGAAGAAATGGCGGGCACGCATAGAATTTTCTCAAGTTCCATATTACCAACTTGTCAAAGGAACTCATGTACTTAATCCATTTATCCTAATTATAAGGCTGATTAGTAAACAAATAAGATTTCCTTGCTATAGCTTGGTGTTTAAACAAATTATAATTCGAGAAGCATATTTCCTGTAGTATGATAAATTGAGCCACATATGAACAGTTACTCCCTTTATTTCAAAATATTGAGAACATTAGCCATGGTAAAATTTTGCAAGCATTGGTCAAAAGCTGTGGTGCTCATTATGTTCGTGGAAACCCTAGGGAAACCCTAGCCCCTTCTGCCTTGGTCCAAAGGCGAGGAGATGGTGGGTCACTCCCACACACCTGTCCACCAAAGAACAACAATGCAAAAACAGTTAGAACTAGCTGTAACTGCCAACCTCCACAAAAAATCCATGTTCGGACTCAAAACTGAGGAGCGCCCAACAAGTCCAGTGCCACTCTCCCAAAGAACCATATGTCCACACGAGGTCCAATGAGGTCAAAACACACAAGGCACCATTGCCGCCCAACCCGAGACCGGTTTTGGGATTTTGCTAGAGCTCCAGATCATGGTGGAGAGGAGAGACCTCAATGGTGCCTCTAGGGAGAAATTTAAAACACACACACACACACACACAATTGTGTCCATTGTCCAGAGAACCAATAGAGGATTTTTTTATAGACTCGAGCTTACACCACCAACCCCCGCTAGCACCTGATCAACCGACCGAGGCTGCAACATAGACAAGGAAGGTGTGCGGGCGAATGAGTTGAGGAGGATATGATCTTGACCTTCTAATCTGGAGGGGAAGGGGGGAAATCTTGGTCAAGACCACAACCAACCGAATCCTAGCCACTCGTGTATAAAAGGTAGCCGTCAACCACATCCGACGCATGCTATCTTTCCATCTAGGGTGCCTCCTAGGTGTCCTGGGTGGTCCGCAAGGGAATGAAGCGGCAAAAACCTTACCACGACCTTTTTCTCCAAGCACGCAAGCTCACCCTATGAACACCTCCGATGTCAACATGAGAGGGAGAGGGTGGAGGGTGTGGCAGTGTTGGGGAAACCCCTAGTCGCCTCAGAGTCCCCAGATTCACTAGAATGATAGGAAAATGCTCAAAGCCAACCAAGCACAAAGTTGTATCAAAATATCAAGAGGCCTTGGGAGAAACATTTGAGGGCCCTCAAAACATCCCAAGGACATCCACTAGCAAGCAACGCAGACTGAACTCAAAAATCTCTCGAGAAATTTGTCGCATTCATTTCTATAGTTAATCCATTTTCTTTAGAGCAAAAGATGATCCTATTATTAGTCACCCTATAAAGAATAGGTTTTCACATAAATCTGCTTAGATCTTGAGCTAGGTCAACAGAAAGAAACTAGAAAGAAGAATGAAACCACGATCGAATTGTAAAATTACCTCATCAGCCATGATTCCTCGGGTGAGCTGCCTTGAGGACGTGATTTAGGTCCACGATGGTGGTTAATAGGTGGGAGGTAGAATGATGATAGTTTGGGGGTACTTATGTTGAGGTAGATAAGGTGATATTTATAGAGAATGAAAGAAGCACAATTGCAAATACTCTTTATATTGGTAAATAAAAAGGTGTGGAGGCATCAATTAATGGTCAATATAAACCATGGTGTCTATTCTTGCGGTGATGGAAATGTAGGCAAATTCTAAATTCACCCATTTTTAGATCAAACGAGAAGTAATTTACTATAGAGATATGATCGATACGTGGCTATATTTATGGGTTATGCAAACATATACAGGTAATAGTTGTTTTTGACAAAAAAAATATTAGCGTCAGTCAAATTGTTTTTCTTGAGAGAATACAATAGCACTAATTTTGTTGGAGAGGATTTTTTCATTTTAACTAGCATTATGTATGTGATGAGATATATGTTTATCGACAACAAATGTATTTGTTGGTATCAATGAATTGGTTTTATTGATAATATTTTGTGCTATTTCATTTTTAGTAGATTTTGACATTTATTTTGCAACAAATCTATGAAGTGAGATAAAAATGTTAACTATTCTGAAAAGAAGATGGGGATAAAAAATAGTACACGCTATTGATAAGGACCTTTTTTGTTCTTCACAAACGAGTCTACTATACATATGCCTCCAAAGATTTATGAAAAAAATCTACAAGAAATTCTTAAATATCTTATGCTAAGAACGACATTCATGGTTAAGATTATGTATCATTTTACTACAATGAATGCAACATAAATCTATGGAGGTCATAGACACAACTTAGAAAGATAGACATCAAGAGTAAATTAGTTCACTATAAATGTGACATACACTTGGTCATATTAATTTAGTTGTGACTATATAAGTGGTGGACACATAAAAGGTAAATTTGCTAATTGTAAATATCACAAACACATAAAAATAAAAAATTTACTATAAATGTTACATACACATAAAGAATTTGGTGTTCGGGAGATGCGACTGAGCTCCTGAGCATGCATATACGAAAAGGCATGTGTAATGAAGGTGAACAATTTGATTCAAAACATGAGTGATTAATTAACAACCCACACTCAAAACAATCGAGGATCAAACAATGCCATGCAGAAATATCACATTACTAATCACCATGCATGACACATCGACATCCATAGAGTTGATACTTCCACCTTACCAACTTGCTGCCACTGCCACTAGTATATTAGTAGTAATCACAATCTGACACAACCATCTCCTCGAACCATTATCTCTAAGCCTTTGCCGCAACCGACAGTAAGTTCTTTAACACGGTATCCTTAACATTCTTGAGCATGACAAAGTAGAGCTTCAACGTTGATAGCTTTGCCACATACATCGAGTTTTCCTGCATGAACATCTCATCATTGCCACCGGCCCATGCTCGCTTCCTCTTTGGCAGCAAGTATTGGTTGTACATCTTGGACAAGCCACCCTGCATGATAACTAGTCGCTCCATCTCTAGGCGCAACCGCAGGATGCTTGTCTCATCTGTGACCCAGATGCGGCTGCTGCCATGCAAAATGTCCTCTGGCTATTGGCCAGAGCGTCGGGCACAAGGGTACGTGTCGTACAACAATTAGTCCTCGACAAAGCTCTTCCGAATCATCTCAAACTCCTCTTTCACTGGAATCTTGAGACATTTCACACATTTGTAGCATTAGACCATGCACATGCTGAAGTAGTACTTCAAACCTTGTTTCGTCTGTCAAATCACGAGAAGTTAGTTAAGGGTGACATATGCACTAGTTGTTTCTTGTATTAGGTAAGAAAAATATATTATATGAAGTACGGATTTGAATTTACATGGTTTGGAAATCCGATGAATTATCTGATGACATAAGAATATCAATGTAGATAGTTATGAAATCTAAAGAACGAAAAAATAAGAAGAAATGGCGGGCACGCGTAGAATTTTCTCAAGTTCCATATTGCCAACTTGTCAAAGGACCTCTTGTACTTAACCCATTTATCCTAATTATAAGGTTGAGTAGTAAACAAACAAGATTTCCTTGCAATAGCTTGGTGTTTAAACAAATTATAAGTCGAGCAGCATATTTGCTGTAGTATATGAGAAATAGAACCACATATGAACAGTGACTCCCCTCATTTCAAAATATTGTGCGCATTAGCCATGGTAAAATTTTGCAGGTCTTGGTAAAAAATTGTGGCGCTCATTATGTTCATGGCAACCCTAGGGGAACCCTAGCCCCTTCCGCCTTGGTCCGAAGGTTAGGAGTCGGTGGGTCACACCCATACACCTGTCCACCAAAGAACAACAATCCAAAAAGAGTCAGAACTAGCTGTAACTGCCAACCTCCACAAAAAAATGATGTCCGGACTCAGAACTGAGGAGCATCCAACAACCATAGTGCCACTCTTCGAAAGAACCATACGTCCACATGAGGTCCAATGAGGTCAAAACACACAAGGCGCCATTGCTGCCCAACCCGAGACCAGTTTTGGGATTTTTCTAGAGCTCCTAATCTGAGTGGAGATGAGGGACCTCAATGGGGCCTCTAGGGAGAAATTTAATACACACACACACACAATTGTGTCGTATTGCCCAGAGAACCAACCAAGGATATTTATAGACTCGAGCTTACACCACCAACCCCCGCTAGCACCTGATCAACCGACCAAGGCTGCAAGATAGACAAGGAAGGTGTGGGGGCGAAAAAGTTGAGGACGATATGATCTTTACCTTCTAATCTGGAGGGGAAGGGGGAAACCTGGTTTGAGACCACAACCAACCGAATCCTAGCTACTCGTGTAGAAAAGGTAGCCGTCAACCACATTCAACGCATGCTCCCTTTCCATCTGGGGTGCCTCCTAGGTGTCTTGGGTGATCTACAAGGGAATGAAGCGGCAAAAACCTCACCATGACCTTCATCACCAAGCACGTAAGCTCGCCCTATGAACACCACTGATGGCAACATGAGAGGGAGAGGGTGGAGGGGGTGGCAGTGTTGGGGAAACCCCAAGTCGCCTCATTGTCCCCAGATTCACTGGAATGTTAGGAAAACGCTCGAAGCCAACCAAGCACAAAGTTGTATCGAGACATCTAGAGGCCTTGGGAGAAAAATGTGAGGGCCCTCAAAACATCCCAAGGATATCCACTAGCAAGCAGCGCAGATAGAACTCAAAAATCGCTCGAGAAATTTGTCGCATTCATTTCTATAGTTGATCCATTTTCTTTAGAGAGAAAGACAATCCTATTATTAGTCAGCATAGAAAGAATAGGTTTTCACATAAATCTGCTTAGATCCCGACCTAGGTCAGAAGAAAGAAACTAGAAAGAAGAATGAAACCACAATCGAATTGTGGAATTACCTCATCAGCCATGATTCCTTTGGTAAGCTGCCTTGAGGACGTGATTTAGGTCCACGGTGGTGGTTAATAGGTGGGAGGTAGAATGATGATAGTTTGGGCGTACATATGTTTAGGTAGATAACATGATATTTATAGAGAATGAAAGAAGCAAAAATTGCAAATACTCTCTATATTGGTAAATAAAAAGGTGTGGAGGTATCAATTAATGGTCAATGTAAACCATGGTGTCTATTCATGCGGCGATAGAAATGTACGCAAATTCTAAATTCACCCATTTTTAGATCAGACGGGATTTCATTTACTACAGAGATATGACCAGTACATGGTTATATTTATTGATAATATTTTGTGCTATTTCATTTTTTATCGATTTTGACATTTATTTTGCAACAAATCTATGCGGTGAGATAATAATGTTAACTATTCTGAAAAGAAAACGGGGATACAGAATAGTAGACGCCATCATTGAGGACCTTTTCTATTCTTCACAAATGAGTCTACTAGACATATGCCTCCAAACTTTTATGAAAAAATCTACAAGAAATGCTTAAATATCTTATCTTAAAAATGACATTCATAGTTAAGATTATGAATCGTTTGACTACAATGAATGCAACATACCTCTATGTCGGTCAGGGACTTAACTTAGAAAGATGGACATGAAAAGTACATTAGTTCACTATAAATGTGACATACACTTGGTCATATTTATTTATTTTTTGACTATATATGTGGCGTACACATAAAAGGTAAATTTGGTAATTGTAAATATCACAAACACATAAAAGGTAAAAAATACGATAAATGTTACGTACACAAAAAAACTTTGGTGTTCGGGAGATGCGATTGATCTAGCATGCATATACAAAAAGGCATGTTTAATGAAGGTGAACAATTTGATTCAAAACATGAGTGATTAATTGACAACCCACACTCAAAAGAATCAAGGATCAAACAATGTCATGCAATAATATCACATTATTAGGCACCATGCATGATGCATCAACATCCATAGAGTTGATATTTCCATATTACCTACTTGCTACCACTGCCACTAATATAGTAGTAGTAATCACAATCCGACACAACCATCACCTTGAACCATTATCTCTTTGCCTTTGCAGTGGTCGATAGTAAATTCTTTCACACGGTCTCCTTAATGTTCTTGAGCATGAAAAAGTAGAGCTTCAACGTCGATAGCTTTGCCACATACAAAGAGTTGTCCTGCATGAACTTCTCATCATTGCCGCCGGCCCACGCTCGCTTCCATTTTGGTAGCAGTATTGGTTGTACATCTTGGACAAGCCACCCTATATGATCACCAGTCGCTCCATCTCTAGGTGCAACCGTAGGATGCTTGCTTATCCTTGACCCAGATGTGGTTGCTGCCATGCAAAATGTCCTCTGGCTATTGGCCAGAGCGTCGGGCACTAGGGTACGTGTCATACAACAATGAGTCCTCGACAAAGCTCTTCCAGATCATCTCAAACTCCTCTTTCACTGGAATCTTGAGACATTTCACACATTTGTAGCATCAGACCATTCACATGCTTAAGAATACTTCAAACCTTGTTTCATCTGTCAAATCACCAGAAGTTACTTAAGGGTGACACATGCACTAGTTGTTTCTTGTATCAGGTAAGACAAATAAATTATATGAAGTACGGATTTGAATTTACATGGTTTGGAAATCCAATGAATTATCTGATGACGTAAGAATATCAATGTAGATTGTTATGGAATCTGAAGAACAAAAAAATAAAAAGAAATGGCAGGCACGCGTAGAATTTTCTCAAGTTCCATATTGCCAACTTGTCAAAGGACCTCCTGTACTTAATCAATTTAACCTAATCATAAGGTTGATTAGTAAAAAAAAGATTTCCTTGCAATAGCTTGGTGTTTAAACAAATTATAATTCGAGCAGCATATTTGCTATAGAATGATTAATTGAACCATATATGAACTGTTACCCCCTTCATTTCAAAATATTGTGCATATTAGCCATGGTAAAATTTTGCAAGCATTGGTCAAAAACTGTGGCGCTCATTATTGTCGGATATCGGGTTGCGGCAAAACCCTTCAGGTTCGAACTCTGGGGTGCGCATGAAGATCTTCTCCCTACCGATCCATGCCCCAAAGCTTTGCCGCGAGTCTAAGTTACACGATGAACAACACAAGGGACACAATGTTTATACTAGTTCAGGCCACCATTGTGGTGTAATATCCTACTCTACTGTGTGGTGGTGGATTGCCTCTGGGGCCGATGATGAAAAATACAGAGGAAGAACAACCTCGCGAGGGCTGTTCTTGAGCTGGTGGGTTTGGAGAGGAATGGCTCCGTCTCTGTTGGCTATGGGTCCCATCTCCCTCTCTACTGTGGTGGCTATCTCTATTTATAGAGGCCTTGGTCCTCATCCCAAATATTGAGCGGGAAGGGAGCCAACAACGGCCATTTTTAAGGGGGACAACTAGTACAAGTTATCCTGACTAAAGTTGGTCTTCGACTGCCAAAGGCACTGGCGATGATGCCGTCTTGGGATCCACGGTGACCTCCATCCTGCCGCTCTGCTGGTCTTGGTCTTGTTGCATCAATATGGTAACCTTTGCTTGATGCCTCGGTACTCCGCGCCTGCACTTGCCCCCTTTGCACCAAAGAGGAAGCGAGGACACTACGCTGGCTGGCGCCCGCCTGGTCTCGATCGTCATGGCTTGCGTCATGAGCACCACGCGAGGTACTCCTTGCCTTGATCTGTCCACCTCCTCATGAGCCTTCCTGGCGAGGCCTCCCCTAAGGAGGCCTTGCATCGTCCGCCCCATGAGAGCTTGGGCTGGTGTACATGTGTCTTACTGGGCCACTTCTTGAGCCACGCCGCAGGCCGCAGGCAGGCAAGTCTGGGGACCCCCATTCCCAGAATGCCAACAGTAGTCCCGGGCCCAAGGCACGCTCGGACTTGGATTAGCAGTGAAGCCAAAGGGCAAGTTCGGAGCGCTGTGGGCCCCAACAACTTGCGGCCTTGGTCACCGCGTGGCAGTTGATTGGACGTGGTCATCCCCGCTTCCCCACACTGCCTCGGCAACTACCCGACTGACAAACGGCTGGCCTGGGTTAGGCTTCCCTCATTGCTCTCATTCGCCTCGCTCCAGATCCCCTTTCTTGCTCTTGCTCTCTTGCTTCTGAAATCCCCAGATCTGCTTCATTCTTCCTCCTCCAGCACGTGATGGTGCCCCTCAAGGCCGCGACCGAGGCTTCACCGGCCTGGTAGTCGCCGGCCCTGGATCCCCCAAACATGACGGAGAAGAATCTTGCCTCTACGCACCTGATGAAGGCGGTGCAAGGCAACAAAATGGGGTAGACCGTGCTCTGGGCCGGCTCCGCCCAGCCGGAGGCCAAGGGGGGGTACCTTCTACCCCTTCTTCATGAGCATCGTCATTGCTGGCCTGGTGGCTCCCTTCTCTGAGTTCTTATATGTCGTCCTCTGTCATTACAAGCTGCAAGCTCTGCATCTCCACCCCAACTCCGTTCTCCTTCTGTCGATCTTCGCCTACAACTGCGAGGCCCACATCGGGGTGATGCCTTCCATGGCCTTGCTGCGCCACATCTTCTCCCTCCGGGTCACCGACGGCCATATTTTGGCATGTGCTAGCTTTGTCACGTACTCCAAAGCCAAGGCGATCTCGAAGGCCGGGAAGAGGGTCGATGGCTTCCGGACCAAGTGGGTCATGATGGACGCTAGATGCTCCCACTCTCAGTTGGCGCTGCCCGTGGAGTAGCCCCAGGCTGACGAGGTGTGGTATCATGCAAAGCTTGACGACCGGCGGGTGAAGCTGGTGCTGGAGAAGATGAAAGCTGACCTGAGGGCGAGCAACATGAAGGCAGCAAAGCTGACCGGGGCCACGCTCCTGAGGGAGTTCCTGGCGCAGCGGATGGCTCCACTTTAGGCGCACTCGCGCCCGTTGTGGAGGCTTGGAGTTGCGGACGACAATCTCCGCCTAAGCTCGGAGGCCCTGGCTGATGAGGATCTGGCCGCAGCTCTCCGCTTCGAGGTTGGAGAGGACGTGGAAGGCCTGGAGGGCGCTCCTATCCCCTTGTTCCTCCGTGAAGACTGGCAACAAGTGGTGGACGCCATGCCCACCTTCAATGGGAGCGGGCTGGTGCCGGGGGTGCCTCCTGGGGGCCAGGAGGCGGCGGTGGCGGTGGAATTGTCTTCCGATGATTCCCGCGGAGGAGGTGAGGAAGACGAAGAAGAGGAGGAATGCGACTCGGAGGAGACCACTGAGGGGACGGGGGAGACTTCCCCTTGGTGCAGGGCAACATTCTCTGCACCCTGCAAGATGATGATGAAACCGACGCTAGGCGAGGGGGAGAGGACACGCTCGTGATCCCGAAGAAGGACAGGTCGGGGCTGATCTTCCGGGGGGCTACTCCGGCCCCGGCATTGCTCGAATCTAGCTCCATCCCCTCTGGTGCACCCTCCTCTGCTTCTGGACCTCCTGATGCTGCACCCCGCAAGAGGCTTTCAGGCTTTAAGCTCGGCAGGAGACCGCCGGAACACGCCGTGATTGATCAGTAAGTACTCGAACTTTGCTTCGCTCTTGTTTTTGTTGTCAGGGCTTGACATCTTCCATCACTTGGGTAGGCTGCCACCTATGGCGAAGAGGCTGAAGGGGGACATGGTGGCCCTCCTTGGGGCAAGCTCACCTGCTGCGGCCGTGCCTTCATCTATGGGAAGGGGAGGCAGTGGAGCTTGCACCTACCCTGCCCGGTCGTCTTCGCGAAGCCAGGAGGAGCGTCCTGGCGAGGTGCTAGCCCCCATGTCCCCGCTGACTCAGGAGCCTGTCAGATTTCGGGTTCTGGAAGACCCTTAAGGTTCGAACTCTGGGGTGCGCGTGGAGATCACTCCTCTACCAACTCACGTCCCGTCGCCTCGCAAAGGATCTAGGCTACACGAAGAACAACACAAGGGACACAATGTTTATACTGGTTCAGGCCACCATTGTGGTGTAATACCCTACTCCAGTGTGTGGTGTGTGGATTGCCTCAGGGGCTGATGATGAACAGTACAAAGGAAGAACAACTTCGCGAGGGGAGGAGTTCTTGTGTTGGTGTGGGTGGTTCTGGCTAGGGTTCGATTCGTCGATCCCCTGCCTTGAGAATGGCTACTCCTATTTATAGAGCGAGGCCCTGGTCCTCTTCCCAAATATTGAGCGGGAAGGGCGCCAACAATTGGCCATTTTGAACGGGAACATCTAGTACACTTATCCTGACTAAAGTTGGTCCTCGCCTGCCAAAGCTGACGATGACGCCGTCCAGGGCTCCACGATGACCTCCATCCTACTGTTCTACTGGTCTTGGTATTGTTGCACCGAAATGGTAGCCTTTACTTGATACCCTGGCCAGTGCTTGCCCCCTTTGCACCAAAGAGGAAACAAGGACACTGCGCAGGCCGGCGCCCGCCTGGCTTCAGTCTTCATGGCTTGCATCACGGGCACCTCGTGAGGTACCCCGCCTTGATCTCTCCGCCTCCTCGCGAGCCAGCATGACGAGGCTGCGCCTGAGGAAGCTTCCTATCATCCGCCCCGCGAGGCTTGGCCCCTCGCGAGGGTCTTGACCTTGTGTTGACGAAGATGATACGTACTGGGCTACTCCTTGAGCCATGCTGCAGGCTGCAGGCAGGCAAGTTTTGGTACCCCCGTTCCCAGAACACCGATAGTAGCCCCCGAGCCCAAGGCGCGCCCGGACTTCGCTTAGCAGAGAAGCAAAGGGGCAAGTGCAAAGCGCCCCGGGCCCCAACAGTCTGCAGCCTTGGGTGCCGTGTGGCGGTTGATTGGGCGTGGGCATCTCCGCTTCCCCACGACGCCTCGACAACTGTTTGACAAGACAAGTCCCTGCATGCAAAACGGGTCATGATTACTTGTGATCATGGAGGCCGACGGTTGGCCTCCTCCGGCTATAAGTGCGGAACGGCGCGTGCCCTTCTAGTCCATCGTTCCTTGCTCCGCTCCTTCTTCTTCATCTCGACAACAATGGCGCCAATTTGCCGGTTCTCCGCTGAATAAAAGGGGAAGGCCCCTCGAGAGGGGCCCGTCCCACTCCCACTGAAGAAGCGACCAGTCTCCTGCCGCCGATACGAGGGCGCTCGACAGGAGATGTCGAGGCCTTGGTGCGAGCGGCCTCCTCCTGGATATTCGCTGCCCTTGTATGCCCAGGCTGAGAGCCCTGGGGAAGAAGGCGTCGAGCGGTGCCGCACGCGTCGCCGGCGTCGCCGACAGATCACGGCGGTGCGCATCGTCCCTCCTGGAATCCATGCGCCAAACTCCTCCCACAAGCTTGTGCTTCACGCCGCCATGCCTCCAAGCTCCTGGATCCGCCTTCCTGCATTCTTCGCCTTCGAGATACCACTGAGGGGGCCTCAGGAGCTCTAGCTACAGCACGCCGACTGCAGCGCCCCTGCGACCGAAGCGGAGGTCGAGGTCGTCGCCCCTGGGAAGGTCTACAAGACCCAAGGCTGGGGCGAGATCGCTAGGATCTGCCGAACAGAGGGGGCCCTCGTGATCCACCTGGATTACGACGGCGCCTCCCTGATGCTCTTCAAAGTCATCGACGAGGAAGGACGCCAGCTGGAGTGCTGCCCCAGAGGCAGCGGCCTGAGCTCCGGAGCGGCGAGGACCAGGCCTGCCGCCCGCCCTTCCAGCAGCTCCTCTGGTGGCAGCGGGCGTGTTGGAGGGTCCAGCGACTCTTCCGGACTCTTCCTGACCCCGGCGTCGAGTGACAATAGCTACGAGCCCCCGAGCTTGCGCCGTGCCCAAAGTAGGGCCAGCGCGCGCGGCGGTTGGCGCGGCTGATCTGGATGGGGTTGGCACTGGCCTTGCGCGGCCCACTGTTGATGATGGCGTCTGCCATCGCGGTTCCTGTAGTTAGGACTCCTTAGATTCGCGTCTTTTGTCCCTGCGAGGAACCAAGAACACACCCCGCAGGGGTTTGTAAGGTGCCTGTGGTTTCTTTTGTTAATATGATCCTCATCGTGAAGCAGTGTGAGATGCTCGTCCCGTCTCAGCTTGGTCCCTCCTTTCTAACCTCACGAGGGCTTGGTGCTCTGGGTCGACAGGTCGCGGTCCGAAGGAAGGCTTCAGCCGTCGCTGGTATGCCAGGTCGCGATGCCGTGGTCAAGCCCAGGAGGTGAGTGGCCCGAGGTCCAGTAAGAGCCCCCGAGGCACGATGCTTGGGAGGTCCCCTTTAGCACTCAAGTAGCCGCCGCTCGGTGAGAAAGGAGCGCAACATTGCCATTACGGGGCTGCATTAGGTGCAGGTTGGTGTTGCGATAGCTAGTAGTTCCGGAGAACGACTTATCTCAGGAGCTTGAAGCCATTCTCGGCGCGGCGCCAGGCCTGCGCGTCAGCAGCTAAGGAGTTGCCTAGCGAGGTCCTCGCGAGCCTCCTCCCTCTCTCCTTTACTCCCCTTCGTGCTCTACGTCCTCGGGTCCCGGCCCTCGAGCGAGCTCAGCCATCGCTGGTATGCCAGGTCACGATGCCGTGGTCAAGGCCAGGAGGTGAGGGCTGGAGAGCCAGTAAGAGCCCGTAAGCCACGATGCTCAGGTGCCCCCCCCTTTAACGTGCAAGCGGCTTGCGCGGGCGAGAGGGAAAGATACACCGCGAAGGCCTCGCCCTACGCTACTCCTTAGAGAGATCCTGCGAACTTATCACAAGAAAAACGAGAGTTGCCATTACAATTGCCAGCCAGCTACTGGTTGCTCTAGAGGGTGACGAGGGCACTGAGGGCCTGGTGAGGTGGCGCCTTGCGGGGCTGCTGTAGCCAGAGCTCAGCCACTCAGGTTTGTCGATGTTGTAGGAACGGACACATGCGCAAGCGTCGTGCCGTTGGGGAGCAGCTCCATGAGTTGGTGTCAATCAAGCGGGCGATTAAGTTAGGCAGGTTAAGCATGAATGGGTAAGTTAGCTTAGGCGGGTCAAATGCATGACCTGAATAGATGCTAGAAAGATACATGCCGCTGGGTCAGGCCCGAGTGGATTGGGGATAATGCAGCCCGAGGGGCGCCCCCAAGAAAGTAACCTAGAGACATGAACAAAAGAGATACATGCCGCAGGGATGGACCCACGTGGCGCTCCCAGCTGAAAATGAAACTCGAAAGATGTCACCTGATGATGTTGGAGATGAAGGAATGCTGAAGTAGTGGATGACGTGCGCTGCGGAAGCCGATCCTCACGAGCCCCCAGGCCCAGGAGCCTCGGGATGCTCCGGGGGCGCAGGAGGCTCCTCGAGGACCATCTCCATCTCCGCCAGGACTGTGAAATGCCTGATCTCCTGAGCCTCCAGAATGCTCCTCAAAAGACGCTGACGTGCGGCAGTCGCGTTCGGCAGGCCAAAAGGCATGCAAACATAGCTGTGGGGGGGACCCTCGCAGCATCCCACGCGCGAGGGCCAGAGGCGCTCCTGAGAGGCGGCTCGGTTGAGCTTTGGAACGTCGATGCAGACGCGCAGCCCTCCATCCTCGCCTGGATGGGGAGCTCCTCAGAAGACGCTGATGTGCGGCAGCCGCGTTCGGCAGGCCGAAAGGCATGCGAACATAGCTGTGGGGGGACCCTCGCAGCGTCCCACGCGCGAGGGCCAGAGGCGCTCCTGAGAGGCGGCTCGGTTGAGCCCTAGAATGTCGATGCAGACGCGCAGCCCTCCATCCTCGCTTTGATGGGGAGCTACGGCGGGTAAGCAGCGGCTGCCACTCATGACTCTTGATTCCTGCAGCTCCTGAATTATCTCGCCGATGAACTCCCGAGAGTTTGGCCCTCCTTGCCTCGTACCTTCCTGAGGGAAACGTGCTTTGAAGCACGCCTCCAAGTGGTGCCCGAGCACCTCCCTCGCAACCTTGGCAAAGTCGGTGGCTCTCCAGGAGAGAGCCCCCGAGCCTTGCCCGAGGAGGGCGCTGGACGCGCCTTCCTATGTGATAGAAGGAGGCGCCCCTTGAACGGGCGCGGAACCTGACACAACACCGCTGGAGGGGGCTACCTCCCGATGGTTCCACTCTTAGGGACTGCCTCGGGGAGGCTCCCACTCCTGTGATCTGGGTCTTCGATCGCTGCGGCCTGGAAGGCACATTCGAGAGAACACACTGCATCGTTCTCCTCGCAGGGGACTCAGATGACTCCACCGCTTCCTGGCATCTTGAGGACATTGTAACCATGGTGAGTCACCGCCGTGAACTTGGCCAGGGCCCGATATCCAAAGATGGCGTTATAGGGCACACGAATGTGAGCGACGTCGAAGTCAATGAGCTTTGTGCGGTAGTTCTTGCGCTATCCAAAAGTGACTGGGAGGCGAACCCGCCCTATCGGGGTGGTAGAACCATCAGTGACTCCTGAGAAAGGCTTGGTTGGATGAAGCTGGTCATACGGCACTTGGAGGTTGTCAAAAGTTTCGACGGAAAGGACGTTGAGGCCTGCTCCACCATCAATGAGGGTCCTCGTGACCTGCACATTGCTGAAGACTGGGGAACAGAGCAATGGGAGGACCCCGGTTGTGGCGGCGCACTTGAGCTGATCTATCGAGCTGAGCATGATGGCGCACGTGGACCATTAGAGGGGGCGTGAGGCCTCGAGCTTCGGGAGGACTGCATTCACCTCGGGAGCGAACTGTTTGAAGACACGCTGAGAGGCTGGAGCCTGAGCTCCGCCCAAGATGCAAGCGATAGCTCGTGGCTCCTGGAAGCCCCCAGCCCCCTCGTCCTGATGATGGTCTTCATTTCTCCTTAGCGGCGGTGCGAGAGGAGGGAGGCTTGCATTGCCTTGTGGGCGATCCTCATGAGGCTGGTCCCTCCAGACCCCCTCACGATGCTGGTCCTGCCAACGATCCTCATGAGGACGGTCACGCCACCTGAGGGAGTCCTGGATTAGGGGGTGTCCGGATGGCCGGACTATGACCTTTGGCCGGACTCCCGAGCTATGAAGATACAAGATTGAAGACTTCATCCTGTGTTCGGATAGGACATTCCTTGGCGTGGAAGGCAAGCTTGGCGATATGATATGAAGATCTCCTCACATTGTAACCGACTTTATGTAACCCTAGCCCTCTCTGGTGTCTATATAAACTGGAGAGTTTTAGTCCGTAGGACGAACAACAATCATACCATAGGCTAGCTTTTAGGGTTTATCCTCTCTGATCACGTGGTAGATCAACTCTTGTACTACCCATATCATCAATATTGATCAAGCAGGAGTAGGGTTTTACCTCCATCGAGAGGGCCCGAACCTGGCTAATAACACCGTGTCCCTTGTCTCCTGTTACCATCCGCCTAGACGCACAGTTCGGGACCCCCTACCCAAGATCCGCCGGTTTTGACACCGACATTGGTGCTTTCATTGAGAGTTCCTCTGTGTCGTCACCTTTAGGCCCGATGGCTCCTTCAATCATCAACCACGACGCGGTCCAGGGTGAGACTTTTCTCCCCGGACAGATCTTCATGTTCGGAGGCTTCGCACTGCGGGCCAATTCACTTGGCCATCTGGAGCAGATTGAAAGCTACGCCCCTGGCCGTCAGGTCAGATTTGGAAGCTTAAACTACACGGCCGACACCCGCGGGGACTTGATCTCTGACGGATTCGAGCCACGTGCCAGCACGCCGCACTGTCACGATGGGTATGATCTAGCTCTGCCGCCGGACAGCGCCTAGAGCGCCGCTCAGGTGTCCGCTCTGACCCTTAGCTCGGAGCCGACCACGCCAGTCGGGGACGGACGGTTGGACGCCGCCCCAGGAGCCGCAATTTCTACGGCGATCGAGCCGGATACCGGCCTAGTCCTTTGTGAGGCATGTGACTCGAAGGTGTCGGACTCCTTTCCGGACTCCAAATCTCCTGCACCCCTTCCGATCGAACCCGATTGGGCTCCGATCGTGGAGTTCACCGCCACGGACATCTTTCAGCACTCGCCCTTTGGCGACATCCTGAATTCACTAAAGTCTCTCTCTTTGTCAGGAGAGCCCTGGCCGGACTATGGTCAGCGAGGTTGGGACGCGGATGACAAAGAAATTCGAACCCCACCCACCACCCACTTCATAGCCACTGTCGACGATCTAACCGACATGCTCGACTACGACTCCGAAGACATCGACGGCATGGACACCGATGAAGGAGACAATCGAGAACCAGCGCCTATAGAGCACCGGACAATCACCTCATCACACGATGTATACATGGTGGACACACCTAAAAGAAGCAACGACGAGCATCAAAAGGGTGCAACCAGGGATCGTTCCCTCAAAAAACAATCAAAGCGGCTGTGTAAGCACCGCGCCAAGCCCCACTCGACAGAGACCCAACCATAGAGCAGGGCGAGTCAACGGAAGACGAACATGCCATCGAGCAGCCGTCCAAACAGGGCGGACAAACCGAACAATCCGTCCCCGACAAAGATAATAGTCCGGACGACCTCACGCCGGACAAGTCGCTGGAGCACCAGAACCTCCCCCAAAGGCTCATTGCCACTGCGGGTAGCCTGAAAAAGCAGAAGCGGAACCTCAAAACAGCGGAAGATGCACTCAGAATCAGATGGGGAAATGTACTCAATACCGCACATAAGTACGGCAACAGTCATCACACAAAGAGCTATCCGAAGCGGAAATTACTACCGGAATTTGATGAAGAGGCCTTAGAGCCCGCACAGTCAAAAAATAAGGAAGCCACCAGGCCGGATAGATGACCCCACGATCGACCTCAAGCGACAAAGGGCGCCGCACTCAATACGGCACGCGACCCGACCAAGGATTCGCATCAAAAAACCGGTCCAACCAGATCCATCTATGGGCCAAGAAAGCAAGCTCAATGGAGCACCGCAACGCAAAAAATATCCGAACATCGCGGCACACCTACGTACAGGGGCGCCGCACATCCCCTATGTTTCACCAATGAGGTACTGGGTCATGAATTTCTAGCGGGGTTCAACCCCGTAAACATAGAAGCATACGACGGAACAACAGACCCTGGAGTCTGGATCGAGGATTATATCCTCCACATACACATGGCTAGAGGAGATGACCTTCACGCCATAAAATACTTACCCCTTAAGCTCAAAGGGCCAGCCCGACATTGGCCTAAAAGCCTTCCCAAAAACACCATAGGAAGTTGGGAAGAGCTCGAGGATGCTTTCCGGGCAAATTTTCAAGGGACCTATGTCCGACCTCCGGATGCAGACGATCTGAGTCATATAACTCAATAACCCGGAGAGTCATCCCGGAAACTCTGGAACAAATTTCTTACTAAAAAGAATCAGATAGTCGACTGTCCGGACGCCGAAGCCCTAGCAGCTTTCAAACATAGCGTCCAAGACGAATGGCTAGCCAAACACCTCGGCCAAGAAAAGCCAAGAACAATGGCCGCATTAATGAGCCTCATGACCCGCTTTTGCACAGGAGAAGATAGCTGGTTGGCGAGAAGCAGCACCAGCGACCCGAGTACATCCGAACTCAGAGATGGAAACGTGAAACCGTGCCGTAACAAAGAACAACGCTGGATCAAAGATAACAGCCCGATGAGCACGGCAGTCAACGCCGGATTCAAAAGCTCTTGGCAAAATTAGAAAAAGCCGCCCCCCAAAGATGACAGGGACGAGCTATCTAACCTCAACAAAATATTGGACAAAATATGTCAAATCCACAGTACTCCCGGGAGACCTGCAAACCACACCCACAGAGATTGTTGGGTCTTCAAGCAGTCCGGCAAACTCAACGCCGAACATGAGGGTCTCGACACACCAAGCGAGGATGACGACGCACCCCACAAGCAGAACACCGGAGAACAAAAGAAGTTCCCACAAGAAGTCAAAACAGTAAATTCACTTTAGGAGACAAAATTGAAAAATAGAACGGCGCCTACAAAGATACACGCCATACGGCCTGCCCCACGGGAGCACCGCCACTGGTTGTTACAACCAATCACCTTCGATCATCAGGATTACTCCAGAGGTATCCAGAACGCAGGCTGGACTGCTTTGGTCTTGGATCCGGTTATTGACGGACTCCAATTTACACAAGTCCTAAAGGACGGCGGCTGTCGGTGTCAAAACCGGTGGATCTCGGGTAGGGGGTCCCGAACTATGCGTCTAGGTGGATGGTAACAGGAGACAAGGGACACGATGTTTTACCCAGGTTCAGGCCCTCTTGATGGAGGTAAAACCCTACGTCCTGCTTGATTAATATTGATGATGTGTGTTACAAGAGTGGATCTACCACGAGATCAAGGAGGCTAAACCCTAGAAGGTAGCCTATGCTATCATTGTTGTTCGTCCTATGGACTAAAGCCATCCGGTTTATATAGACACCGGAGAGGGCTAGGGTTACACAGAGTCGGTTACAATGGTAGAAGACCTACATATCCGTATCGCCAAGCTTGCCTTCCACGCCAAGGAAATTCCCATCCGGACACGGGATGCAGTCTTCAATCTTGTATCTTCATAGTCTTGGAGTCCGGCCGATCATGATAGTTCGGCTATCTGGACACCCCCTAGTCCGGAACTCCCTCAGTAGCCCCTGAACCAGGCTTCAATGACGACGAGTCCGACGCGCATGTTGTCTTCGGCATTGCAAGGCGGGTTCTTCCTCCGAATAATTTATAGAAGATTGTGAACACCAGGATAGTGTCCGGCTCTGCAAAAATAAATTCCATGTACCACCGTAGAGAGAATAATATTACACAAGTTCAATCTGCGGACGTATTTTGTGGCGTGACGTCACACCATTACCAAGCCTTTACTCGAATTGTTTTTATTGTATCACCTCAGTGCGTTTAGCGAGGCGGTTTCCTTGGCACGTCTTGTCGAAGCAGAGATCGTGTTCCCCTTATTCCGGGGTTCCCATCAATACGGACATGGGTAACCCAACCGCGCCATTGATTTTGACGCTTGGGAGATAAGCGAGTTTTACCAGGCCGGTGGGGACACATGTTTTTGTCCGCCCATATAAGGGGATAAAGATCCAACCCTTTTACCTGCGCCTTCTTCCTCCTTGGCTTATCCATCTCCGCGAACTCGAGCTCCAGCGCCCAAGTCCGCACTTCTCACCTCAACCTTCTCCAACTATGTCCGGAGCGGGAGGCAAGTGGATGGCCTCCTCCGTCACGAAGGGGCAGATCCAGAAGCTGCGCGACGCCGGATATTTGTCCAGCGACATCGCGCTCTGGCTCCCTGACGAGGGAGAGCTCATTCCCACCCCCAGGCCCCATGAGAGGGTAGTATTTCTTCCCCATTTCCTCCGCGGACTGGGCTTCCCACTTCATCCCTTTGTCCGGGGGCTCATGTTCTACTATGGCCTAGATTTCCATGATCTGGCCCTGAATTTCATCCTCAACATCTCGGCGTTTATCGTCGTGTGCGAGGCCTTCCTCTGCATCCAGCCCCACTTCGGCTTGTGGCTCAAGACCTTCAGTGTCAAGCCAAAGGTTGTGAAGGGCAGCCAAGCGGAGTGCGGAGGCGCCATGGTGGGCAGGATGTCCCAAGTTACTTGGCTGGAGGGCACTTTCATGGAAACCATTAAGGGGTGGCAATCGGGGTGGTTCTACATCACTGAGCCGCGTGACCCTGATTGGGCAGCGGCCCCCAAATTCAGATCTGGCATCCCTACATGGCTCACCTCCTGGAAAGAGAGTGGCCGGATCTGGGGTGATTCAGAGGAGATGACCGGACTCCAAGCCTGCATCCAAAAGCTGGTGGACGTCAATGTACTCCAGGTCATGCTCATCCGCCGGATTCGCCCATGCCAACGACGGGGCTTCAACATGTTGGAGTTCGATCCGGCGCAGCACGAGACTCTGAGCGGGCTCTTCGACACTACGTACGAAGATGTCTGGAAGGTGCTGTTCAAGGGCGCCGAGGCTCCCGCATCCGCTACCGAAGATCGCGGATTCCGCTCGCAGCGTCCAGCTGACGGGGTAAATGATTTTGCCACTTGTTTTCCATAGTTTGACTCTATGCGGGATCTAAACTCCCTTTACCTTTGACAGGACAGGCTGGCGAAGGCCGAACGGACTATCTGTCCAGCCCCATTACCAGAGGACCCAGCGGACCCCCGCCTAACAGGGCTGCTGGCTCCGGCACCCCACGTGGTGCCGGAGAAGAAGGCCAAGAAGAAGGCCACGGGGACTCGGAAGAGTTCCCGTTTTCAGGTGCTATCGGATGATGAATCCGAGGCCGACTCCTCCCACCAAGGCGAGGAGGAGTAGAAGAAAGCCTCTCCCCCAGCGGGGGGAGGGAACAAAAGGAAGGCCTCCCCAACAAGGGAGGCCGAAGGGTCCAAGAAGGGAAAAACTCTTCCCCCGGACTGCTCCGCCAATGCCAGTGATGACGACGAGGACTGGCCTCCAAGGGCCAAGCCCCTGGGGAGATCGTAATTTTCCGGACTCCCGAATAACTTCAAGGTTTTCCTTTTTCGCCACATAATGTCTTTCTAATGCCGCATACAACCCTGCAGTCCGCCCAAGGATGATCTTCCTGCTTCGTTGAGCGGGTCCTTAGGTGCGTCAGATATGGATTCTCTTCCGACTACCTCCACCCCCCGTGCCGTGGACGATGCTGAGGTGGGATCCCAGGAAGGGACCCACCAGAAGGAGGAGGCTCCGGAGGTGTCACGGGAAAACCTCCCGGACTTTGCACCGGACTCGGCCCTGGAACCCACAGTGGCTCCAGAGTCCGGCGGGCGACCCCTTCGCAAGAAGGGCAAGACCGTGACGCCGGCTGCCTCCGTCCAACCGGAGGCACCGGATAATTTGCTGGAGGCACTCAACGGTGCCTCCATCGAAGAGGAACACCGCACTGTTATGAGTGCGGTGATTCAAAAGGTTCAGCTCGCCAAGAGTAGGCTGACCGAAGCCTGCAACAGCCTTCTAACAGGCTTTGAGGCAAGAATTTCAATATGTATAAAATGGTACCGCATAGGCAGTAGCCCCTGATGCTCGGTTCGGTGTTCGGAAAGAAAATCCGGACTGAGGATCTAAAAAGATATACGCAAGAGTCATAATAAATATGTCAATATGGGATTGCAAGCTGCGCTGTTGACCTCTGCCGTGCTGACTGCGGAGGTCAATACGTTGAAGGAAAGCCTCGAGCGGTCCGAGAACGAGCTCGGCCGTGCCAAGAAGCAACTCGAGGACAAGGAAGGTGAGTAACACCTTACTAAAATTGTACCTTACAGAAAAGGATTTTGGTTGCAAAAAGAATGACAAGGATAACGTGGGTATTGCAGGTGCCACTAACAAGGTGGCGACCCTGAAAGAGGCGGTGGCCGCGGCTGAACACAATGCTGCCGCGGAGCGCACCGAGCGAGAGAAGCATGAGGCGCGGGTGGCGGAGGTACAACAAGAGCTCCAAGATCTCGTGAAAAAACATGAGAGCCTGGAGCGTGACTCGAAGACTCGAGAGTCTGAGCTTGCAACGGCTCTTGAGAGTGCTAAAGCCGCTAAGGCCGAAGCCTACAAGGCCCTCCAGGAGATTGAGGCGGTGAAGAAAATAGCAGCGGGTAAGGCATTTTTCATGCAAAGTAAGCATGTGAGTGTTAATTACCTGTTGCTTACCCGAATTCGGAGCTCTCCAGGGGCATTCGTAGATCTTCCTCACAGCGTTTCCGATGCTGCCGCGTTCTACCGGGCCGAGGAGGGGAGCTCGACGGAGAAGGTCTTCTAGTCTCAGTATGCTGAGGCCGGACATCCGGTGCCCCTTAGCGACCAGCTGAAGCAGCTGGTCGAGCTCCACAACAAAGCTGAACAGGCCATGAAGGGCCTCATAGTTCGGCTGTGGCCTAAGGAGGCCATGCCTGGGAGCTACTTCGGCCTGGTGCGGCGGCTGGTGGATGCGTGCTCGTGGGTTGAAGTCATCAAGCACTCCGCCTGTATTGAAGGTGCCCGTCGGGCCCTTGCCCGCGCAAAGGTGCACTAGGGCAAGATGGATGCCTAGAAACTCGTGACGGACCCGCCACCAGAGGGCAAGGAGCATCGCACGCCCGAGATGTATTATAAGAGTGTGCTGAAGGGCGCCCGCACTATTGCGGGTGAGTGCTCCAAAGATGTAATATTTGAGTAGACTCGCATTTTGTTATCCTGTGCGCTAAAAACTTAGTTCATATGCGCTAAGCAACGCTTGTTAATTTAAAATATTACCTTCTGTGCGGCTGTTTATCAAATCTGAGAGATGGCAAGTCGTCGACTTCAGCCCCCATGCCACGAGTGCTGGGGTGTTCGGGATAAACTTGAGCACTCTTGTTCCCATTTTTTGGTCCATCTAGGGAGGCGCTCAACACAGCGAACAAGGCAACCAGACTTATAAGTCTTGAACACTCTCACTTAGCCATAGAATTCTATAATTTTAAATTTCGGCGAAGCCCCTAGTCTTCGGAAGGCCGAATTTGGGGCTCTATCCACGCCTGGGCCGGACAAGATCCGGCTCCTCGCTCTAAGCGGCATATGTCTTTAAGGACTCGCAAAAAACCTCTCGAACAGCGACCGGCTCTCGCCTCATCATGACGGTCAGTTTTAGCTTTCTCCACTGAGGCGTTAACCCAGCTCAACTGGGGTGCAATCGCAGTGGTTCTCCCAGTGCTACCTTAGCCGATACAACGGAACGTAAGGTACCAAAACATGGGAGTCGGGCAAATACAACTATTGACCCAAGACATGATTCGGAGCCGATGCATATAATGCTATAAGTTCGGGGTGCCGCACTTGTGAAAGTGTTCGGACTTATCACACCATGATGTGGGAAACATAAGCCCCTGGTGTGTTTTAACCGTACCAAAGTGTACGGATGCAACATGTCGTAAATGAACATATGTATAAAAAAGAAATGCAATTATAAGCAAAAAGGTGCTGCATTGTTTTATTCAAGAAGTGCTGCTATGAATGCAGAACGATACAAATAGTGCGATAAGCAAGGGACGGGACTGTTAAACATGTCCCCCTCCAGGGGTTGGCTGCGGAGTGGTGTATAAAACAGATTTAATGCTCGTAATGGAGACCACCTGGATATTCGTTATAGCCTTTATTCTTCCCTGGCTGTTGCATCGTGAGTTCGGCTGGTTTGCTGCCGGACAGGGCCTCTGACGAACGGAGTCCTGTGGGTTAAAAAAGGAAAAAGAAAAAAAAGAACGACACACTTGAGAGCCCCTGGTGTGGTTGAGCCGCAGTCTGGGCTTGTCGTGGTCGTGCCCCTCTCCCCACGCCCATGGTATCTTCAGAGCATAATGGTGTACACAAAGGACCTGTTTTGACGTTTTAAAGGGTCTGGGGTTGGGGCCGCACTGCTACACGTGCTCAGAACGTGCCAGGTGGTCTTGTTGTAGGTTACTCCGGGCGCGCTTAGCTATGTCCGTCCGCTTAATGGTCGGACTCGAGAATTGCCTTAAGAGGTTGCATTGTACTTCTGACGCGAGAGCCGCTGTATGTTCCTCCGTTCGGAGAGAACGTTCAGTGTTTCCGTTGACCGTGATGACTCCTTGAGGGCCTGGCATCTTGAGCTTGAGGTATGCATAGTGCGGCACCACGTTGAAATTTGCAAAGCGGTACGTCCGAGCAGGGCATGATAGCCGCTGCGGAACGGAACTATGTCGAAGATTAACTCCTCGCTTCGGAAGTTATCCGGGGATCCGAAGACCACTTCCAGTGTGACTGAGCCTGTACAATTAGCTTCTACACCTGGTATGACGCCTTTAAAGGTCGTCTTGGTAGGTTTAATCCTTGAGGGGTCTATACCCATTTTGCGCACTGTGTCCTAATAAAGCAGGTTCAGGCTGCTGTCGCCGTCCATCAACTCTGGTGCGGCGAAATCCATCGACGATTGGGTCTAGGACCAATGCAGCGAATCCGCCGTGGCGGATGCTGGTGGGGTGGTCCCTTCGGTAAAAAGTGATCAGGACAGGAGGACCATGGATTGAACTTCGGGGCAACTGGCTCCATCGCATATACATCCCTGAGTGCATGCTTCCTCTCCCTTTTGGGTATGTGCATTGCGTATATCATGTTCACCGTCCGCACCTATGGGGGGCAACCCTTCTGTCCTCTATTGTTCGGCAGTCGGGTGTCTTCCTCGTCATCGCTATGCAGCCCCTTGTCATTGTTTTCGGCAATTTATTTGCCTGCCTGCTTAAATACCCAACAGTCCCTGTTGGTGTGGTTAGCTGGCTTTTCGGGGGTGCCATTTATCTGGCACAAGCGGTCGAGTATTCGGTCCAAATTGGACGGACCCGGTGTAGTTCTTTTGAATGGCTTTTTCCGCTGACCGGGTTTGGAGCCTCTGCATCCGGCATTGACTGTCGTATCCTCACTATTGTCGCCGTTAATGCGGCATTTGTTTTTGTTACGACGCGACCTACCATTACGGTCCTTGATATCCGGACTGCCAGAACTTTTGCTGAGGTTGTTGCTGCATGCTAGCCAGCTGTCCTCACCCGCGCAGAAGCGGGTCATGAGTGATGTGAGGGCTGCCATGGATTTCGGCTTTTCCTGTCCCGGGTGCCGGGCAAGCCACTCGTCGCGGATGTTATGCTTGAATGCCGCGAGGGCCACCGCATCCGGACAGTCGACAATTTGGTTTTTCTTGGTTAAGAACCGTGTCCAGAATTGTCTGGCCGATTCGTCTGGCTGCTGAATTATGTGGCTTAGGTCATCAACGTCTGGTGGTCGCACATACGTGCCTTGGAAGTTATCGAGGAATGCGGCTTCCAGGTCTTCCCAACTCCCAATTGACTCTGCTGGCAAGCTGTTAAGCCAATGCCGGGCTGGTCCTTTAAGCTTGAGGGGGAGATATTTGATGGCGTGAAGATCGTCACCGCGGGCCATGTGGATGTGAAGAAGATAGTCTTCGATCCAAACCGCAGGGTGTATTGTGCCATCGTAAGATTCGATATTCACGGGTTTAAACCCTTCGGGGATTTGATGATCCATTACTTCATCTGTGAAGCATAGTGGGTGTGCGGCGCCTTTGTACTGGGCGATATCACGACGGAGCTCGAAAGAGCTTTGTTTGTTTTGTTCGGCCCGGCTGGACTTACTGTATCCGGCACGACGGTTGTCGTCACGTACTGTGGGGCGCCCATGCGATCCATAGATCGATCTTGATTGTCTTGCCTTATCCTCCAATATATCTCGCAAGTCCGGAGCATTCCCCTGTGGCCTTGTGCTTTTCGAGCGATGCCGGGGTACGGGTCTAGTGAAGGGCCTAGAGGCCTCTCTGTTGTGACCACGGGGTGGTCGGTCAGCCGTATTGTCTCCTGGTGATGCGGGTTCATATGCTTCCTCCTCTAATCGGGGGAGCAACCTGCGTTTAGGGTAGCTTTTGGAGGGGCGTTCGAGCTAATGCTCTTCGGCCGCGAGGACTTCAGTCCATCTGTCGGCTAGCAGATCTTGATCAGCTCTAAGCTGTTGCTGCTTTTTCTTGAGGTTGTTCGTCGTGGCCATAAGCCTGCGTTTAAAACGCTCTTGTTCGACGGGATTCTCAGGCACGACGAATTCATCGTCGTCGAGGCTTGCCTCATCTCCGGAGGGAGGCATATAATCCTCTACCTCTTCTTCTGCCGCTCTTTCATGATGGCTGGCGTCTCCGTCCTCCTGCGATGGATTTTGCTGGAGTGGGTTGTCTTCAGCACTGTCCGGTGTATTATTATCTCCGGTGCCGGAATCTTCATTCTTGCTGTGGCGGGATTTAGAGCGGCGCCGCTGACGCCGGCACTTGGGCTGTTTCTTGGAGGGGTCATCCTCCGTTGTTCCTTCGCCATCCTTTGGGATATCCACCATGTATATATCATATGATGAGGTGGCTTTCCCGTGCCTGGTGGGCGTTGTTCCTTCGTCTCCGTCATCGTCGTCCATACCGTCGATGTCTTCAGAGTCGTAGTCTAGCATGTCTGTTAGATCGTCGACAGCGGCTACCAAGTGGGTGGTGGGTGGGCTTTGAATTTCTTCGTCGTCCGCATCCCAACCATCCTGACCGCCATCCGGCCAGGGCTCTCTTGATAACGAGAGATACTTTAGCGAACTCAAGATGTCGCCGAAAGGTGAGTGTTGAAAGATGTCCGCTGCGGTGAACTCCATGATCGGCCCCAATCGGATTTGATCGGAGGGGGCGCGGGAGGTTCGGAGTCCGGCGAGGAGTCCGGCACCTCGGAGTCACGAGCTTTATGAGGGACAAGGTCAGTGTTCGACTCTATCCCCGTAGAGGTTGCATCCCCCGAGGCGGTGTCTAGCCATCCATCCTCGATCTGCGCAGCCGGCTCCGAATTGAAGATCGGAGCGGGTTCGAGTGCGGCCTACAGGGTACTATCCGGCTGCAGAGCTAAATCATGCTCGCCGTGATAGTGCGGCATGCTCGGCCGTGGCTCAAATCCATCGAGGATCAAGTCCCCGCGGATGTCAGCCGTGAAGTTCAAACATCCAAATCTGACCTGACGGCCATGGGCGTAGCTTTCGATCTGCCCCAGACGGCCAAGCGAATTGGCCCGCAGTGCAAAGCCGTCGAATACGAAGATCTATCCGGGGAGAAAGGTCTCACCCTGGACTGCGTTGTTGATGATGGTCGAAGAAGCCATCGAGCCTATCGGTGAAGACACAGAGGAACTCTCAATGAAAGCACCAATGTCGGTGTCAAAACCGGCGGATCTCGGGTAGGGGGTCCTGAACTGTGCGTCTAGGCGGATGGTAACAGGAGACAAGGGACACGATGATTTACCCAGGTTCGGGCCCTCTTGATGGAGGTAAAACCTTACGTCCTGCTTGATTAATATTGATGATGTGTGTTACAGGAGTGGATCTACCACGAGATCAAGGAGGCTAAACCCTAGAAGCTATCCTATGGTATGATTGTTGTTCGTCCTATGGACTAAAGCCATCCGGTTTATATAGACACCGGAGAGGGCTAGGGTTACATAGAGTCGGTTACAATGGTAGGAGATCTACATATCCGTATCGCCAAGCTTGCCTTCCACGCCAAGGAAAGTCCCATCCGGACACGGGACGAAGTCTTCAATCTTGTATCTTCATAGTCTTGGAGTCTGGCCGATCATGATAGTTCGGCTATCCGGACACCCCCTAGTCCGGAACTCCCTCAGCGGCAGTGACCTAAACCTGTTATATCAGGACACAATCCACAAACTTGGGGTAAACCCAGCAATAATTCGCCACGGCAACACTTCCTTTCAAGGAGTCACGCCAGGCCCAGATACCCAGAGTATGGGTTCCCTTTCGTTAGAAGTCATGTTTGGCTCACCCGACAACTTCTGAAGCGAAAAGCTAACCTTCTACATTGCCCCATTCATAAGTCGCTATCAAGTGCTACTGGGACATGAAGCTTTCTCCCGCTTTAACGCAATACCGCATTATGCATCCCTTACACTTAAAATGCCCGGTCCACGAGGCATCATCTCATTAAAGGGAAATATCAATCGATCCCCGAAATACGGATAATGGTGCGGCCGCCTTGACAGCCACACACTAATCCATCTTTACTACCCCGGACACAGCTCGACCAGTCCGGCGTAAACATACAAAGGCTTATTAGCCACATAACCCTGTACAAAGGGCTCCGCGTGTTCACACCAGGAGACAATACGGCTCAATATTACTCATGTCTCTGTATTATATTTTGTTTATTTTAATTTCTCGCATGATTAATTTTCACTAAGTTCCTCTCTTTCGCAGAGGAACACCGTGCTACGCCCGTCCAGGATACGGCACAACGGAGACACAGGCGCAGACGTGCAGTAGGGACCCGTTTTAAGGATTCTTTTCAGATTAAGACCCTGCGTAAACCTTTTTTACTGTCTCTTGTTGATAACATCCCCCAGTTTTTGCTATAACCGAGGAGAAGGCTGGCGTCTTGGCATGTGGCCACGCTAGAATTTTGTGCGTTCCTGGGCACGAGGGGCTTCTTACCAAGGGCTTTTGTTTGGCCCATTTTCAGAAAGACCGAATACCTTAGGGAGTGTTCGGCGTCGCGAGTTTGGCCTTATATGCATCAGCTATGAATCATGTCTTTGGTCAAATTTTGGGTTTGCCCGGCTCCTGTGTTTTTCTGCCTTACGTTCCGCTCTATCGGCTAAGGCGGCACCAAGAGAACTACTGTGATTGTGCCCCGGTTCGGCCAGGCGAGCACCTCAGTAGAGAAAGCCGAAAACTAACTGTCATGATATAGCGAGAGACTGGTCAACCACTCGATGACTTTCGGAATCTTTAGGATTCCTCCGCATTAACGAGGGGCCTCTTCCTGGTTAGGCACACACGCGCCCCGAATTCGGGCGAGCGCGGTGCCCCTAGGGGCTATTAAGTAGCCCCACTGTCAAACTCCTATGGCTAAGTGAAAGTGATAAAGCATTATAGTCCGGTTGCCTAGTTCGCTGCGCTATCACCTCCTTTATAGGACCAAGACGTTGGATTAAGTGTGGAAAGGCGCCTTTTTGCGAACACCCCTGCATTATATGCATGGGGGCTGAAGCCAACGACTGCCATCTTTTAGGTTATATACACATATACATTAACGGCTGCACAGGAGGCATTATATTTCTTGCAAGCACAAGTATAAAAAGATTTTATATTCTATCAAAATATTTTTTCTGCAATAGCACATGCTATTCGAACACAACATCCTTCGAGCACTGCGCCTCTATTAAACGAGTGCCTTGAAAAACTTCCTCAAAGTAGTGCTTGGCAGGTACTCGACTTTCGTCTGAATCCCGGGATGCAACAACACTGGCCTTCATATCCGCCCAGTATGTTTTGACATGGGCAAGAGCCATCTGCGCACCCTCTATGCACGCCAACCTCTTCATTGCATCAACATGCGGCACCGAACCAAGGAACTGTTGCACCAAGCTAAAATAACTCTTCGGCTCCGGCTCTTCCGGCCACAGACGACTCGCAACATACCTCATGGCGAGTCCGGATAACCTGTTCAGCTCCGCCCAGGCGGCCAAACGGTCGGATACCAAAAGTGGGTGTTCTGGATTGAGGAACTGCGACCAAAAAAGTTCTTCCAATTCATGGTCACCTTGACCCCAGAAGTGTTCGGTCGCGTCTGCCGCACTCGCTGCCAAATCCAGATAAGTGTTTTCCTCACTCCACTGCCGGTCTAACGGAGCATACTTAGGATCCCCGAACTTCATCCGCAGCATATAGGGCTTTCCAGCCGTGATATCTCCGGCCTGACGCAGCTCCTCCTTCATAGCCCTCATTGCAGAGCGAGTATCCTTGGCCTTGGCAGTGATCTTTTCAAGATTCTTCTGAGCTGCCCTATCTTCTTGTTCAAGAAATTTACAGTGGTCGGTAGCATCCTTCAATTTTATAGCCATCTCGGCTATTACTTTCTTGCTCTGGTAATGAGCAGCCTGTTCGGCTTTTAGCCCTCCAGCCGCCTTAACGGCAGCCGCATCACTGTTCCTTGCTTGCTCCTTGGCTCGGGCAAGTTCCGCCCGAAGTGTCGAATTTAGGATTCCGGCAGACCCTTGAGGTTCGAACACTGGGGTGCGCGCTTCCTCGCCGAATCGCTAGGATCTAAACTACGAGAAGAACAACACAAGAGACACCGGATTTATACTGGTTCAGGCCACCATTGTGGTGTAATACCCTACTCCAGTGTGTGGAGTGGTGGATTGCCTCTTGGGCTGATGATGAACAATAAAAGGAAGAACAGCCTCGCGAGGGTCTGTTCTCATGGTGGTGTTGTCCCTTTGGAAGGGTTGATTCTAGGTGCCTATCTTATCTCCAGATTCCTATCCAGATCTCTCTACCCTGTGGGTGGCTAGTCCTATTTATAGGCGAAGGCCCTGGGCCACTTCCCAAATATTGAGCAGGAAGGGCGCCAACAATTGGCCATTTTGAAGGGGAACATCTAGTACACTTATCCTGACTAAAGCTGGTCCTCGCCTGTCAAAGGCTCTGGTGGTGACGCCGACTTGGGATCCACAGTGACCTCCATCCTGCCGTTGGACTGGTCTTGGTCTTGTTGCATCGAAATGGATGCCTTTGCTTGATGCTCTCGCCTGCGCTTGCTCCCCTTGCACCAAAGAGGAAAGAAGGACACTGCACGGCCTGTCGCCCGGCTGGCGCCCTCGGTCGTCATGGCTTGCATCATGGGCACCTCGCGAGGTACCACGCCTTGAACTCTCCGCCTCCTCGTGAGCTATCCTGACAAGGCCGTGCCTAAGGAAGCTCCTCATCGTCCGCCCCGCGAGGCTTGGCCCCTTGCGAGGTCTTGCGCTTGTGTTGATGAAGATGGGCCGTGTTGGGCCCCCTTTGAGCCACGCCGCAGGCCGCAGGCAGGCAAGTCTGGGGACCCCGTTCCCAGAATGCCGACAGTAGCCCCCGGGCCCAAGGCGCGCCCGGACTTGGCCGAGCAGAGAGGCGAAAGGGCAAGTGCGAAGCGTCGCGGGCCCTAACAGCCTGCGGCCTCGGGCGCCGCGTGGCGGTTGACTGGACGTGGGTGTCTCCGCAACCGCGCGAGTTGATAAGGAGCGGCATCTGCCCTCTGCCTCCTCTGCTCTCTCCAGTTGCTGCTCAGATCCATTTTCTTGCGCCTCTCCTTCATTCCTTCGAAATCTCCAGATCTACTCCACCCGCACGCCCTAGCCAGATATGGCGCCTCCTTCTGGCAATCTTCGCCTACTATTGCGAGGCTCACGTGGGGGTGAAGCCCTCAGTGGCCCTGCTGCGCCACTACTTCTCCCTCCGGCCCTCTCACGTTTCTGTCTCTGCGTGTGCGAGCTTCGTCGCGTACGGCAGCTCCATCGCCATTTCGAATCCCGGGAAAAGGATTGAGGGCTTCAGGAGCAAGTGGGTCTTGGTTGATGCTGGGCGCGTCCACCCCCGGCTGATCTTGCCCACGGGGCACCCCTCGAGCTCTGACAACTGGTCTCGAGTGGAGCTTGTGGATCCCCATGCAAGGCTGGTGTTGGAGAAGATGGATGCGGATCTGAGGCCGGCCAGCATGGCGGCAGCGAAGCTGACTAGCGCCTCGCTGCTGAAGGAGTTCCTGGAGCATCAGCTGGCTCCGCTTCGTCAGTACTCGCTTCCGATGTGGAGGCCCCACCCGAGCCCCGCGGTCCTGGCCGATGAGGATTTGGCCGCGGTCCTCCAGTCTTTGGTCGGGGGCGACGTGGCAAGGTTGGAGGGCGCTCCGACGCCCCTGTTCCTTCGTGAGGACTGGGAGCAGGTTGTGGGGTCCATGCCCGTCCCCAACGAGGATGGGCCTGTGCCCGCGGAGGCTCCCGAGGACCTGGTGGACGTATCCTCCGGCGACTCCAGCAAAGAGAGGGAGGAAGGGGAGCGGGAAAAGGGGGCTGACTCCGAGGCAGAGTCAAGGGCTCCACCTCTTTGGTGCAAGTCTCATGCACTCCGCCTCTCTCTGAGTGACGACGACGAGGGTGATGACGAGCAGGGCAGCGGGAGCCTGCCCCTGGTCCGGAAGAAGGACTGGACAGGGCTGATCCCCCGCAGGTCCGCCCCAGCCCCGAGGCGATCCGCAGGCGCCCCAGCTGCACCCGCGCTCCTTGAGGCTGATCCTTGCAACCGGCTCTCGGGATTCAAGTACGGTCGGAGGCTGCTCGACCCTGCGGGTGACGACATGTAAGTGCTTGATTCCTCTCTTGTTTCTTGTTTCATCGCTGAGGCTTGACGTCCGTATCTCCCGGCTAGGCTGGCGCCCACGGCAAAGAAGCCGAAGGGGGCTCCTGAGACTCCATCCGCGGCGGCGCCTCTGCTCGCGAAAGAAGATGAACGTGATGCGCGGGCATCTCCTGCCCAGGCGTCCCTGCGAGGCCCTGCTGAGCCGGCTGGGGCGAGCTCGGCTCCTATGGCCCTGGCGACTCCCGAGGCGCCCCCGCTTGATGCCGCCACCACAGCCGCTGGGGCGCAGCAGGCTCCGCCTCAGGACACCGTGGTCACGCTGCCATCTTCTCCTCCTACCCCGCCGATTGCTGCTTCCCCGTCTCCTCCTACTGTCCTGGATCATGCTGCTGCCGAACTGGACCATCTGCGGCGGGATCTTCTGAGCGCCGACCCTTGTTTGGTGGTCGGGCTCTTGGAGCTAGCCTCTGGCTGGATTCGCTCCGATGCTTCGATTCGGGCGGCGCTGGTCCAGGTCTCGACGGCCTGCAACGAGGAGAAGCAGTCCGTCCTTTGGGCGAAGGTTGCCCGTGACGCCGCCTTGGGGGAGGCGGTTAATGCCCGAGGTCGTTGCGAGGTGCTGGAGGGCGAGGTGAAGGACCTGCAGGACCGGCTCGCCGAGGAGACTCGCCTTCGCCTAGAGCAGGAGGACGGCATGAAGGCTCGCGAGGCGGCCGTCAAGGACTGGGACGCCAAGCTCAAGAAGCACCGTGACCTCCTAGGCGCGCTGGAACGAGATCTGGAGGCGAGGAAGGTTGAGTTGGACGGCAAGGCACGGGTTCTTGCCGAGGATCGTGTGGCCTTTGCGGAGATGGAGGAGAAGGCCCGCACTTCACTGAAGACACTTTATGAGAGGGGCCTGGAGATCCCGCTGGCCGGCGAGGAGGACGGCCCCGCCAAGCTACTTCCTTTCCTGGTTTGTGCCCTTGAAGATGTCGCCCTTGGCCTTGGCCCTACGGCTGAGGCCGAGGCACGCGTCTTGTCTTCTGCGGCGCTGATGCGGGTGTTCACCCACATCTATCTTCGCGACCCCAACGTCGACCTCGACGGCCTGCTGGAGCCAGCGAGTGGTGAGCATGTCGCTGCCGCTGCTGAGGTCGTGAAGGGTCGTGCGGAGGCTCTGCTGGGGAAGTTCCGGGCCTTCAGCACCAGGCCAAAGCGGAGCGCTGCTAGCCCGACAGCTCCACAAGGCGAACCCGCTCCGCGCAACTCCAGGCCGGCAAGTGACTCCGTTGTGGCTCCTGCCCTACTGTTAGTTTCTGCACATGTATCAGGCCTCGGGGAGGCGTTAAAACTTGCATTTGGTGCTGTGATAAAAGTATGGACTTTAATATTTGCTTTTGAATTCCTTGAAATTTGTGCTATTTCCTTCCTACTTGCTTGTGTCCTACGCCGGTAGGGCCCGGCCCCGCGCATACCTCAGCCGCCGTTAGCCCCGATCAGAAACCAGGACGGGACCAAGAAGTGAGGGGCTACGTGACAAGTTAGGCTCCTGAGTTGCGATGCTCAGGAGTCCCCCTTGGCACTCGAACAGCAAGTAGGGAGGTGACATGTGCGGGTGGATCTACCGTTCTACGTCTGCAGAGCCCGGCTCCGCGCATACCTCAACCACCGTTAGCCCCGACCGGAAACCAGGACGGGACCAAGGAGTGAGGGCTACGCGACCAGTTAGGCTCCTGCGTCGCGATGCTCAGGAGTCCCCCTTGACGCTCAAACGGCCTTGATACCTTGGCCCCGCTCGGGGAGGGACGCGCGACGAACTAGGCCTCGGGGGCCTGGCTGGGTGGCGTGCGTCTGGGCGTGACCCAGGCGTAGCCCCCGTGCCCAGCCCCCTCGCGCGGCACTCCCAAGGGCAGGCGTTATGATGAGGCTAGACACTGAGCTCTAGGCTCCCTAAGGTTGATGCGGCCCGGGGACCACCCTCAGTTGTTTATCACCAGCGCGGAGCATAGCGCTTCCGTATGCTTATGGGCATAGCCGCTCCTCGGCAGTGTCGTCAGCCAGCGCGGAGCATGGTGCTTCCACTGGTGCGTGGGAGGGGGCTCCCCTCCGGGAAGAGCCCCCGGGGCGTGTATAGCCCCACCCTAACACGTGGTTGGCACGGTAGGGCTTGACGAGGTGTATCTGGGCACCCGTGAGCCAGCGCGGGACTCACGGGGCCCTACCTCAAGGCGGGTTGCGTCTGGCTCTGGGCCTTATCTTGGAGTGTTTTCCTGCAACTTTGGCTAGATGCCAATGCTCTACGTCCTCGGGTCCCGACTCTCGGGCTGGTCTCAGCCGTCGCTGGCATGCCGGGGCGCGATGTCGTGGGCAGACCAGAGGGTGAGGGCTGGAGAGCCGGTAGGAGCCCTGAGCCGCGATACTCGGGCACCCCCCCTTTAACGCGCAAGCTGGGTTAGATGTCGAAACTCTACATCCTCGGGTCCCGGCTCTCAGGCTGGTCTCAGCCGTCGCTGGTATGCCGGGGCGCGATGCCGTGGGCAGACCAGAAGGTGAGGGTCGGAGAGCCGGTAGGAGCCCTCAGTCGTGATGCTCAGGCACCCCTCTTTAATGCGCAAGCTGGGTTAGATGTCGAAACTCTATGTCCTCGGGTCCCGGCTCTCGGGCTGGTCTCAGCCGTCGCTGGTATGCCGGGGCACGATGCCGTGGGCAGACCAGAGGGTGAGGGCCGGAGAGCCGGTAGGAGCCCTGAGTCGTGATGCTCAGGCACCCCCCCCCTTTAACGCGCAAGCATGCGACATCCAGGAAGAAAAAAGGTACCATGAACCGGCACCAAACAACAAGCATGACGGGTCGAAAACATGGCCCTAAGATAAATGCAAGAGGGGTACATGCCACTGGGTCTGACCCGAGCGGCTTGGGCATAATGCAGCCCGAGGGGCGCCCCTAGCAGTGTGAGCTAAGAACATGAAATAAAAGAGATACACACCACAGGGACAGACCCATGCGGCCTGGGAATAATGCAGCCCTAAGGGCGCTCCCAGCTGGAAATGAAACTAGAAAGATGCCACTTGATGACGCTGAAGACGAAGGGGTGTTGATGCAGCAGACTCGGTGGGCTGTGGGAGCAGATCCTCACGAGCCCCCAGGCCCTGGGTCCTCAGGAGGCTCCGGAGGCGCTGGTGGCTCTTCGCGGACCGTCTCCATCTCCACCAGGGCTGCGGAACGCCTGACCTCTTGAGCCTCCAGGACGGCCCTCATGATGCGCTGGGTACCCGAGGATGGCGTTGTACGGCAGGAGGATGTGGGCAACGTCGAAGTCGATGAGCTCGGTGCGGTAGTTGTCGCGTGCCCCGAAGGTGACAGGGAGGTGGACCTGCCCAATCGGGACCGTGGAGCCGTCGGTGACTCCAGAGAAAGGCTTGGTGGGCTGAAGCTGACTGTAGGGTACTTGGAGATTGTTGAATGTTTCCACGGACAGGACGTTGAGCCCTGTCCCGCCATCGATGAGGGTCCTGGTGACTAGCACGTTGACGATGATTGGGGAACAGAGCATCGGGAGGACTCCGGCTGTGGCCGCGCACTTGAGCTGATTCGCTGAGCTGAACGTGATGGCACACGCCGACCACCTGAGAGGGCGCGTGGCCTCGAGCTTGGGGAGGACTGCATTCACTTCGTGCACGAACTGCTTGAAGATGCGCTGAGATGCCGGGGCTTGGGCTCCGCCTAGGATGCAGGCGATCGCACGTGGTTCCTGGAAGCCCCCAACCCCTTCGTCCTGATGACGGTCCTCATTTCTCCTTGGCTGCGGCGGTAGCGGAGGGAGGCCTGCGTTACCTTGCGGGCGATCCTCGCGAGGCTGATCCCTCCAGTCTCCCTCGCGAGGCGGGTCCTGCCAGCGATCCTCGCGAGGTTGGTCACACCACCCTTGACGTGGGCCGCGGTCTTCCCAGCATCCTACATTCCTTCCTCCTCCTCGTCCGTAGCCCCGACCGTTGCGGTCGGGACGCCGTCCAGTCCGTCCTTCACGCACGGCCCTGAGCTCTTGGCATTCATTGGTGTTATGGGTGTGGAGGTCGTGGTACATGCAGTACCGACTGCCCTTGGAGGATTCGGGCTGATCTCTGCCCTGCTTGGTGTCTGGTTCTGCCGCGAGCACGGCAGCCCCCTTGTGCTTCACGTCCTTGGCCTTGGGCTTCTTCTCTTCAGGGTTTGCGGTAGGCAATTCGAGGAGGGAGAGACGCCCTTCCTCAGCCCTGGCGCACTTGGTCGCCAGGTTGAACAACTCCATGGAAGTGCTCAGATCTTCATGCATTGCGAGCTCCTCCTTCATTTTGACGTCACGCACGCCGTCAGAGAAGGCTGAGATGATGGCCTCCTCGGTCACCTTGGGAATCTTGAGGCGCGCGTTGTTGAAGCGTTGGATGTACTTCTGCAGGGTTTCCCCTGGTTGCTGCTTGATGCGGCGCATGTCGCTCACGGTGGGTGGCCGGTCGCGAGTACCCTGGAAGATGGCGATGAAGTGGGTGCGCATCTCGTCCTAGGAGGAGATCGTGCCTGGGGCCAGGTTCAGAAGCCAGGTGCGGGCCCCGTCCTTGAGAGCCATGCGAAACCAGTTCGCCATGACCTTCTCGTCTCTGTTGGCAGCCTCGATGCCCAGCCCGTAGAGCTGGAGGAACTCTACAGGGTCTGCCGTGCCGTCGTAGCAAGGAGGCAGGTCTGGCTTGAACTTGCCGGGCCACGTGACGGTGCATAGCTCGGTGGTTAAGGCGTGGCAGCCCGCTGTGGCCACAGGAGGCCTTGGAGGACGAAGAGCTCGGTCCTGCGGGTCCCCGTGCGCCGCAGCTGGGTGCAGCGCGGGGTCTTGACATGCTGGAGAAGGAGCGTGGTTGCGACGAGACGGAGCAGGGAGCGCTCGGGCAGCTTCTCGAGGGCGAGGGACCTCTTGGCAGCTCTGCTCTTGCCGCGCTGGTTCCTGACGGGGCGGGTTCCGCCCAAGGGCCGCGCACCTTGGAGCCAGGGTGCCTTCTTGAGGGGGAGGTGGCTGAAGCGCCCCAGGAGCTTCATTGCCCGCGCATGGCGGGGCACGTTGCAGCGAGAAAGATGGCGCGTGGGAGCCCCCAGCGTCGAGCCATTCTTCATAGACGTCGTCGACTGGGCGGTAGCGCAGGAGCTCATTTGCCGCGATGAGCGCAGCTCGAGCCTCCATGGCCGCGCGGGGCGCGCGGGATGAAGAACCAGCGGGGGTGAGAGAGGGCGTAGCGGTGCGGCCGTCTCGCCTCATGGACGGGTGCTGGGTGATGCTTGCTACTTGTTCCCCGCCGGGCCGGTGGCGGCGTTGACTGCAGGTGACGGGGAACGATGAGGGCGCCCACCAACGGGAGCCGTCTGGGCGATGCGGGAAGCGAGGGCGGCTCGGCGCTCGGCGCGAACCCGGCGTGCGTCAGACATGGTCGCGACGGTCGGAGAAGAACAGGGCGACGGAAGACAAAATCTGGAGCACCCCTACCTGGCGCGCCAAATGTCGGATTTAGGGTCCTGGCAGACCCTTGAGTTCGAACACTGGGGTACGCGCAGAGGTTTCGCCTTCTACCTACCTGTTCCTTGCCGAATCGCTAGGATCTAAACTACGAGAAGAACAACACAAGAGACACCGGGTTTATACTGGTTCAGGCTACGATTGTGGTGTAATACCCTACTCCAGTGTGTGGCGTGGTGGATTGCCTCTTGGGCTGATGATGAACAATACAAGGAAGAACAGCCTCGCGAGGGTCTATTCTCGTGGTGGTGCTGTCCCTTTGGAAGGGTTGATTCTAGATGCCTAACTTATCTCCAGATTCCTATCCAGATCTATCTACCATGTGGGTGGCTAGTCCTATTTATAGGCGAAGGCCCTGGGCCTCTTCCCAAATATTGAGCGGGAAGGGCGCCAACAATTGGCCATTTTGAAGGGGAACATCTAGTACACTTATCCTGACTAAAGTTGTTCCTCGCCTGTCAAAGGCTCTGGTGGTGACGCCGACTTGGGCTCCATGTTGACCTCCATCCTGCTGTTGGACTGGTCTTGGTCCTGTTGCACCGAAATGGATGCCTTTGCTTGATGCTCTCGCCTGCGCTTGCTCCCCTTGCACCAAAGAGGAAAGAAGGACACTGCATGGCCTGGCGCCCGGCTGGCTCCCTCGGTCCTCATGGCTTGCGTCATGGGCACCTCGCGAGGTACCCCGCCTTGAACTCTCCGCCTCCTCGTGAGCTAGCCTGACGAGGCCGTGCCTGAGGAAGCTCCTTGTCGTCTGCCCCGGGAGGCTTGGCCCCTCGCGAGGGTCTTGAGCTTGTGTTGATGAAGATGGGCCGTGCTGGGCCCCCTTTGAGCCACGCCGTAGGCCGCAGGCAGGCAAGTCTGGGGACCCCCGTTCCTAGAACGCCGACACGAAGGTACTCCACGGCAGCAGCACCATCTACATTAAGCACATATCTTATAAGACACAAGTATCGAACTCCTCTTATCAGATGTCTTTGGAACATACCTTGTGCCTCGTCTAACCGCTTATTTACAAGCGCAATGTCGGCATCCGCTACGTCAAGTTGCCGCTTTAGCTCGACAGATTCATCAGTCCCACTAGCCACCGAACGCCTTGCCACCTTCATAAAAAAGGTGATATATTATACCTGGGGTTATGATCCTCTGTGCGTCGTCATTTTTGATGATACACAGAGTCTTAGGGGCTACTACTTATACAGGGCGCATTTTATATATGGGGCTCTACCAAAAGGTACACCTTTTCACGTACCTCAAAGCCTGTCAGTAAACTCCTGGCGGCCTTGTACAATCCGCTTTCCGCGGATGAAATCCTTCCAATCACCGTGTTCATCAACATACGATGTTCTTCGGAGATGGACACTCGCCTAAGCAGATCCTTCAGCCCCTCCGACCGCGCACCAGAGGGTGCCGGACTAATCTGACGACCTTTTTCAGGGTCCGGACTTGGAAAAACCCTCTGAGACGACACCTCGGGGTCGCCTGCCTCATAAGACGGTGCAGCTAGGGGAGGCATTTCGCTCTCTATCATCTACGAACGAAGATCCCATGAAGATGAGCTCTGCTGAGAAGGGTTGAGATCCGAACTGCAAGGTAATATTTCGGTTATCTTCCTCAGAAATAAAACAGGGATGTCACTCATTTTGGAACCCCTCTCTTTACTTACGGCTCGGGGGAGAGCTGATCCCCTTGGGGGCGCAATGCGGCCGGGGCATTCTCCGGCGCCGGATCCTCTGGCGAAGATTTCTTCGCCCGTTTTGAGGCCACCCCCTCCGGGTCTTCGGAGGCAGTCCTTTTCTTTCCCTGGTTGGGAGAATTCTCGATTCCTCCCTTCCTGACAGCCTCCTTCGCGGAGGCGGTAGCTCCTTGGTTCCCCTCTTCGCCTTCTGCCGAAAGCACAATCTCCAGCATCCTGGTTAACACGGGATCCGGCGCGGTCTCAGGCAGGGGGGCTGGACACCTGATAAGCTTTGCCTTCGCTATCCACTCCTGTTCAAAGGATAGCTCTATTAAGGGCAATTTTATGATGAAAATACGGATGGCGTGTCCAAATACGGGGCTACTTACTTGAGCATCCGTGCGATTGCAGCTCAGACCCGCGTCCTCGGACAAGTCTGGACACCTTGCTTGTGATCCGAAGAACAACTTTTACATCTCCACAGGCGTCGTGCCCATAAAGTGTTGAAGGACTCGCGGTCCCTCCTGATTAAATTCCCACAGACGGAGAGGGCGACGTTTGCAGGGCACCATGCGGTGAATCAGCATAACTTGCGCCACTACGGTCAAGTTGATATCTCTTTCTTGGAGATCTCAAATGCGGTCCTGCAGCAAGGGCACGTCTTTGGACGCCCCCCAGATAAGCCCTTCATTGACCCATGACGCTAGCCGTGGTGGGGGACCCGAGCGAAAAGCGGGTGGCACCACCCATGTGGTGCCCCTGGGGGCTGTGATATAAAACCAGTCCCGTTGCCATAAGCCGAACTCCTCTTGGAAAGAGCCCTCGGGCCATGGAGCATCGGCCATCTTGCTTATGATAGCTCCTCCGCACTCACCGTGCTGCCCCTCGATCATCTTCGGTTCCACCTTGAAGGTTCTAAGCCAGAATCCGAAGCGAGGAGTAATATGGAGGAATGCCTCACACACGACAATGAACGATGAGATTTGGAGGATGGACTCCGGAGCTAAGTCGTGAAAGTCCAGCCCATAATAAAACATAAGACCGCTCACAAAGGGATCAATCAGGAAGCCTAGCCCCCGAAGGAAGTGAGATGTGAACACCATGCTCTCACTGGGCTGGGGATTGGGAATGGCCTGCCCTTGAGCAGGCAGCCTATGCGAGATTTCGCCGGTTAGATACCTGGCATCTCTCAGCTTTCGCACGTCTTCTTCCATAACGGAGGAAGGCATCCACCAGCCTTGAAGGTCGGAGCCGGACATCATTGAAGGTCCGAAGTGCTTAAAACTGGAGCTTTGGGTGTTGGAACTCGAGGAGAAGGGCGGATTCGATTGAATTGAAAAGAAAGGAGGCGAGCCTTGGTCTCTTTATAAAAAGGTTGAATACCAAGAGCCCTCCCCATAACCGTTTGGGACTCGCTTTCAGTTAGGGAGTCGTACCAAAGGGCCGGTTGGGTTACCCACGCTCGTATTGATGAGCATCCCGGAATAAGGGGACACGATCTCTACTTTGACAAGATGTGCCAAGGAAACCGCCTCGCTAAACGCGTTGAGGTGGAACAGTAAAACGATTCGTTTAAAGGCTTGGCCGTGGCGTGATGTCACGCTGCAGAATACTTCAGCAGATTAGATTTGTGCAGATATTATTCTCTCTACGGTGGTATGTGGAACTTATTTTGCAGAGCCAGACATTATCCTTGTGTTCAACATCTTCTATGAAGTATTCGGAGGAGGAACCCGCCTTGCAATGCCGAAGACAATTTGCGTGCCGGACTCATCGTCATTGAAGCCTGGTTCAGGGGCTACTAAGGGAGTCCTGGATTAGGGGGTGTCCGGATGGCCGGACTATGACCTTTGGCCGGACTACCGGACTATGATGATACAAGATTGAAGACTTCATCCCGTGTCCGGATAGGACATTCCTTGGCATGGAAGGCAAGCTTGGTGATATGATATGAAGATCTCCTCCCATTGTAACCGACTCTATGTAACCCTAGCCCTCTCCGCTGTGTATATAAACCGGAGAGTTTTAGTCTGTAGGACGAACAACAATCATACCATAGGCTAGCTTCTAGGGTTTAGCCTCTCTGATCTCGTGGTAGACCAACTCTTGTACTACCCATATCATCAATATTAATCAAGCAGGAGTAGGGTTTTACCTCCATCGAGAGGGCCCGAACCTGGGTATAAACATCGTGTCCCTTGTCTCCTGTTATCATCCGCCTAGACGTACAGTTCGGGACCCCCTACCCGAGATCCGCCGATTTTGACACCGACATTGGTGCTTTCATTGAGAGTTCCTCTGTGTCGTCACCTTTAGGCCCGATGGCTCCTTCGATCATGAACCACGACGCGGTCCAAGGTGAGACTTTTCTCCCCAGACAGATCTTCGTGTTTGGCGGCTTGGCACTGCGGGCCAATTCGCTTGGCCATCTGGAGCAGATCGAAAGCTACGCCCCTGAATTCGTTTCATTGATGATATTTTGTGCTATTTTATTTTTAGTAGATTTTGACATTTATTTTGCAACAAATCTATGTGGTGAGATAAAAATGTTAACTATTCTGTAAAGAAGATGGGGATAAAAAATAGTACACGCTATCAATGAGGACCTTTTCTATTCTTCACAAATGAGTCTACTAGACATATGCCTCAAAAGTTTTATTAAAAAATTCTACAAGAAATGCTTAAATATCTTATGTTAAGGATGATGTTCATGGTTAAGATTATGAATCATTTGACTATAATGAATACAACATAACTCTGTGGACGTCACGGGCATAACTTAGAAAGATGGACATGAAAAGTAAATTAGTTCACTATAAATGTGACATATACTTGGTCATATTTATTTAGTTTTGACTGTATATGTGGTGTACACATAAAAGGTCAATTTTGTAATTGTAAATATCACAAACACATAAAAAGTAAAAGAATTACTATAAATGTTACATACACATAAAGACTTTCGTGTTCGGGAGATGCGACTGAGCTCCTTAGCATGCATATACAAAAAGGTATGTGTAATGAAAGTGAACAATTTGATTCAAAACATGGGTGATTGATTAACAACCCACACTCAAAACAATCGAGGATCAAACAATGCCATGTAGAAATATCACATTATTAAGCACCATGCATGACACATCGACATCCATAGAGTTGATACTTCCACATTACCTACTTGCTGCCACTGCCACTAGTATAGTAGCAGTAATCACAATCCGACACAACCATCTCCTCAAACAATTATCTCTTAGCCTTTGCAGCAGTCGACAATAAGTTCTTTCACATGGTCTCCTTAACATTCTTGACCATGACAAAGTGGAGCTTCAGCGTCGATAGCTTTGCCACATACAACGAGTTGTCCTGCATGAACTTCTCATCAGTGCCGCCGGCCCATGCTCACTTCCTATTTGGCAACAAGTATTGGTTATATATCTTGGACCAGCTACCCTGCGTGATCACCAGTTGCTCCATCTCTAGGCGCAACTGTGGGATGCTTGTCTCATCCATGACCAAGATGCGATTGCTGCCATGTGAAATGTCCTATGGCTATTAGCTAGAGCGCCGGGCACTAGGGTACGTGTCTTACAACAATGATTCCTCAACAAAGCTCTTGTGGATCATCTCAAACTCCTCTTTCACTGGAATCTTGAGACATTTCAGACATTTGTAGCATCAGACCATGCGCATGCTGAAGTAGTACTTCAAACCTTGTTTCATCTGTCAAATCACCAAAAGTTAGTTAAGGGTGACACATGCACTAGTTGTTTCTTGTATCAGGTAAGAAAAAAATATTATATGAAGTACGGATTTGAATTTACATGGTTTGGAAATCCGATGAATTATATGATTACGTAAGAATATCAATGTAGATTGTTATGAAATCTAAAGAACGAAAAAATAAGAAGAAATGGCGGGCACGCATAGAATTTTCTCAAGTTCCATATTACCAACTTGTCAAAGGAACTCATGTACTTAATCCATTTATCCTAATTATAAGGCTGATTAGTAAACAAATAAGATTTCCTTGCTATAGCTTGGTGTAAACAAATTATAATTCGAGTAGCATATTTGATGTAGTATGGTAAACTGAGCCACATATGAACAGTTACTCCCTTTATTTCAAAATATTGAGAACATTAGCCATGGTAAAATTTTGCAAGCATTGGTCAAAAGCTGTGGCACGCATTATGTTCATGGAAACCCTAGGGAAACCCTAGCCCCTTCCGCCTTGGTCCGAAAGTGAGGAGACGGTGGGTCACTCCCACACACCTGTCCACCAAAGAACAACAATGCAAAAAGAGTCAGAACTAGCTGTAACTGCCAACCTCCACAAAAAATTCATGTTCGGACTCAAAACTGAGGAGCACCCAACAAGTCCAGTGCCACTCTCCCAAAGAACCATATGTCCACACGAGGTCCAATGAGGTCAAAACACACAAGGCACCATTGCCGCCCAACCCGAGACCGACATTGGGATTTTGCTAGAGCTCCAGATGATGGTGGAGAGGAGAGACCTCAATGGTGCCTCTAGGGAGAAACTTAAAACACACACACACACACACACACAAACACACACACACAATTGTGTCCATTGTCCAGAGAACCAATAGAGGATTTTTTTATAGACTCGAGCTTACACCACCAACCCCCGCTAGCACCTGATCAACCGACCGAGGATATGATCTTGACCTTCTAATCTGGTGGGTAAGGCGGGAAATCTTGGTCGAGACCAGAACCAACCGAATCCTAGCCACTCGTGTAGAAAAGGTAGCCGTCAACCACATCCGGCGCATGCTATCTTGCCATCTAGGGTGCCTCCTAGGTGTCCTGGGTGGTCCGCAAGGGAATGATGCGGCAAAAACCTTACCACGACCTTTTTCGCCAAGCACGCAAGCTCACCCTATGAACACCTCCGATGTCAACATGAGAGGGAGAGGGTGGAGGGTGTGGCTGCGTTGGGGAAACCACTAGTCGCCTCAAAGTCCCCAGATTCACTAGAATGATAGGAAAATGCTCGAAGCCAACCAAGCACAAAGTTATATCAAAATATCAAGAGGCCTTGGGAGAAAAATCTGAGGGCCCTCAAAACATCCCAAGGACATCCACTAGCAAGCAGCGCAGACTGACTGTCGAGAACTAGGGTACGTGTCGTGCAATAATGAGGCCTGGACAAAGCTCTTCCGGATCGTCTCAAACTCCTCTTTCGTTGGTATCAATGAATTTGTTTTATTGATAATATTTTGTGCTATTTCATTTTTAGTTGATTTTGACATTTATTTTGCAACAAATCTATGAAGTGAGATAAAAATGTTAACTATTCCGAAAAGAAGATGGGGATAAAAAATAGTACATGCTATTGATAAGGACCTTTTTTGTTCTTCACAAACGAGTCTACTAGACATATGCCTCCAAAGATTTATGAAAATTATCTACAAGAAATGCTTAAATATCTTATGCTAAGAACGACATTCATGGTTACGATTATGAATCATTTTACTACAATGAATGCAACATAAATCTATGGAGGTCACAGACACAACTTAGAAAGATGGACATCAAAAGTAAATTAGTTCACTATAAATGTGACATACACTTGGTCATATTTATTTAGTTTTGACTATATATGTGGTGGACACATAAAAGGTAAATTTGCTAATTGTAAATATCACAAACACATAAAATAAAAAAAATACTATAAATGTTACATACACATAAAGAATTTGGTGTTCGGGATATGCGGCTGAGCTCTTGAGCATGCATATACGAAAAGGCATGTGTAATGAAGGTGAACAATTCGATTCAAAACATGAGTGATTAATTAACAACCCACACTCAAAACAATCGAGGATCAAACAATGTCATGCAGAAATATCACATTATTAATCACCATGCATGACACGTCGACATCCATAGAGTTGATACTTCCACATTACCAACTTGCTGCCACTGCCACTAGTATAGTAGCAGTAATCACAATCTGACACAACCATCTCCTCGAACCATTATCTCTATGCCTTTGCAGCGACCGACAGTAAGTTCTTTAACATGGTCTCCTTAACATTCTTGAGCATGACAAAGTAGAGCTTCAACGTCGATAGCTTTGCCACATACATCGAGTTGTCCTGCATGAACTTCTCATCATTGCCGCCGGCCCACGCTCGCTTCCTCTTTGGCAGCAAGTATTGGTTGTACATCTTGGACAAGCCACCCTGCAGGATCACCTGTCGCTCCATCTCTAGGCGCAACCGCAGGATACTTGTCTCATCCATGACCCAGATGTGGCTGCTGCCATGCAAAATGTCCTCTGGCTATTGGCCAGAGTGTCGGGCACGAGGGTACGTGTCGTACAACAATTAGTCCTCGAAAAAGCTCTTCCGGATCGTCTCAAACTCCTCTTTCACTAGAATCTTGAGAAATTTCACACATTTGTAGCATCCGACCATGCAAATGCTGAAGTAGTACTTCAAACCTTGTTTCGTCTGTCAAATCACGAGAAGTTAGTTAAGGGTGACATATGCACTAGTTGTTTCTTGTATTAGGTAAGAAAAATATATTATATTAAGTACGGATTTGAATTTACATGGTTTGGAAATCCGATGAATTATCTGATGACATAAGAATATCAATGTAGATAGTTATGAAATCTAAAGAATGATAAAATAAGAAGAAATGGCGGGCACGCGTAGAATTTTCTCAAGTTCCATATTGCCAACTTGTCAAAGGACCTCTTGTACTTAATCCATTTATCCTAATTATAAGGCTGATTAGTAAACAAACAAGATTTCCTTGCAATAGCTTGGTGTTTAAACAAATTATAAGTCGAGCAGCATATTTGCTGTAGTATATGAGAAATAGAACCACATATGAACAGTGACTCCCCTCATTTCAAAATATTGTGGGCATTAGCCATGGTAAAATTTTGCAAGTATTGGTAAAAAATTGTGGCGCTCATTATGTTCATGGCAACCCTAGGGGAACCCTAGCCCCTTCCTCCTTGGTCCGAAGGTGAGGAATCGGTGGGTCACACCCACACACCTGTCCACCTAAGAACAACAATCCAAAAAGAGTCAGAACTAGCTGTAACTGCCAACCTCCACAAAAAAATGATGTCCGGACTCAGAAGTGAGGAGCATCCAACAACCACAGTGCCACTCTTCGAAAGAACCATACATCCACATGAGGTCCAATGAGGTCAAAACACACAAGGCGCCATTGCTGCTCAACCCGAGACCAGTTTTGGGATTTTTCTAGAGCTCCATATCTGAGTGGAGATGAGAGACCTCAATGGTGCCTCTAGGGAGAAATTTAATACACACACACAATTGTGTCGTATTGTCCAGAGAACCAACCAAGGATATTTATAGACTCGAGCTTACACCACCAACCCCCGCTAGCACCTGATCAACCGACCAAGGCTGCAAGATACACAAGGAAGGTGTGGGGGCGAAAAAGTTGAGGACGATATGATATTTACCTTCTAATCTGGAGGGGAAGGGGGAAATCTGGTTCGAGACCACAACCAATCGAATCCTAGCTACTCGTGTAGAAAAGGTAGCCGTCAACCACATTCAACGCATGCTACCTTGCCATCTAGGGTGCCTCCTGGGTGTCTTGGGTGATATACAATGGAATGAAGCGGCAAAAACCTCACCACGACCTTCATCACCAAGCACGTAAGCTCGCCATATGAACACCTCCGATGGCAACATGAGAGGGAGAGGGTGGAGGCGGTGGCAGTGTTGGGGAAACCCCAAGTAACCTCAGAGTCCCCAGATTCACTAGAATGATAGGAAAACGCTCGAAGCCAACCAAGCACAAAGTTGTATCGAGATATCTAGAGGCCTTGGGAGAAAATGTGAGGGCCCTCAAAACATCCCAAGGATATCCACTAGCAAGTAGCGCAGATAGAACTCAAAAATCACTCGAGAAATTTGTCGCATTCATTTCTATAGTTGATCCATTTTCTTTAGAGAGAAAGACAATCCTATTATTAGTCACCATAGAAAGAATAGGTTTTCACATAAATCTGCTTAGATCCCGACCTAGGTCAGAAGAAAGAAACTAGAAAGAAGAATGAAACCACAATCGAAATGTGGAATTACCTCATCGGCCATGATTCCTTTGGTAAGCTGCCTTGAGGACGTGATTTAGGTCCACAGTGGTGGTTAATAGGTGGGAGGTAGAATGATGATAGTTTGGGGGTACTTATGTTTAGGTAGATAACATGATATTTATACAGAATGAAAGAAGCAAAATTGCAAATACTCTCTATATTGGTAAATAAAAAGGTGTGGAGGTATCAATTAATGGTCAATGTAAACCATGGTGTCTATTCATGCGGCAATAGAAATGTACGCAAATTCTAAATTCACCCATTTTTAGATCAGACGGGAATTCATTTACTACAGAGATATTACCAATACATGGTTATATTTATTGATAATATTTTGTGCTATTTCATTTTTCGTAGATTTTGACATTTATTTTGCAACAAATCTATGCGGTGAGATAAAAATGTTAACTATTCTGAAAAGAAAACGGGGATACAAAATAGTAGACGCCATCATTGAGGACCTTTTCTATTCTTCACAAATGAGTCTACTAGACATATGCCTCCAAACTTTTATGAAAAAAATCTACAAGAAATGCTTAAATATCTTATCTTAAGAATGACATTCATAGTTAAGATTATGAATCATTTGACTACAATGAATGCAACATACCTCTATGGCGGTTAGGGACATAACTTAGAAAGATGGACATGAAAAGTAAATTAGTTCACTATAAATGTGACATACACTTGGTCATATTTATTTAGTTTTGACTATATATGTGGCGTACACATAAAAGGTAAATTTGGTAATTGTAAATATCACAAACACATAAAAAGTAAAAAAAATATGATAAATGTTACGTACACAAAAAAACTTTGGTGTTCGGGAGATGCGATTGAGCTAGCATGCATATACAAAAAGGCATGTTTAATTAAGGTGAACAATTTGATTCAAAACATGAGTGATTAATTGACAACCCACACTCAAAAGAATCGAGAATCAAACAATGCCATGCAATAATATCACATTATTAGGCACCACGCATGACACATCAACATCCATAGAGTTGATATTTCCACATTACCTACTTGCTGCCACTGCCACTAATATAGTAGTAGTAATCACAATCCGACACAACCATCTCCTCGAACCATTGTCTCTTTGCCTTTGCAGTGGTCGACAGTAAATTCTTTCACACGGTCTCCTTAATGTTCTTGAGCATGACAAAGTAGAGCTTCAACGTCGATAGCTTTGCCACATACAAAGAGTTGTCCTGCATGAACTTCTCATCATTGCCACCGGCCCACGCTCGCTTCCTGTTTGGTAGCAAGTATTGGTTGTACATCTTGGACAGGCCACCCTATATGATCACCAGTCACTCCATATCTAGGTGCAACCGTAGGATGCTTGCTTATCCTTGACCCAGATATGGCTGCTGCCATGCAAAATGTCCTCTGGCTATTGGCCAGAGCGTCGGGCACTAGGGTACGGGTCATACAACAATTAGTCCTCGACAAAGCTCTTCCGGATCATCTCAAACTCCTCTTTCACTGGAATCTTGAGACATTTCACACATTTGTAGCATCAGACCATTCACATGCTTAAGAATACTTCAAACCTTGTTTCGTCTGTCAAATCACCAGAAGTTAGTTAAGGGTGACACATGAACTATTTGTTTCTTGTATCAGGTAAGACAAATAAATTATATGAAGTACGGATTTGAATTTACATGGTTTGGAAATCCAATGAATTATCTGATGACGTAAGAATATCAATGTAGATTGTTATGAAATCTGAAGAACAAAAAAATAAAAAGAAATGGCAGGCACGCGTAGAATTTTCTCAAGTTCCATATTGCCAACTTGTCAAAGGACCTCCTGTACTTAATCCATTTATCCTAATCATAAGGTTGATTAGTAAACAAAAAAGCTTTCCTTGCAATAGCTTGGTGTTTAAACAAATTATAATTCGAGCAGCATATTTGCTATAGAATGATTAATTGAACCATATATGAACTGTTACCCCCTTCATTTAAAAATATTGTGCATATTAGCCATGGTAAAATTTTGCAAGCATTGTTCAAATACTGTGGCGCTCATTATTGTCGGATATCGGGTTGCGGCAAAACCCTTCAGGTTCGAACTCTGGGGTGCGTATGAAGATCTTCTCCCTACATATCCACGCCCCAAAGCTTTGCCGCGACTCTAAGCTACACGATGAACAACGCAAGGGACACAATGTTTATACTAGTTCGGGCCACCATTGTGGTGTAATACCCTACTCTAGTGTGTGGTGGTGGATTGCCTCTGGGGCCGATGATGAAAAGTACAGAGGAAGAACAACCTCGCGAGGGCTGTTCTTGAGCTGGTGGGTTTGGAGAGGAATGGCTCCGTCTCTGTTGGCTATGGGTCCCATCTCCCTCTCTACTGTGGTGGCTATCTCTATTTATAGAGGCCTTGGTCCTCATCCCAAATATTGAGTGGGAAGGGAGCCAACAACGGCCATTTTGAAGGGGGACAACTAGTACAAGTTATCCTGACTAAAGTTGGTCTTCGACTGCCAAAGGCACTAGCGATGACGCCGTCTTGGGCTCCACAGTGACCTCCATCCTGCCACTCTGCTGGTCTTGGTCTTGTTGCATCAATATGGTAACCTTTGCTTGATGCCTCGGTACTCCGCGCCTGCGCTTGCCCCCTTTGCACCAAAGAGGAAGCGAGGACACTCCACTGGCTCGCGCCCGCCTGGTCTCGATCGTCATGGCTTGCGTCATGAGCACCACGCGAGGTACTCCTTGCCTTGATCTCTCCACCTCCTCACGAGCCTGCCTAGCGAGGCCGCCCCTAAGGAGGCCTTGCATCGTCCGCCCCGTGAGGCTTGGTCCCTCGTGAGGGCCTTGAGCTTGGGCAGGTGTACACATGTCGTACTGGGCCACTTCTTGAGCCACGCCACAGGCCGCAGGCAGGCAAGTCTGGGGAACCCCATTCCCAGAACGCCAACATTAGCCCCCGGGCCCAAGGCACGCTCGGACTTGGATTAGCAGTAGCGCCGCGAGCCCCAACAACCTGCGGCCTTGGTCGTCGCGTGGCAGTTGATTGGACGTGGGCATCCTCGCTTCCCCACACTACCTCGGCAACTGCCCGACTGACAAAAGGCTGGCCTGGGTTAGGCTTCCCTCATTGCTCTCATTCGCCTCGCTCCAGATCCCCTTTCTTGCTATTGCTCTCTTGCTTCCGAAATCCCCAGATCTGCTTCATTCTTCCTCCTCCAGCAAGTGATGGTTCCCCTCAAGGCCGCGACCGAGGCTTCACCGGCCTGGTACTCGCTGGCCCTGGATCCCCCCAAACATGACGGAGAAGAATCTTGCCTCTACGCGCCTGATGAAGGTGGCGCAAGGCAACGAAATGGGGTAGACCGTGCTCTGGGCCGGCTCTGCCCAGCAGGAGGCCAGGGGGTACCTTCTACCCCTTCTTAATGAGAATTGCCATTGCTGGCCTGGTGGCTCCCTTCTCTCAGTTCTTCTACTCCGTCCTCTGTCATTACAAGTTGCAAGCTCTGCATCTCCACCCCAACTCCGTTCTCCTTCTGTCGATCTTCGCCTACTACTGCAAGGCCCACGTCGGGGTGATGCCTTCCATGGCCTTGCTGCGCCACATCTTCTACCTCCGGGTCACCGGCGGCAATATTTCGACATGTGCTAGCTTTGTTGCGTACTCCAAAGCCAACACGATCTCGAAGGCCGGGAAGAGGGTCGATGGCTTCCGGAGAAAGTGGGTCATGATGGATCCCAGATGCTCCCACTCTCAGTTGGCGCCGCCCGCGGAGTAGCCCCAGGCTAACGAGGTGTGGTATCGTGCAAAGCTTGACGACCGGCGGGTGAAGCTGGTGCTGGAGAAGTTGAACGCCAACCTGAGGGCGAGCAACATGAAGGCGGCAAAGCTAACCGGGGCCACGCTCCTGAGGGAGTTCCTGGCACAGCGGGTGGCTCCACTTCAGGCGCACCCGCGCCCGTTGTGGAGGCTTGGAGATGCGGACGACAATCTCCGCCTAAGCTCGGAGGCCCTGGCTGATGAGGATATGGCCGCAGGTCTCCGCTTCCTGGTTGGAGAGGATGTGGAAGGCCTGGAGGGCGCTCTTGTCCCCTTGTTCCTCCGCGAAGACTGGCAACAGGTGGTGGACACCATGCCCACCTTCAATGGGAGCAGGCTGGTGCCGGGGGTGCCTCCTGAGGGCCAGGAGGCGGCGGTGCCGGTGGAATTGTCTTCCGATGATTCCCGCGGATGAGGGGAGGAAGACGAAGAACAGGAGGAAAGCAACTCGGAGGAGACCACTGAGAGGACGGGGAGACTTCCCCTTGGCGCAGGGCAACATTCTCTGCACCCTGCCAGATGATGATGAAACCGACGCTAGGCGAGGGGGAGAGGACACGCCCATGATCCCGAACAAGGATAGGTCGGGGCTGATCTTCCGGGGGCTACTCTGGCCCCGGCATTGCTCGAATCTAGCTCCATCCCCTCTGGTGCGCCCTCCTATGCTTCTGGACCTCCTGATGTTGCGCCCCGCAATAGGCTTTGAGGCTTTAAGCTCGACAGGAGACCGCCGGAACATGCCGCGATTGATCAGTAAGTACTCGAACTTTGCTTCGCTCTTGTTTTTGCTGTCAGGGCTTGACATCTTCCATCACTTAGGTAGGCTGCCACCTATGGCGAAGAGGCTGAAGGGGGACACAGTGGCTCTGCTTGGGGCAAGCTCACCCACTGCGGCCGTGCCTTCATCTATGGGAAGGGGAGGCAGTGGAGCTCGCACCTACCCTTCCCAGTCGTCATCGTGAAGCCAGGAGCAGCGTCCTGGCGAGGTGCTAGCCCCCATGTCCCCGCTGACTCTGGAGCCTGTCACATTTTGGGTTCCGGCAGACCCTTAAGGTTCGAACTCTGGGGTGCGCATGGAGATCACTCCTCTACCAACTCACGTCTCGTCGCCTCGCAAAGGATCTAGGCTACACGAAGAACAACACAAGGGACGCAAGGTTTATACTAGTTCAGGCCACCATTGTGGTGTAATACCCTACTCTAGTGTGTGGTGTGTGGATTGCCTCAGGGGCTGATGATGAACAGTACAAAGGAAGAACAGCTTCGCGAGGGGAGGAGTTCTTGTGTTGGTGTGGGTGGTTCTGGCTAGGGTTCGATTCGTCGATCCCCTGCCTTGAGAATGGCTAGTCCTATTTATAGAGCGAGGCCCTGGTCCTCTTCCCAAATATTGAGCGGGAAGGGCGCCAACAATTGGCCATTTTGAAGGGGAACATCTAGTACACTTATCCTGACTAAACTTGGTCCTCGCCTACCAAAGAATCTGACGATGACGCCGTCCTGGGCTCCACGATGACCTCCATCCTACTGTTCTGCTGGTCTTGGTCTTGTTGCACCGAAATGGTAGCCTTTGCTTGATACCCTGGCTAGCGCTTGCCCCCTTTGCACCAAAGAGGAAACAAGGACACTGCGCAGGCCGACGCCCGCCTGGCTTCGGTCGTCATGGCTTGCGTCACGGGCACCTCGTGAGGTACCACGCCTTGATCTCTCCGCCTCCTCGTGAGCCAGCCTGATGAGGCTGCGCCTGAGGAAGCTTCCTATCGTCCGCCCCGCGAGGCTTGGCCCCTCGCGAGGGTCTTGAGCTTGTGTTGACAAAGATGGGCTGTACTGGGCTACTCCTTGAGCCACGCTGCAGGCCGCAGGAAAGCAAGTTTTGGTACCCCCTTTCCTAGAACACCGACAGTAGCCCCCGGGCCCTAGGCGCGCCCAGACTTGTCTTAGCAGAGAAGCAAAGGGGCAAGTGCGAAGCGCCGCGGGCCCCAACAGCCTATGACCTTGGGTGCCGTGTGGCGGTTGATTGGGCATGGGTGTCTCCGCTTCCCCACGACGCCTCGGCAACTGTTTGACAAGACAAGTCCCTGCATGCAAAACGGGGCATGATTACTTGTGATCATAGAGGCCGACGGTTGGCCTCCTCCGGCTATAAGCGTGGAACGGCGCGTGCCCTTCCAGTCCATCTTTCCTTGCTCCGCTCCTTCTTCTTCATCTCGACAACAATGGCGCCAATTTGCCGGTTCTCCGCTGAAGAAAAGGGGAAGGCCTCTCTAGAGGGGCCCGTCCCACTCCCACTGAAGAAGTGGCCAGTCTCGTGCCGCCGAGACGAGGACGCTCGGCAGGAGATGTTGAGGCCTTGGTGCGAGCGGCCTCCTCCTGGATATTCGCTCCCCTTGTACGCCCAGGCTGAGAGCCCTGGGGAAGAAGGCATCGGGCGGCGGCGCACGCGTCGCTGGCATCACCGACAGATCATGGCGGTGCGCATCATCCCACCTGGAATCCATGCGGTGAACTCCTCCCGCGAGCCCGTGCTTCACGCCGCCATGCCTCCAAGCTCCTGGATCCACCTTCCTGCATCCTTCGCCTTCGAGATACCGCTGAGGGGGCCTTAGGAGCTCTTGCTACGGCACGCCGACTATAGCGCCCCTGCGATCGAAGCGGAGGTCGAGGTCGTCGCCCCTGGGAAGGTCTACAAGACCCAAGGCTGGGGCGAGATCGCTAGGATCTGCCGATCGGAGGGGGCCCTCGTGATCCACCTGGATTACGATGGGGCCTCCCTGATGCTCTTCAAAGTCTTCGACAAGGAAGGATGCCGGCTGGAGTGTTGCCCCAGAGGTAGCGGCCGGAGCTCCGGAGCGGTGAGGACCATGCCTGCCGCCTGCCCTTCCTGCAGCTCCTCTGGTGGCAGCGGATGTGTTGGATGGTCCAGCGACTCTTCCGGACTCTTCCTGACCCCGGCGTCGAGCGACGATAGCTACGAGCCCCTGAGCTCGCGCCATGCCCGAAGCAGGGCCAGCGCGCCCGGCGGTCAGCGCGGCTGATCTGGATGGGGTTGGCGCTGGCCTTGCGCGGCCCACTGTTGATGATGGCGTTTGCCGTCGCAGTTCTTGTAGTTAGGACTCCTTAGGATTCACGTCTTTTGTCCCTGCGAGGAACCAAGAACACACCCCGCGGGGGTTTGTAAGGTGCCTGTAGTTTCTTTTGTTAATATGATCCTCATCGTGAAGCAGTGTGAGATGCTCGTCCCGTCTCAGCTTGGTCCCTCCTTTCTAACCTCGCGAGGGCTTGGTGCTCTGGGCCGACAGGTCCCGGTCCCCAGGCAGGCTTCAGCCGTCGCTGGTATGCCAGGTCGCGATGCCGTGGTCAAGCCCAGGAGGTGAGCGGCCCGAGGTCCAGTAAGAGCCCCTGAGGCGCGATGCTCGGGAGGTCCCCTTTAGCGCTCAAGTAGCCACCGCTCGGTGAGAAAGGAGCGCAACGTTGCCATTACGGGTCTGCATTAGGTGCAAGGTTGGTGTTGCGATAGCTAGTAGTTCCAGAGAACGACTTATCTCGGGAGCTTGAAGCCATTCTCGGTGCGGCACCAGGCCTGCACGTCAGCAGCTGAGGAGTTGCCTAGCCAGGTCCTCGCGAGCCTCCTCCCTCTCTCCTTTACTCCCCTTCGTGCTCTACGTCCTCGGGTCCCGGCCCTCGAGCGAGCTCAGCCGTCGCTGGTATGCCAGGTCGCGATGCCGTGGTCAAGGCCAGGAGGTGAGGGTTGGAGGGCCAGTAAGAGCCCATGAGTCACCATGCTCAGGCGCCCCCCCTTTAACATGCAAGTGGCTTGCGCGGGCGAGAGGGAAAGAGACACCGCGAAGGCCTCGCCCTACGCCACTCCTTAGAGAGATCCTGCGAACTTATCACAAGAAAAACGAGAGTTGCCGTTACAATTGCCAGCCAGCTACTGGTTGCACTGGAGGGTGACGAGGGCACTGAGGGCCTGGTGAGGTGGCTCCTTGCGGGGCTGCCGCGGCCAGAGCTCAGCCACTCAGGTTTGTCGACGTTGTAGGAACGGACCCATGCGCAAGCGTCATGCCGTTGGGGAGCAGCTCCATGAGTTGGTGTCAATCGAGCGTGCAATTAAGTTAGGCGGGTTAAGCATGAATGGGTAAGTTAGCTTAGGCGGGTCAAATGCACGACCTGAATAGCTGCTAGAAAGATACATGTCGCTGGGTCAGGCCCGAGTGGCTTCGGGATAATGCAGCCCGAGGGGCGCCCCCATGAAAGTAACCTCCAGAATGCTCCTCAGAAGACGCTGACGTGCGGCAGCCGCGTTCGGCAGGCCGAAAGGCATGCGAACATAGCTGTGGGGGGGACCCTCGCAGCGTCCCACGCGCGAGGGCCAGAGGCGCTGCTGAGAGGCGGCTCGGTTGAGCCCTGGAACGTCAATGCAGATGCGCAGCCCTCCATCCTCGCCTAGATGGGGAGCTCCTCAGAAGATGCTGACGTGCGACAGCCGCGTTCGGCAGGCCGAAAGGCATGCGAACATAGTTGTGGGGGGACCCTCGCAGCGTCCCACACGCGAGGGCTAGAGGTGCTCCTGAGAGGCGGCTCGGTTGAGCCCTGGAACATCGATGCAGACGCGCAGCCCTCCATCCTCGCCTGGATGGGGAGCTACGGCGGGTAAGCGGCGGCTTCCACTCATGACTCTTGATTCCTGCAGCTCCTGAATGATCTCGCCGATGAACTCCCGAGAGTTTGGCCCTCCTCGCCTCGTACCTTCCTGAGGGAAACGTGCTTTGAAGCACGCCTCCAAGTGGTGCCCGAGCGCCTCCCTCGCGACCTTGGAAAAGTCAGTGGCCCTCCAGGAGAGAGCCCCCGAGCCTTGCCCGAGGAGGGCGCCGGACGCGCCTCCCTATGTGACAGAAGGAGGCGCCCCTTGAACGGGCGCGGAACCTGACACAACACCGCTGGAGGGGCCTGCCTCCCGATGGTTCGGACCAGGCGATGCCTTCTTCTTCTGAGGGACTGCTTCAGGGAGACTCCCGCTCCTGTGATCTGGGTCTTCGATTGCTGCGGCCTGGAAGGCTCGTTCGAGAGAACACACTCCATCCTTCTCCTCGTAGGGGACTGTGATGACTCCACCGCTTCCTGGCATCTTAAGGACATTATAACCATGGTGAGTCACTGCCATGAACTTGGCCAGGGCCGGATATCCAAAGATGGCATTGTAGGGCATGCAAATGTGAGCGACGTCAAAGTCAACGAGCTCTGTGCGGTAGTTCTTGCGCTGTCCGAAAGTGACAGGGAGGCGAATCCGCCCAATCGGGGTGGTAGATCCAGCAGTGACTCCTGAGAAGGGCTTGGTTGGATGAAGCTGGTCATACGACACTTGGAGGTTGTTAAAACTTTCGACGGACATGATGTTGAGGCCTGCTCCACCATCGATGAGGGTACTGGTGACCTGCACATTGCTGATGACTCGAGAACAGACCATTGGGAGGACCCCGTCCGTGGCTGCGCACTTGAGCTGATCTACCAAGATGAACATGATGGCGCACGTGGACCACCAGAGGGGGCGTGAGGCCTCGAGCTAAGGGAGGACTGCATTCACCTCGCGAGCGAATTGTTTGAAGACATGCTGAGAGGCTGGAGCCTGAGCTCCGCCCAAGATGCAAGCGATAGCTCGCGGCTCCTGGAAGCACCCAGCCCCCTCGTCCTGATGATGGTCTTCATTTCTCCTTGGCGGGGGTGGTAGAGGAGGTAGGCTTAAATTGCCTTGTGGGCGATCCTCGCGAGGCTGGTCCCTCCAGACCCCCTCGCGATGCTGGTCCTGCCAGCGATCCTCACGAGCACGGTCACGCCACCTAAGGGAGTCCTGGATTAGGGGGTGTCCGGATGGCCGGACTATGACCTTTGGTCGGACTCGCGGACTATGAAGATACAAGATTGAAGATTTCGTCCCGTGTCCGGATAGGACATTCCTTGGCATGGAAGGCAAGCTTGGCGATACGATATGAAGATCTCCTCCCATTGTAACCGACTCTATGTAACCCTAGCCCTCTCCGGTGTCTATATAAACCGGAGAGTTTTAGTCCGTAGGACGAACAACAATCATACCATAGGCTAGCTTCTAGGGTTTAGCCTCTCTGATCTCGTGGTAGATCAACTCTTGTACTACCCATATCATCAATATTAATCAAGCAGGAGTGGGGTTTTACCTCCATCGAGAGGGGCCGAACCTGGGTAAAAACATCGTGTCCCTTGTCTCCTGTTACCATCCGCCTAGACGCACAGTTCGGGACCCCCTACCCGAGATCCTCCGGTTTTGACACCGACATTGGTGCTTTCATTGAGAGTTCCTCTGTGTCCTCACCTTTAGGCCCGATGGCTTCTTCGATCATCAACCACGACCCGGTCCAGGGTGAGACTTTTCTCCCCGGACAGATCTTCATGTTCGGCGGCTTCGCACTGCGGGCCAATTCGCTTGGCCATCTGGAGCAAATCGAAAGCTACGCCCCTGGCCGTCAGGTCAGATTTGGAAGCTTAAACTACACGGCCGACACACGCGGGGACTTGATCTCCGACAGATTCGAGCCACGGCCAAGCAAGCCACACTGTCACGATGGGTATGATCTAGCTCTGCCGCCGGACAGCGCCCAGAGCGCCGCTCAGGTGTCCACTCCGACCCTTAGCTCGGAGCTAACCACGCTAGTCGGGGATGGACAGTTGGACGCCGCCCGAGGAGCCGCAATTTCTACGGCGATCGAGCCGGATACCGGCCTAGTCCTTTGTGAGGCATGTGACTCCAAGGTGCCGGACTCCTTTCCGGACTCCGAATCTCCTGCACCCCTTCTGATCGAACCCGATTGGGATCCGATCGCGGAGTTCACCGCCGCGGACATCTTTCAGCACTCGCCCTTTGGCGACATCCTGAATTCAGTAAAGTCTCTCTCTTTGTCAGGAGAGCCCTGGCCGGACTATGGTCAGCGAGGTTGGGACGCGGACGACAAAGAAATTCGAACCCCGCCCACCACCCACTTCATAGCCACTGTCGACGATCTAACCGATATGCTCGACTACGACTCCGAAGACATCGACGGTATGGACACCGATGAAGGAGACAATCGAGAACCAGCGCCTATAGAGCATCGGACAATCACCTTAGCACATGATGTATTCATGGTGGACACACCTAAAAGAAGCAACGACGAGGATCAAAAGGGCGCAACCAGGGATCGTTCCCTCGAAAAACAATCAAAGCGGCGGCGTAAGCGCCATGCCAAGCCCCACCTCGATAGAGACCCAGCCATAGAGCAGGGCGAATCAACGGAAGACGAACATGCCATCGAGCAGCTGTCCAATCAGGGCGGATAAACTGAACAATCCGTCCCCGGCAAAGATAATAGTCCGGACGACCTCATGCCGGACAAGTCGCTGGAGCACCAGAAGCTCCACCAAAGGCTCGTCGCCACTGCGCGTAGCCTGAAAAAGCAGAAGTGGAAGCTCAAAACAGCGGAAGATGCACTCAGAATCAGATGGGGCAAAGTACTCAATGTCGCACATAAGTACGGCAACAGTCATCACACAAAGAGCTATCCGAAGCGGAAATTACTACCGAAATTTGATGAAGAGGCCTTAGAGCCCCCACAGTCAAAAAACAAGGAAGCCACCAGGCTGGATAGACGACCCCACGATCGACCTCAAGCGACAAAGGGCGCCGCACTCAATACGGCATGACCCGCCCAAGGATTCGCATCAAAAAACGGGTCCAACCAAATCCATCTACGGGCCAAGAAAGCAAGCTCCAATGAGCACCGCAACGCAAAAAATATCCGAACATCGCGAAACACCTACGTACAGGGGCGCCGCACATCCCATATGTTTCACCGATGAGGTACTGGATCATGAATTTCTAGTGGGGTTCAAGCCCGTAAACATAGAAGCATACGACGGAACAACAGACCCTGGAATCTGGATCGAGGATTATATCCTCCACATACACATGGCCAGAGGGGATGACCTTCACGCCATAAAATACTTACCCCTTAAGCTCAAAGGGCCAGCCCGACATTGGCCTAAAAGCCTTCCCGAAAACACCATAGGAAGTTGGGAAGAGCTCGAGGATGCTTTCCGGGCAAATTTTCAAGGGACCTATGTCCGACCACCGGATGGAGATGATCTGAGTCATATAACTCAACAACCCGGAGAGTCAGCCCGAAAACTCTGGAACAGATTTCTTACTAAAAAGAATCAGATAGTCGACTGTCCGGACGCCGAAGCCCTAGCAGCTTTCAAACATAGCGTCCGAGACGAATGGCTCGCCAGACACCTCGGCCAAGAAAAGCCATAAACAATGGCCGCATTAACAAGCCTCATGACCCGCTTTTGCGCAGGAGAAGATAGCTGGTTGGCGAGAAGCAGCACCAGCGACCCGAGTACATCCGAACTCAGAGATGGAAATGGGAAACTGCGCCGTAACAAAGAACAGCACCGGATCAAAGATAACAGCCCGATGAGCACGGCAGTCAACGCCGGATTCAAAAGCTCTCGGCAAAATCAGAAAAAGCCACACCCCAAAGATGACAGAGACGAGCTATCTAACCTCAACAAAATCTTGGACAAAATATGTCAAATCCACAGTACTCCCGGGAGACCTGCAAACCACACCCACAGAGATTGTTGGGTCTTCAAGCAGTCCGGCAAACTCAATGCCGAACAAGAGGGGCTCGACACACCAAGCGAGGATGACGACGCACCCCACAAGCAGAACACCGGAGAACAAAAGAAGTTCCCACAAGAAGTCAAAACAGTAAATTCACTTCAGGTGACAAAAGGGAAAAACAGAACGGCGCCTACGAAGATACGCGCCATACGGCCTGCCCCACAGGAGCACCGCCACTGGTTGTTACAACCAATCACCTTCGATCATCAGGATTACTCTAGAGGTATTCGGAACGCAGGCTGGACTGCTTTGGTCTTGGATCCGATTACTGACGGACTCCAATTTACACAAGTCCTAATGGACGGCGGCAGTGACCTAAACCTGTTATATGAGGACACAATCCACAAACGGGGGGTAAACCCAGCAATAATTTGCCACGGCAACACTTCCTTTCAAGGAGTCACGCTGGGGGCACATACCCAGAGTATGGGTTCCCTTTCGTTAGAAGTCATGTTCGGCTCACCCGACAACTTCCGAAGCGAAAAGCTAACCTTCCACATCACCCCATTCATAAGTCGCTATCAAGCGCTACTGGGACGTGAAGCTTTCGCCCGCTTTAACGCAATACAGCATTATGCATTCCTTACACTCAAAATGCCCGGTCCACGAGGCATCATCTCATTAAAGGGAAATATCAATCGATCCCCGAAATATGGATAATGGTGTGGCCGCCTTGACAGCCGCACAGTAATCCAGCTTTACTACCCCGGACACGGCTCGACGAGTCCGGCGTAAACATACAAAGGCTTAATAGACGCATAACCCTGTACAAAGGGCTCCGCGTGTTCACACCAGGAGACAATACGGCTCAATTTTACTCATGTCTCTGTATTACATTTTTTTATTTCAATTTCTCGCACGATTATTTTTCACTAAGTTCCTCTCTTTCGCAGACGAACACCGTGCTACGCCCGTCCAGGATACGACACAACGGAGACACAGGCGCAGACGTGCAGTAGGGACCCATTTTAAGGATTCTTTTCAGATTAAGACGCTGCGTAAACCTTCTTTACTGTCTCTTGTTGATAACATCCCCCAGTTTTTGCTATAACCAAGGAGGAGGCTGGCATCTTAGCATGTGGCCATGCCAGAATTTTGCGCGTTCCTCGGCACCAGGGGCTTCTTACCAAGGGCTTTTGTTCGGCCCATTTTCATAAAGACCGAATACCTTAGGGAGTGTTCGGTGTTGCGAGTTTGGCCTTATATGCATCAACTCTGAATCATGTCTTTAGTCAAATGTTGGGTTTGCCTGGCTCCTGTGTTTTGCTCCCTTATGTTCCGCTCTATTGGCTAAGGCGGCACCAGAAGAACTACTGCGATTGTGCCCCAGTTCGGCCAGGCGAGCACCTCAGTAGAGAAAGACGAAAACTGACTGTCATGATATAGCGAGAGACTGGTCAACCACTCGATGACTTTCGGAATCTTTATGATTCCTCCGCATTAACGAAGTGCCGCTTCTGGTCAGGCACACACGCGCCCCGAATTCGGGCGAGCGCGGTGCCCCTAGGGGCTATTAAGTAGCCCCATTGTCAAACTCCTATGGCTAAGTGAAAGTGATAAAGCATTATAGTCCTGTTGCCTAGTTCGCTGCGCTATCACCTCCTTTATAGGACCAAGCCATTGGATTAAGTGTGAAAAGGCGCCTTTTTGCGAACACCCCCGCATTATATGCGTGGGGGCTGAAGCCAATGACTACCATCTTTCAGGTTATATACACATATACATTAAAGGCCGCACAGGAGGCATTATATTTCTTGCAAGCACAAGTATAAAAAGCTTTTATATTCTATCAAAATATTTGTTCTACAATAGCACATGCTATTCGAACACAACATCCTTCGAGCACTGCGCCTCTATTAAACGAGCGCCCTGAAGAACTTCCTCAAAGTAGTGCTTGGCAGGTACTCGGCTTTCGTCCGAATCCCAGGATGCAACAACACTGGCCTTCATATCCGCCCAGTATGTTTTGACACGGGCAAGAGCCATCTGCGCACCCTCTATGCATGCCGACCTCTTCATTGCATCAACATGTGGCACCGAACCAAAGAACTGTTGCACCAAGGTAAAATAACTCTTCGGCTCCGGCTCTTCCGGCCACAGACGACTCGCAACATACCTCATGGCGAGTCAGGATAACCTGTTCAGCTCCGCCCAGGCGGCCAAACGGTCGACCGAAAGTGGGCGTTCTGGATTGTGGAACTGCGACCAAAAAAGTTCTTCCAGTTCATGGTCACCTCGACCCCAGAAGTGTTCGGTCGCGTCTGCCGCACTCGCTACCAAATCCAGATAAGTGTTTTCCGCACTCCAGTGCCGGTCTAACGGAGCATATAGGATCCCCGAACTTCATCCGCAGCATATAGGGCTTTCCAGCCGTGATATCTCCGGCCTGACGCAGCTCCTCCTTCATAGCCCTCATTGCAGAGCGAGTATCCTTGGCCTCGGCAGTGATCTTTTCAAGATCCTTCTGAGCCGCCCTATCTTCTTGTTCAAGAAATTTACAACGGTTGGCAGCATCCTTCAATTTTATAGACATCTCGGCTATTACTTTCTTACTCTGGCAATGAGCAGCCTGTTCGGCTTTTAGCTCTCCAGCCGCCTTAACGGTAGCCGCATCACTTTTCCTTGCTTGCTCCTTGGCTCGGGTAAGTTCCGCCCGAAGGTTCTCCACGGCAGCATCACCATCTACATTAAGCACATATCTTATAAGACACAAGTATCGAACTCCTCTTATCAGATGTCTTTGGAACATACCTTGTGCCTCGTCTAGCCGCTTATTTACAAGCACGATGTCGGCATCCGCTACGTCAAGTTGCCGCTTTAGCTCAGCAGATTCATCAGTCCGGCTAGCCACCGAACGCCTCGCCACCTTCATAAAAAAGGAGACATATTATACATAGGGTTATGATCCTCTGTGCTCGTCATTTTCGACGACACACAGAGTCTCAGGGGCCACTACTTATACAGGGCGCATTTTATATATGCGGCTCTACCAAAAGGTACACCTTTTCACGTACCTCAAAGCCTGTCAGTAAACTCCTAGCAGCCTCGTACAATCCGCTTTCCGCGGATGCAATCCTTCCAATCATCGTGTTCATCAACATACGGTGTTCTTCTGAGATGGACGCTCGCCCGAGCAGATCCTTCAGCCCCTCCGATCATGCACCAGAGGGTGCCGGACTAACCTGGCGACCTTTTTCAGGGTCCGAACTTGGAAAACCCTCCAAGACGACACCTCGAGTCGCCTGCCTCGTAAGACGGTGGAACTAGGGGAGGCGTTTCGCTCTCCATCATCTCCGGACGAAGATCCCCTGAAGATGAGCTCTGCTGAGAAGGGTTGAGATCCGAACTGCAAGGTAATATTTCGGTTATCTTCCTCAGAAATAAAACAGGGATGTCACTCATTTTGGAACCCCTCTCTTTACTTACGGCTCGGGGGAGAGCTGATCCCCTTGGGGGCGCAATGCGGCCGGGGCATTCTCCGACGCCGAATCCTCTGGCGAAGATTTCTTCCCCCGTTTTGAGGCCACCCCCTCCGGGTCTTTGCAGGCAGTCCTTTTCTTTCCCTGGTTGGGGGAATTATCGATTCCTCCCTTCCTGACAGCCTCCTTCGTGGAGGCGGTAGCTCCTTGGTCCCCCTCTTCGCCTTCTGCCGAAAGCACAATCTGCAGCATCCTGGTTAACACGGGATCCGGCGCGGTCTCAGGCAGGGGGGCTGGACACCTGATAAGCTTTGCCTTCGCTATCCACTCCTGTTCAAAGGATAGCTCTGTTAAGGGAATTTTTATGATGAAAATACGGATGGCGTGTCCAAATATGGGGCTACTTACTTGAGCATCCGGGCGATTGCAGCTCAGACCCGCGTCCTCGGACAAGTCCGGACACCTTGCTTGTGATCCGAAGAACAACTTGTACATCTCCACGAGCGTCGTGCCCATAAAGTGTTGAAGGACTCGTGGTCCCTCCGGATTAAATTCCCACAGACGGAGAGGGCGACGTTTGCAGGGCAGCATGCGGCGAATCAGCATAACTTGCGCCACTATGATCAAGTTGATATCTCTTTCTTGGATATCTCGAATGCGGTCCTGGAGCAAGGGTACGTCTTTGTACGGCCCCCAGATAAGCCCTTCATTGACCCATGACGCTAGCCGTGGTGGGGGACCCGAGCGAAAAGCGGGTGGCGCCACCCATGTGGTGCCCCTGGGGGCTATGATATAAAACTAGTCCCGTTGCCATAAGCCGAACTCCTCTTGGAAAGAGTCCTCGGGCCATGGAGCGTCGGCCATCTTGCTTATGATAGCTCCTCCGCACTCAGCGTGCTGCCCCTCGATCATCTTCGGTTCCACCTTGAAGGTTCTAAGCCACAATCCGAAGTGAGGAGTAATATGGAGGAAGGCCTCACACATGACAATGAACGATGAGATTTGGAGGATGGACTCCGGAGCTAAGTTGTGAAATTCCAACCCATAATAAAACATAAGCCCCCTCACAAAGGGATCAATCGGGAAGCGTAGCCCCCGAAGGAAGTGAGATGTGAACACCACACTCTCACCGGGCTGGGGAGTGGGAATGGCCTGCCCTTGAGCAGGCGGCCTATGCGAGATTTCGCCGGTTAGATACCTGGCATCTCTCAGCTTTCGCACGTCTTCTTCCGTAACGGAGGAAGGCATCCACCGGCCTTGAAGGTCAGAGCCGGACATCATCTTTATAAAAAGGTTGAATACCAAGAGCCCTCCCCGTAACCGTTTGGGACTCGCTTTCAATTAGGGAGTCGTACCAAAAGGTCGGTTGGGTTACCCACACTCGTATTGATGATAATCCTGGAATAAGGGGACACGATCTCTGCTTTGACAAGACATGCCAAGGAAACCGCCTCGCTAAATGCGCTGAGGTGGAAAAGTAAAACGATTCGAATAAAGGCTTGGCCGTGGCGTGATGTCATGTTGTGGAATACATCGGCAAATTAGATTTGTGCAGATATTATTCTCTCTACGGTGGTATGTGGAACTTATTTTGCAGAGTCAGACACTATCCTTGTGTTCAACATCTTCTATGAAGTATTCGGAGGAGGAACCCACCTTTCAATGCCGAAGACAATTTGCGAGCCGGACTCGTCTTCATTGAAGCCTGGTTCAGGGGCTACTGAGGGAGTCCTAGATTAGGGGGTGTCCGGATGGCCGGACTATGACCTTTGGCTGGACTCCCGGACTATGATGATACAAGATTGAAGACTTCGTCCCGTGTCCGGATAGGACATTCCTTGGCGTGGAAGGCAAGCTTGGCGATATGATATGAAGATCTCCTCCCATTGTAACCGACTCTATGTAACCCTAGCCCTCTCCAGTGTCTATATAAACCGGAGAGTTTTAGTCCGTAGGACGAACAACAATCATACCATAGGCTAGCTTCTAGGGTTTAGCCTCTCTGATCTCATGGTTGATCAACTCTTGTACTATCCATATCATCAATATTAATCAAGTAGGAGTAGGGTTTTACCTCCATCGAGAGGGCCCGAACCTGGGTAAAAACATCGTGTCCCTTGTCTCCTATTACCATCCACCTAGACGCACAGTTCGGGACCCCCTACCCGAGATCCGCAATGAATGCAGCATAACTCTATTGAGGTCATGGACATAACTTAGAAAGATGGGCATCAAAAGTAAATTAGTTCACTATAAATGTGACATACGCTTGGTCATATTTTTTTAGTTTTGAGTATATATGTGATGTACACATAAAAGGTAAATTTGCTAATTATAAATATCACAAACACATAAAAAGTAAATAAAATACTATAAATGTTACATACACATAAAGACTTTGGTGTTCGAAAGATGCGACTGAGCTCCTGAACATGCATATACAAAAAGGCATGTGTAATGAAGGTGAACAATTTGATTCAAAACATGAGTGATTAATTAACAACCAACACTCAAAACAATCGAGGAGCAAACAATGTGATGTAGAAATATCACATTATTAAGCACCATGCATGACACATTAGCATCCATAGAGTTGATACTTCCACATTACCTACTTGCTGCCACTGCCACTAGTATAGTAGCAGTAATCAGAATCAGACACATCCATCTCCTCGAACCATTATCTCTTAGCCTTTGCGGTCATTGACAATAAGTTCTTTCACACGGTCTCCTTAACGTTCTTGAGCATGACAAAGTAGAGCTTCAACATTGACAGCTTTGTCGTATACAATGAGTTGTCCTGCATGAACTTCTCATCATTGCCGCCGGCCCACGCTTGCTTCCCGTTTGGCAGCCAATATTGGTTGTACATCTTGGATAGGCCACCCTGCATGATCACCAGTCTCTCCATATCTAAGCATGATCTCGGGATGCTTGTCTCATCCATGACCCAGATGCGGTTGATGTCGTGCGAAATGTCCTCTAGCTATTGGCCAGAATGTCGGGCACTAGGGTACGTGTCGTACAACAACGAGTCCTCGACAAAGCTCTTCTGGATCATCTCAAACTCCTCTTTTGCTAGAATCTTGAGATATTACACCCATTTGTAGCATCATACCATGCAAATGCTGAAGTCGTACTTCAAACCTACTTTCTTCTGTCAAATCATCAGAACTAGTTAAGGGTGACACATGCACTAGTTGTTTCTTGTATCAGGTTTGAAAAACAGATTATATGAAGTACGGATTTGGATTTACATGGTTTGGAAATCTGATGAAGTAATAATATCAATGTAAATGGTTATGAAATCTAAAGAAGGGAAAAACAAAAAGAAATGGCAAGCACGTTTAGAAATTTCTCAAGTTCCATATTGCCAACTTCTCGACAGACCTCCTGTATACATTTACCCTAATCATAAGGCTGGTTAGTAAAACAAATAAGTTTTCCTTGCAATAGCTTGGTATTTAAATAAATGATAATTCAGGAAGCATATTTGTTGTCGTATTATCAATTGAACAACATAATGAACTATTACTCCCTTCATTTATAAATATAGTGCACATTCGCCATGGTAAAATTTTGCAAGCATTGGTCAAAATCTATGGCCCTCATTATGTTTGTGTCAATGGTAGGGGAACCCTATCCCCTTCCGCCTTGGTTCGGAGGCGAGGAGTCGGTGGGTCACAACCACACACCTGGCCACCAAAGAACAACAATCCAAAAAGAGTCAGAAGTAGCTGTAACTGCCAACCTCCACAAAAAATTGATGTTCGGACTCAGAACCGAGGAGCACCCAACAACCCTAGTGCCACTCTCCCAAAGAACCATACATCCACAGGAGGTCCAATGAGGTCACAACACACAAAACGCCATCGCCGCCCAACCTGAGACCGGTTTTGGGATTTTGCTAGAGCTTTGCGTCAGGGTGGCAAGGAGAGACCTCAATGGTGCCTCTAGGGAGAAAACTAACAAACACACACACACACACACTCACACACACACAATTGTGTTGTAGTGTCTAGAGAACCAACCAAGGATTTCTCTAGGCTCGAGCTTACACCACCAACCCCCGCTAGCACCTGATCAACCGACAAGGCTGCAAGATAGACAAGGCAGGTGTGGGGGCAAATGAGTTGAGGAGGATATGATCTTGACCTTCTAATCTAGAGGGGAAGGGGCGAAATCTGGTTCGAGACCACAACCAACCAAATCATAGCCACTCGTGTAGCAAAGGTAGCTGTCTAGCATATCCGACGCACGCTACCTTGCCATCTAGGGTGCCTCCTAGGTGTCATGGGTTGTCTAAAAGGGAATGAAGCGGCAAAATCCTCACCACGACCTTCATCGCCAAGCACACAAGCTTGCCCAATGAACACCTTTGGTTGAAACATGAGAGGGAGTGCATGGAGGGGATGGCAGTGCTGGGGAAACCCTAGTCTCCTCGGAGTCCCCAGATTCATTAGAATGATAGGAAAAAGCTTGAAGCCAACCAGACACAAAGTTGTATCAAAATATCAAGAGGCCTTGGGAGAAAATGTGAGGGCCGTCAAAATATCCCAAGGACATCCACTAGCAAGCAGCTCAATCTGAACTCAAAACTCTCTTGAGAAATTTGTTGCATTCATTTCTATACTTGATCCATTTTCTTCAGAGACAAAGAGTATCCTATTATTAGTCACCCTAGACCTAGGCCAGAAGAGAGAAACTAAAAAGAAGGAAATCACAATCAAATTATGGAATTACCTCATCAACCATGATTCATCGGGTGAACTTCCATGAGGACGTGATTTAGGTCCATCGTGGTGGTTAATAGGTGGGAGGTAGAATGATGGTAGTTTGGGGGTACTTTTGTTGAGGTAGATAAGGTGATATTTGTAGAGAATGAAAGAAGTACAATTGAAAACACTCTCTGTATTGGTAAATAAAAAGAGTGTGGTGGTCTCAATTAATGGTCAATGTAAACGATGGTGTCTATTCATAAGGCGATGGAGATGTAGGCAAATTCTAAATTCACCCATTTTTAGATCAAATGGGAAGTAATTTACTATAAAGATATGAACTATTCATGGCTATATTTACGGTTTATGCAAACATATACATGTAATAGTTATTTTTGAACAAATTTATTAGCATCGGTCAAATTGTTTTTATTGAGATAATATAGTAGAACAATTTTGTTGGAGAGGATTTCGTCATTTTAACTAGCATTATGTATGTGAACAGATATATGTTTATCGACAACAAATGGATTTGTTGGTATCAATGAATTGGTTTTATTGATAATATTTATTGCCATTTCATTTTTGTAGATTTTGACATTTATTTTGTATCAAATCTATGCAGTGAGATAAAGATGTTAACTATTCTGAAAAAAAGATGGGCAAAAAATAGTACACGCTATTGATGAGGACCTTTTCTATTCTTCACAAATGAGTCTACTAGACATATGCGTCGAAAGTTTTACGAAAAAAATCTATAAGAAATGCTTAAATATCTTATGTTAAGAATGACATTCATGGTTAAGTTTATGAATCATATGACTACAATGAATGCAACATAACTCTGTTGAGGTCACGGATATAACTTAGAGATATGGATATCAAAAGTAAATTAGTTCACTATAAATGTGACATACATTTGGTCCTATTTATTTAGTTTTGACTATATATGTGATGTACATATAAAAGGTAAATTTGCTAATTGTAAATATCACAAACGCATAAAAAGTGAAAAAAAATACTATAAATGTTACATACACATAAAGACTTTGGTGTTTGAAAGATGCGACTGAGCTCCTAAGCATGCATATACAAAAAGGCATGTGTAAGGAAGGTGAACAATTTGATTCAAAACATGAGTGATTAAATAACAACCAACACTCAAAACAATCCAGGTTCAAACAATGTGATGTAGAAATATCACATTATTAACACCATGCATGACACATCAGCAACCATAGAGTTGATACTTCCACATTACCTACTTGATGCCACTACCATTAGTATAGTACTAGTAATCAGAATCAGACACATCCATATCCTAGAACCATTATCTCTTAGCCTTTGCGGCTGTCGACAATAAGTTCTTTCACATGGTCTCCTTAACGTTCTTGAGCATGACAAAGTAGATCTTCGACATTGATAGCTTTGTCGTATATAGCGAGTTGTCCTGCATGAACTTCTCATCATTGCCGCCGGCCCATGCTCGCTTCCTGTTTGGCAGCCAATATTGGTTGTACATCTTGGATAGGCCACCCTGCATGATCACTAGTTGCTCCATCTCTAAGCGCGACCTTGGGATGCTTGTCTCATCCATGACCCAGATGTGTTTGCTGCCATGCAAAATGTCCTCCAACTATTGGCCAGAGTGTCGGGCACTAGGGTACGTGTCGTACAACAATGAGTCCTCGAGAAAGCTCTTTCGTATCGTCTCAAACTCCTCTTTGGCTGGAATCTTGAGACATTACACACATTTGTAGCATCGAACCATGCACATGCTGAAGTAGTACTTCAAACCTACTTTCGTCTGTCAAATCATCACAAGTTAGTTAAGGGTGACACATCCACTAGTTTTTTCTTGTAATGGGGAAGACAAACATATTATATGAAATACGGATTTGAATTTACATGGTTTGGAAATATGATGAGTTATCTAATGAAGTAAGAATATCAATTTAGATGGTTATGAAATCTAAAGAACGGAAAAACAAAAAAAAATGGCAAGCACGTGTAGAAATTTCTCAAGCTCCATATTGCCAACTTCTCGACAGACCTTCGGGACTTCATACATTTATCCTAATCATAAGGCTGGTTAGTAAAACAAACAAGATATCCTTGCAATAGCTTGGTGTTTAAATAAATGATAATTGGGCAGCATATTTTATTGTAGTATGATCAATTGAACAACATAATGAACTGTTACTCCCTTTATTTCTAAATATAGTGCACATTAGCCATGCTAAAATTTTGCAAGCATTCGTCAAAAACTATGGCGCTCATTATGTTTGTGTCAACGGTAGGGGAACCCTATCCCCTTCCACCTTGGTATGGAGGCGAGGAGTCGGTGGGTCACATCCACACACCTAGCCACCAAAGAACAACAATCAAAAAAGAGTCAGAACTAGGTGTAACTGGCAATCTCCAGAAAAAATTGATTTTCGGAGTCAGAACTGAGGATCACCCAACAACCCCAGTGCCACTCTCCCAAAGAACCATACATCCACAGGAGGTCCAATGAGGTCACAACACACAAGGCGCCATCGCCGCCTAACCCGAGATCTATTTTGGGATTTTGCTAGAACTCCGGGTCTGGGTGGAGAGGAGAGACCTCAATGGTGCCTTTAGGGAGAAAATTAACACACACAGACACAGAGACACACACACACACACACACAATCATGTCACAATGTCTACAGAAGTAACCAACGATTTCTCTTGACTCGAGCTTACACCGCCAACCCCACTAGCACCTGATCAATCTACCAAGGCTACAAGATAGACAAGGCAGGTATTGGGGCGAATGAGTTGAGGAGGATATGATCTATATCTTCTAATCTGGAGGGGAAGGGGGGGAATATAGGTCGAGAACACAACCAACAGAATCCTAGCCACTCGTGTAGAAAAGGTAGCCATCTAGCACATCCGATGCACGCTACCTTGCCATCTAGGGTGCCTCCTAGGTGTCTCGGGTTGTCTGCAAGGGAATGAAGCGGCAAAATCATCACCACGACCTTCATAATTTTTCACGCAAGCTTTCTCGATGAACACCTCCGGTGGCAACATGAGAGGGATGGGGTGGCAGTGTTGGGGAAACCATAGTCGCCTTAGAGTCCCCGTATTCATTAGAATGATAGGAAAAAGCTCGAAGCCAACTAGGCACAAAGTTGTATCAAAATATCAAGAGGCCCTGGGAGAAAAATGTGAGGGCCCTCAAAACATCCCAAGGACATCCACAACCAAGTAGCGTAGCCTGAACTCAAAAATCTGTCGAGAAATTTGTCGCATTCATTTCTATAGTTGATCCATTTTCTTTAGAGAGAAAGACGATCCTGTTGTTAGCCACCCTAGAAAGAATAGGTTTTGACATAAATCTGCTTAGATCCCGACCTAGGTCAGAAGAAAGAAACTAGATAGAAGAATGAAACAATAATCGAATTGTGGAATTACCTCATCAGCCATGATTCTCGGGGTGAGCTACCTTGAGGATGTGATTTTGGTACACGGTGGTGGTTAATAGGTGGGAGGTAGAATGATGATAGTTTGGGGGTACTTATGTTGTGGTAGATAAGGTGGTATTCATGGAGAATGAACGAAGCACAATTGCAAATACTCTCTCTAGTGGTAAATAAAAAGTGTGGAGGTATCAACTAATGGTCAATGTAGATCACGATGTCAATTCATCCGGTGATGGAGATGTAGGAAAATTTAAATTCACCCATTTTTATATCAATCATGAAGTAATTTACTATAGATATATGACATATACATGGCTCTGTTTATGGGTTATGCAAACATATATAGGTAATAGTTGTTATTGATTAAATTTATTAGCGTCAGTAAAATTGTTTTTCTTGAGAGTATAGTACCACTAATTTCGTTGGAGAGGATTTTGTCATTTTAACTAGCATTATGTATGTGATGAGATATATGTTTATTGACAACAAATGGATTTGTTTGTATCAATGAATTTGTTTTATTGATAATATTTTGTGCTATTTCATTTTTAGTAGATTTTGACATTTATTTTTCAATATATCTATGCAGTGAGATAAAAATGTTAATGTCAGGACCCCGATCCTAAGTCACACCGATCTAGCATGTAACACATTATATCACTTTGCGCCCTCACGCACGGTATTCCCACGGGTGCCACCTTACCTGGCCCGGGACCATTTGCGCATTTTGGCTCACGTATATGATAGTGCCGCTAGCATCCATATGACAAAGAACCCGGGCTAACATGGCTAGTCGTGAACCCAAAGTGGCACTAACTTACATGGACAGGCATACATGACCCAACAACGAACGTGTCGGTCATCAGCGAGTGAATCCAGGCTGTAGCAGGCTAACAGGACTCCGGTAGACACCGTGTGACATTTCCCTGAAGGGACAGACACAGGAACGAAGAAGGACACATGCCGACCAGCCTAAGTGTTCCGGAGCAGTAGCAAGCTACCATGGCTCAGTGGAAGCACTAGGAGACATTTCCTGGTAAGAGAGGCTACCAAGGATAAACAACTAGATAGTCAGATCCCACACATACCAAGGATTTCAATAACATACACACAATATGCTCGATATGTGCAAATACAACATGGCATCACATCATAACTCTACGACTCAAAGTATTATTCAATAGGCTCCGAGGAGCGACATATTACAAACATGGGTCTCACGACCCAACATTCAGAGCATACAAGTCAAAGCACAAACGAAAGCTTAACATGTCTGAGTACAGACATCTACAAATGAAAAAGGCTGAGAAGCCTGACTATCTACCAGATCCTGCCGAGGGCTCAAGATCGTAGCTGAGGTAACAAGCTAAACGTCGAAGTCCACGTGGAACTACTAGTGAGACTGAAGTCCCTCTGCAAAAATTGTAAAATAGGCAAACGTGAGTACAAATGTACCCAGCAAGACTTACATCAGAACTAACTACATATGCATCATTATCAATAAAGGAAATGGTGGGGTTTAACCGCAGCAAGCCAGCTTTGATTCGGTGGCTATCCTGAACTACGACTGCAAGTATCTCTTTTGAGGTGGCGCACACGAGTCCACATATTCACCATATCAATACACCACTATGGATCCGCTCCCATCTCCCTACGAGAGCGCCATCCATAGCACTCACGCTTATCTTGCGTATTTTAGAGTATCCACTTTCATTTGTCTATGAACTGTACAGGCAACCCAGAAGTCCTTTACCACGGACACGGCTATTCGAATAGATCATATTAACCCTGCAGGGGTGTACTTCTTCACACACGCTCTCACCACTTACCGCCGTTTACACGACATGTACTCGGCAACCTTCAAGCGGAAGCCCAGCAAGGGTGTCGGCCACGACCTGACTAACCACACAAGTCTCTCGTCCAGGTTTATCGCCTATTCGGGTTCCATCCGCAAGGAGATCCGGCCGGGGTGTCGCTCACGGCCCCAAACGATGTGAGCAGGGTTCCCAAGCCCACCATCCGGGTGCCACTTGGTACACCGTGCCATTGTGCCTAGTCTGTCCCAAGCCCACCTGTACCGGGTGCCACTTGGTAGACTACTAACACTACCTACAAACACCAGAAACTAGTTCCAACTCCTAGACAGAGATCGAGTTGATTAATAAGTCGAGAGAGTCAATTAAGGATCCCAATGTGTGGTAGTAGCTGTTCATGGATCACAAACACAGAACTCAGTTCCTAAGGACGGCTGCAATGAGACAACCCACCATGTACTCCTACATTGCCTCTCACCGCTACCTTTACCAAATCGTATTCACACACTTAGCTCACACATAGTAGGACATGTTCACACACCTCTGGTTCATCCTCGATGAATCAGGCCTGACTCAACTCTAAGCAGTAGCAGGCATGACAAACAAGCATGAATGAGTAGGCACAACAGGGCTCAAACAACTCCTACTCATGCTAGTGGGTTGCATCTATTTACTGTGGCAATGACAGGTCATGCAGAGGATAAAGGGGTTCAGCTACCGCAGCAAGTAACAAATGAATCGTTGTTGTCCTAATTCAGTAAAAGAGAGCAGGAGCGAGAGAGTGGGATTGTATCAGAATGAACAAGGGGGTTTTGCTTGCCTGGCACTTCTTAAGATAATATAGTTCTTCATCGGTGTCATCGAACTCATCATCGGTACATCGTCTACTAAGAGAGGACAAGCACCAACAACACAGAAGGAAACACCATCAATGCAATGCACAATATGATGCATGATCATGACATGGCAATATGCTATGGTTTGAGCTAATGCAACTAGCAGCAGGTTAAATAAAGTTGGTTTGAACCCTAGGTTCAAATTCAAACTCCATATGTGAAGGTTTAAATGCCATTATAAGATTTGTCCTAAACAGCAGCCCTAAGTTGTTCTATCATGCATGAAAATGGTACATATGGATATATTGGATTTTTCTGATCATTTTTCATATATAAATTATTTGATTTGGAGTTACGGTTGAATTACTATGAATTTTAGAAGTTTGCAACATTTTCTGGAATTTCCTGTAAAAGAATAAATCCAGAAAATGATTTACTGCGCCAGCATGATGTCATTGTGGTGTCAACAGGTCAACAGGAGTGGTCTAGGTCAAACCTAACCAGTGGGGGTCCAGTGGTCAGTGACACAGTGATGTTCAGTGTCAATGACAGGTGGGGCCTGGTCAACGGCCACGTCAGCCGGGTCAGCACTGACTTGTGGGGTCAGTCAATGCTAAGGTGGCAAGGTCAAACAGACCGGTGGGGCCACAGTCATTAGCTTAAATTAAACAGGGAATAACCCTGTGGTTAATTAACGAGTGGGGCCCGTCTGTCAGCGTCTGTTAGGGAGGGATTAGTGGTGATTAGCCTTAATTAAGTGACCGCGTCAGCGGTCGACACCGGCGACCAAAAGCACGGCGGTGGCTCGCCGGAGATGCTCGGGTTTGAGCTACGGGCGGCTAAATGAAGCACGGAAGGGCTCGCTGGAACGCCCGCGGAGCGGCGCATCCAACGGTGGTAGCGGTTTGCGCGGGGGTGGGCTCTAGCGGCGGCGGCAACGAAGTCAGCGGCGGCCGGAGCTCGGATGCTCGCGGATTTGGCGCTACAGGGCACGGCAGGGCGAACCAGTGGGTGTTGAAGGTTCACAGGAGCGCGGCGAGCACGCTGGTGATGCTCGGGCGAGCGGACGAGCTCAGGAGCATGGAGCTCGTCGGCCGTGGCAGCGGCGAGCTTTGGCGGAGGTGGGGAACGGAGCTAGAGCAAAAACGTGAGCAATAGAGGAGGGGGAGTCGGTCCGTGAGCTCACAGCGGTTGCAGAACGCGTCACAGTGGGCTCGGGGGAGGTCGAACGACGTCGGGGCATTGCCGGCGATCTCGAACGCCAGAGTTGAAGATGACGGTGGTGGCGGCGTTCCTGGGCACCTGGCGTTGCGTGACTCGGTGGAGAGGACGAGGAAGATGCGGTGGAGCTTCTGGACTGCTCGAGGTGGCGAGGAAGAGGCGATGGCCGCGATGGTGCTCGTCGGTGGCGGCGGGCACGTTCGGTGAGATGGGGAACGGCGAGGGAGAGAACAGGGGGGAGGAATGAGAGGCCAGATCGATCGGGACTGCACCAAGGAGGAAGACCCGCGGCGTTGCGCTGTCCCGGGGACGCAGGCAGGCAGGCAGGTGGCATGGCAGCACGGCCGTGCGCGCGCGTCGGGCACGCACTCGTCCTCCTGGAAGAGGAGGAAGACGACAGGGGAGGAGGCGCTGGTGGGCTGGGCCGGCCACTTGGGACGCCAGGCTGGACAGGTAAGCGGCCCAGGTAGTTTCCTCTCTCTCTCCGTTTCCTATTTTAATTACTGTTTTCTATTTTTCTCCAACTTTGTGGCTTTATTAAAAATACTAAATCAATCCCAAAATCATGCAAATACTCATGACCACTGTTGGAAATATATCCCACAGTAAACATTTCAGTTTGGGATTATTTGAGCATTTAAAATATTTTATAGCATTTAAATGCCCAAATGCAAATACTATATGATTTAATTCAAAAATCCAGAATGGCCTAGAAAAATGTGCACCATTTTTGGGAGAGGTTCTAGACCAATCAAAAAATAATGAACTTTTCTGAAGAGCATTTTGGGTTCATTGAGAATATTTTTATTTGAACCTAGTTGATTTTATCTGGTGCTAGGGTTTGAGCAATCCCCATTTAAACTTAAATAAAATTTAAACATGATGCACACATGAAGGGCTAGCCTAGTGCATACCAGAACTAGGGATGTGACAACTCACCCCCACTAAGCAAGAATCTCGTCCCGAGATTCAAGCGTAGGGTAAGATGGAAGGGGAACGCAAACTAACACAATCTTCATGATCCAGGTGGCACTTCATAATAACGTTGATTCGACCACCATCATTGTCTCGATGTCTTGCCCCGAGAACTCCAACTAACATGACAAAGAGAGGAAAGAGAAAACTCTAGAAGGATCGATCTTATCTAAGATCGAACATCTCATGATCAACTCACGGAGTGGGACATTGAAACATCTCTCGAGCTGAGACACAAAGCATTCGTCCAGAGGGATGGAGTGAAACACATGACAAAGGTTCACTAGGTAGGCAATAATTCCACACCTAAGAAGGTGGTGAATGGTTGTCAACGTAGCAAGGAGTTGAGTTGCCATGATACCATAATGATGCACCTTAGGGAAGGTGACTCGTAGAAATATCCCCTTAAGTGGCAAAAAGAATTACCTTTGATTCAGAGATCGTTGAAACTCTTTATACCAGCTTAAGGCAAATCACAGTCGATCATTTGGAGGAGTTCGGTAGAATAACATACTCGGACTAGAATGGATGATGTGGATTACCTTGTTGTAAACAACACATGGGATGTTTGTAGTATCTTGGGAGAAGCTCAACAATAGAGAGTGAGTCCACTGTTTGAAAAGTTATAGCATAACCGAGGAAACTAAGAGGAGTCCCAGTTAGTGCCGATGATAACACCTAGCGCTTGTGCGTGCTCTCAAGAACTTGAGCATTTCCATATTCATCAAGTTTTACCAACATCCGTGTCAAGGATCGTGGCACCACAACGTACTACCATGATGAACAACGATGGACGATGTAGATGCAAAGGAAGATAACCTTCTCAGATTTCACCTTAGCGGGGCCAAGGGAACAAAATCTGGATGATCGATCGAGAGACATTTAGCACTCCGCTTCTAATGTTCTCCTTGATGTGCTATCGTAACCATTAATAGATATGGTTTGGTATCTAGAACATCAAGTAAAAGTCGGACTTCGGAAGCACAAGAATCCATAAGGATCAACTTCTAGAATAAGCCATAGAAAAATCCTCATGGGGAAGTGACCAAATTGCTTTATCAAGATACTACAATAATAGTTCTTCCGGTAGGTGCGTCCACTTTACCGGAACCTACATCATAGTTCTTGGAAGAAGTACCAACCATCACACCTGCCTGAGATTCAGGTCTAGTTGGTAACATGATATTTCAGAGAACATGTCTGGAAAAGAAAGTTTGCAACACAAATTGACGAGAAGATGTTGCGAGATTCTCGGGGAATGAACTACGATAGCAAGCTCCAAAACATGAGCTGGTTCTGCTACAAACATGTGAACACAATGTCCCAGACAAACATGACCACATGGTAGTCTTATAATAAAACACTACCAAGTTCAGGTGGGAAACCATCATTTCGGATAACGGGGTCCTTGCATAAGTTATATGATTAGCTCTTATGAAGGAACTCCTTCTCCTTGAACAAATCAGTCAGTGGCTTGGTGTGCTAGGAAACACATATAGAATGGAGGCGGCCAACCTACCAAACCATAGAGTACTTCGCAAGTATTCATGACTGATTGGGATGATTCCAAAGGAGGCAAAACAAACTTTCTCGAATTCACGGCGGCAACTTGCACCAAGTACACGTGAATCAGAGGTAGTTACTTCTTTCATCCAAACATATGCTTCATGAATGAAACTCGAAGTAATGCTTACACAAATTTCCAACACTAGCTTGATGTCCGACAAAATCATGGAGAAGATAAGATGTTGTCGATGGGCTCAACAACAATTTATCGAAATTTCCATAAAATGGAATTCCACGACTAGGTGAACAAGGTGATAGCATTGGTCAGACCAAAAGATGTAATGGTGTATGCTCGAGGGTTCAACCACGAATAAGACAACATTACGAGCATCGTTGGTTCTGACTTGATTTGAGGATAGTCCACACCCAAATCAAAGGTTGTACAAGATGATAGGTCCATTAACTGATCACGAGGGTCAGTTGATGAAAATATCAACTTTCTTCAACACACACATACAAAGGATATCCCTTTGAAATGAACTAAGTCAGATAAGCTTTTATCCTCCAACTCTCCAAGTTGTTGTTTAGCTTAACCAACTGGCTTAGGGTATCCAACATGGATTCTTGGAGAAAGGGTGGTTTCGAAAACCAACTTGGTCACGAGCTCAACATAGCGGTCAGGTGCCAACCTGGTGATACTTCCGAGAAGATAATCGGAAAATCACGAACCACCGATATATTATTAAGCTCGGGAACAATCTTGATTCTAAGGGCAAGACGAAATGATCAAATAAGCAAGGGATTGGCATAGCCCTAACTCATTGATCGAAAAGTGCACCAGAAGTAAGGACTAGGTAACACGATCAATCTTAGAATTATGATTCCATAACTAACACACTAAGAATGAGATTGTTGTCCATTATCTACCAAGAAACACGGTTGCTAGGAGTATAGATTTCACACATCACGATTCACTTGTCGACATTCCGGTTACATTAACATGGAACCAAGAAATGAAAATGATGGCGAGAAGTATCACTGCGTCAAGAATTCATAAGAGGTGGTGCAATTCTCATGACAATCCTGACATAAAGATGGTAATACTTCAAGGTAGAACAGACCAGAAGCTGGATTGGCATTTTGATCTATGGAATACAACTTCTTCGACCCAATCCTGGATATGGATGAGGTACTGGAGTTTGTTTCTCCTAGTCATTCCAGAATAGAATGGCTTGACGGACCACGAGAATAATAGGCATCGATGAACATGATTGCACAACTACTCCTTTCTACCAATTGATAGATGAGGGTCAGGATACAACTAAAGAGGGACAACTCAAGGAATATATAACTTTCTGAGTTGTGGATGCATAGATTAGTATGTCAAACTAAGTTCAACAGGTTTCTTCCGGATAACCCGTGCAGAAAGGTTGAGCTAGCAGAGTCACAATATAAAATCGAGAACTCGTCAAGAGCACTCTTATTGTGATCTTTTGGTCAAGATCTTCTGCCATAAGTAGTTCATGGCATTTGGAAGAAGGATACACCACGAACCTCGAGGACTAATGCAAAGGTTACTAATAACCTAAAGGAACTAGCAACACTATCAACATGAAGTAGGGTGAATCTTGGTTCGAAAACCCAGAAGTGGAATGCCTACTAACTAAGTGGCATCACAAGATGCTTTCGAGAATGATGGCCAGAGTCATCACACTGGGATCACAAAACATGGCTAGACTACTAGATGATCTCCTAAGACACCTAGGGTCATAATAATAACTCCAACATAAATGTTGAGGCAATAGAGTACCTCAACTCACCGTCTAGTGTGGTTAACCTGGCCAGACAGGACATCGGAAACGGGGAGAAGGAATTTGCAAATGCATCGGACTATTTAGAAACCTGGGATGACTCGGACAGCATAACGGTTGTAAATGCTCAAAAAGATTGGAGACATGCTAAAAAATGGTGGCATAGCCACTCAGAAGCACAATATCAAGGTTTCGGGATCAACAGTTATCATACGGAAGTAGTAGGAACTGAACAGAGGCTTAAATCCATTAATCCTATAAGTCTACGGATTAGTAACACGTGATCCTGATAGAAAGAAAAGAAAGCCTAGTTCCTTAACCCCGTAGGAAAGATAAGATGACTCGGATCAGAATGCATAAGGTATAAGCAGTAAAAAGAGCCTTACGTTCCATCCCACAATCAATTCCCTTATATAACTAAAGAATTTGTAGACTCAACTTCGACCAGTTTGGCTTGGTAATCCTACAGGCAGTCAAGCTCTGATACCAAAGCTGTTAGGACCCCGATCCTAAGTCACACCGATCTAGCATGTAACACATCATATCACTTTGCGGCCTCACGCACGGTATTCCCATGGGTGCCACCTTACCTGGCCCGAGACCATTTGAGCATTTTGGCTCACGTATATGATAGTGCCGCTAGCATCCATATGACAAAGAACCTGGGCTGACATGGCTAGTCGTGAACCCAAAGTGGCACTAACTTACAGGGACAGGCATACATGACCCAAGAATGAACGTGTCGGTCATCAGCGAGTGAATCCGGGCTGTAGCAGGCTAACAGGACTCCGGTAGACACCACGTGGACAGACACAGGAACGAAGAAGGACACATGCCGACCAGCCTAACTGTTCCGGAGCAGTAGCAAGCTACCATGGCTCAGTGGAAGCACTAGGATACATTTCCCGGTAAGAGAGGCTACCAAGGATAAACAACTAGATAGTCAGATCCCACACATACCAAGCATTTCAATAACATACACAAAATATGCTCGATATGTGCAAATACAACATGGCATCACATCATAACTCTATGACTCAAAGTATTATTTAATAGGCTCCGAGGAGCGAGATATTACAAACATGGGTCTCACGACCCAACATTCAGAGCATACAAGTCAAAGCACAAACGGAAGCTTAACATGTCTGAGTACAGAATCTACAAATGAAAAAGGCTGAGAAGCCTGACTATCTACCAGATCCTGCCGAGGGCTCAAGATCGTAGCTAAGGTAACAAGCTAAACATCGAAGTCCACGCGGAACTACTAGTGAGACTGAAGTCTCTGTGCAAAAAACGTAAAATAGGCAAACGTGAGTACAAATGTACCTAGCAAGACTTACATCAGAACTAACTACATATGCATCATTATCAACAAAGGGGATGGTGGGGTTTAACTGCAGCAAGCCAGCTTTGACTCGGTGGCTATCCTGAACTACAACTGCAAGTATCTCTTTTGAGGTGGCGCACACGAGTCCACATATTCACCATATCAATACACCACTATGGATCCACTCCCGTCTCCCTACGAGAGCGCCATCCATAGCACTCACGCTTATCTTGCGTATTTTAGAGTATCCACTTTCACTTGTCTATGAACTGTACAGGCAACCCAGAAGTCCTTTACCGCGGACACGGCTATTCGAATAGATCATATTAACCCTGCAGGGGTGTACTTCTTCACACACGCTCTCACCACTTACCGCCGTTTACACGACATGTACTCGGCAACCTTCAAGCGGAAGCCCAGCGAGGGTGTCGACCACGACCTGACTAACCACACAAGTCTCTCATCCAGGTTTATCGCCTATTCGGGTTCCATCCGCAAGGAGATCCGGTCGGGGTGTCGTTCACGGCCGCAAACGATGTGAGCAGGGTTCCCAAGCCCACCATCTGGGTGCCACTTGGTACACCGTGCCACTGTGCCTAGTCTGTCCCAAGCCCACCTGTACCGGGTGCCACTTGGTAGACTACTAACACTACCTACAAACACCAGAAACTAGTTGCAACTCCTGGACAGAGATCGAGTTGATTAATAAGTCGAGAGAGTCAATTAAGGATCCCAATGTGTCGTATTAGCTGTTCATGGATCACAAACACAGAACTCAGTTCCTGAGGACGGCTGCAATGAGACAACCCACCATGTACTCCTACATGGCCTCTCATCGCTACCTTTACCAAATCGTGTTCACACACTTAGCTCACACATAGTAGGACATGTTCACACACCTCTGGTTCATCCTCGATGAATCAGGCCTGACTCAACTCTAAGCAGTAGCAGGCATGACAAACAAGCATGAATGAGTAGGCACAACAGGGCTCAAACAACTCCTACTCATGCTAGTGGGTTTCATCTATTTACTGTGGCAATGACAGGTCATGCAGAGGATAAAGGGGTTCAGCTACGCAGCAAGTAACAGATGAATCGTTGTTGTCCTAATGTAGTAAAAGAGAGCAGGAGCGAGAGAGTGGGATTGTATCGGAATGAACAAGGGGGTTTTGCTTGCCTGGCACTTCTGAAGATAATATAGTTCTTCATCGGTGTCATCGAACTCATCATCGGTACGTCGTCTACTGAGAGGAGACAAGCACCAGCAACACAGAAGGAAACACCATCAATGCAATGCACAATATGATGCATGATCATGACATGGCAATATGCTATGGTTTGAGCTAATGCAACTAGCAGCAGGTTAAATGAAGTTGGTTTGAACCCTAGGTTCAAATTCAAACTCCATATGTGAAGGTTTAAATGCCATTATAAGATTTGTCCTAAACAGCAGCCCTAAGTTGTTCTATCATGCATGAAAATGGTACAGATGGATAGATTGGATTTTTTTGATCATTTTTCATATATAAATTATTTGATTTGGAGTTACGGTTGAATTACTATGAATTTTAGAAGTTTGCAACATTTTCTGGAATTTCCTGTAAAAGAATAAATCCAGAAAATGATTTACTGCGCCAGCATGATGTCACTGTGGTTTCAGCAGGTCAACAGCAGCGGTCTAGGTCAAACCTGACCAGTGGGGTCCACTGGTCAGTGACACAGTGTTGTTCAGTGTCAATGACAGGTGGGGCCTGGTCAACGTCCACGTCAGCGGGGTCAGCACTGACTTGTGGGGTCGGTCAACGCTGAGGTGGCAAGGTCAAACAGACCGGTGGAGCCATGGTCATTGGCTTAAATTAAACAGGGAATAACCCAGTGGTTAATTAATGGGTGGGGCCCGTCAGTTAGCGTCTGTTAGGGAGGGACTAGTGGTGATTAGCCTTAATTAAGCGACCACGTCAGCGGTCGACGCCGGCGACCAAAAGCACGGCGGTGGCTCGCCGGAGATGCTCGGGTTTGAGCTACGGGCGACTAAATGAAGCGCAGAAGGGCTCGCTGGAACGCCTGCGGAGCGGCGCATCCAACGGTGGTAGCGGTTTGCGCGGGGGTGGGCTCTAGCGGCGGCGGCAACAAAGTCAGCAGCGGCCGGAGCTCGGGTGCTCGTGGATTTGGCGCTATAGGGCACGACAGGTCGAACCAGTGGGTGTTGAAGGTTCACAGGAGCGCGGCGAGCATGCTGGTGATGCTCGGGCGAGTGGATGAGCTCAGGAGCATGGAGCTCGTCGGCCGTGGCGGCGGCGAGCTTCGGTGGAGGTGGGGAACGGAGCTAGAGCAAAAACGCGAGCAATAGTGGAGGGGGAGTCGGTCCGTGAGCTCACAACGGTTGCAGAACGCGTCTCAGTGGGCTCGGGGAGGTCGGACGACGTCGGGGCATTGCCGGCGATCTCGGAGGCCGGAGTTGAAGATGACGGTGGTGGCGGCGTTCCTGGGCACCTGGCGTTGCGTGACTCGGTGGAGAGGAAGAGGAAGATGCGGCGGAGCTTCTGGACTGCTCGAGGGGGCGAGGGAGAGGCGATGGCCGCGATGGTGCTCGTCGGTGGTGGCGGGCGCATTCGGTGAGATGGGGAACAGCGAGGGAGAGAATAGGGGGGGAATGAGAGGCCAGATCGATCGGTACTGCACCGAGGAGGAAGACCCGCGGCGTTGCGCTGTGCCGGGGACGCAGGCAGGCAGGCAGGTGGCGTGGCAGCACGGCCATGCACGCGCGTCGGGCACGCGCTCGTCCTCCTGGCAAAGGAGGAAGACGATAGGGGAGGAGGCGGTGGTGGGCTGGGCCGGCCACTTGGGCCGCCAGGCTGGACAGGTAAGCGGCCCAGGTAGTTTCCTCTCTCTCTCTGTTTCCTATTTTAATTACTGTTTTTTATTTTTCTGCAACTTTGTGGCTTTATTAAAACTACTAAATCTATCCCAAAAATCATGCAACTACTCATGACCACTGTTGGAAATATATCCTACAGTAAACATTTCAGTTTGGGATTATTTGAGCATTTAAAATATTTTATAGCATTTAAATGCCCAAATGCAAATACTATATGATTTAATTCAAAAATCCAGAATGGCCTAGAAAAATGTGCACCATTTTTGGGAGAGGTTCTAGACCAATCAAAAAATAATGAACTTTTCTGAAGAGCATTTTGGGTTCATTGAGAATATTTTTATTTGAACCTAGTTGATTTGATCTCGTGCTAGGGTTTGAGCAATCCCCATTTCAACTTAAATAAAATTTAAACATGATGCACACATGAAGGGCTAGCCTAGTGCATACCAGAACTAGGAATGTGACAGTTAACTATTCTAGAAAGAAGGTGGGGATAAAAAATAGTACACGCTATCGACAAGGACCATTTCTATTCTTCACAAATGAGTCTACTAAACATATGCCTCAAAAGTTTTATGAAAAAATCTACAAGAAATGCTTAATTGTCTTATGTTAAGAACAACATTCATGGTTAAGATTATGAATCATTTGACTACGATGAATGCAACATAACTCTGTTGAGGTTACGGACATAACTCATATATATTGAGTTTTCCTTCATGAACTTCTCATCATTGCCGCCGGCCCACGCGCGCTTCCTGCTTGGCAGCAAGTATTGGTTGTACATCTTGGATAGGCTACCCTACATGATCACCAGTCTCTCCATTTCTAGGCACGACCACAGGATGCTTGTCTTATCCATGACCCAGATGTGGCAGCTGCCATGCGAAATGTCTTCTGGCTATTGGCCAGATTGTCGGGCACTAGGGTATGTGTTGTACAACAATGAGTCCTCGACAATTAAAGCTCTTGTGGATCGTCTCAAACTCCTCTTTTGCTGGAATCTTGAGACATTTCACAGATTTGTAGCATCGGACCATGGACATGCTAAAGTAGTACTTCAAACCTTGTTTCGTCTGTCAAATCATGAGAAGTTAGTTAAGGGTGACACATGCACTTGTTGTTTCAACAGATTATATGAAGTACGAATTTGAATTTACATGGTTTGGAAATTTGATGAGTTATCTGATGAAGTAAGAATATCAAATTAGATGGTTATGGAATCTATAGAACGGAGAAAATAAGAAGAAATGGCAAGCACGCGTAGAATTTTCTGAAGTTCCATATTGCCAACTTGTCGACAGACCTCCTGTACTTCATCCGTTTATCCTAATCATCAGGCTCGTTAGTAAACAAACAAGATTTCCTTGCAATAGCTTGGTGTTTAAACAAATTATAATTTGAGCAGCATATTTGTTGTAGTATGATAAATTGAACCACATATGAACTATTACTCCCTTCACATCAAAATATAGTGCACATTAGCCATGGTAAAATTTTGTAAGCATTGGTCAAAATCTATGGCGCTCATTATGTTCGTGTCAATGGTAGGGGAACCCTATCAGCTTCCTCCTTGGTCCGGAGGCGAGGAGTTGGTGGGTCAGAACCACACACCTGGACACCAAAGAACAACAATCCAAAAAGAGTCAAAACTATCTGTAATTGCCAACCTCCACAAAAAATTGATGTTTGGACTCAGAACTGAGGAGTACCCAACAACCCCAATGCCACTTTGCCAATGAACCATAAATCCATGGGAGGTCCAATGAGGTCAAAACACACAAGGCGCCATCGCCGCCCAACTTGAGACCGGTTTTGGTATTTTGCTAGAGCTCCGGGTCGGAGTGAGAGGAAAGACCTCAATGGTGCCTCTAGGGAAAAAATTAACGCGCACGCGCACACACACACATACACACACACAATCTTGTCGCAGTGTCCAGAGAACCAACCGAGTATTTCTCTAGACTTTACCTTACACCACCAACCCCCACTAGCACCTGATCAACCGACCAAGGCTTCAAGATAGACAAGGCGGGTTTAGTAGCGAATGAGTTGACGAGGATATGATATTGACCTTCTAATCTGGACGAGAAGGGGGAAATCTGGGTCGAGACCACAACCAACCGAACCCTAGCCACTCATGTAGAAAAGGAAGTCGTCTAGCACATCGACGCACGCTACCTTGCCATCTAGGGTGCCTCCTAGGTGTCTTGGGTGGTCTGCAAGGGAATGAAGCAGCCAAAACCTCACCATGACCTTCATGAACAGGCATGCAAGCATGCCCGATGAACACCTCTGATGGCAACATGAGAAGGGGAGGGTGGAGGGGGGGTAGTGTTGGGGAAACCCTAGCCGCCTCAGTCCCCGGATTCATTGGAATGATAGGAAAAAGCTCAAAGCCAACCTGGCACAAAATTGTATCAAAATAGCAAGAGGCCTTGTGAGAAAAATGTGAGGGCCCCCAAAACATCCCAAGGACATCCACTAGCAAGCAGCACAGCTTGAACTCAAAAATCTCTCCAGAAATTTGTTGCATTCATTTCTATAGTTTATCCATTTTCTTTAGAGAGAAAGACAATCCTGTTATTAGTCACCCTAGAAAGAATAGGTTTTGACATTAATCTGCTTAGATCTCGAGCTAGGTGAGAAGAAAGAACCTAGAAAGAAGAATGAAACCACAATCGAAGTGTGAAATTACCTGATCAACCTTGATTCCTGGAGTGAGCTGCCTTGAGGACATGATTTAGGTCCACAGTGGTAGTTAATACGTGGGAGGTAGAATGATGATAGTTTGGGGGTAATTATGTTGAGGTAGATAAGGTGATATTTATAGAGAATGAAAGAATCACAATTTCAAATAATCTCTATATTGGTAAATAAAAAGGTGTGGAGGTATAAATTAATGGTCAATATAAACCATGGTGTCTATTCATGCGCGATGGAAATGTAGGCAAATTCTAAATTCACCCATTTTTAGATCAAACGGGAAGTAATTTACTATAGAGATATGACCGATACATGGCTATATTTATGGGTTATGCAAAGATATACATGTAATAGTTGTTTTTGATAAAATTTATTAGCATCTATCAAAAAAAAATTGTTGAGAGAATATAGTAGCACTAATTTCGTTGGAGTGGATTTCGTCATTTTAACTAGCATTATGTATGTGATGAGATATATGTTTATCGACAACAAATGGGTTTGTTGGCATCAATGAATTGGTTTTATCGATAATATTTTGTGCTATTTAATTTTTAGTAGATTTTGACATTTATTTTGCAACAAACTATGCGGTGAGATAAAAATGTTAACTATTCTGAAAAGAAGATGGGGATCAAAAATAGTACATGCTATCGATGAGGACCTTTTCTATTCTTCACAACTGAGTCTACTAGACATGTGCCTCCAAAGTTTAATGAAAAAAGTCTACAAGAAATGCTTAAATATCTTATGTTAAGAACGCCATTCATGGTTAAGATTATGAATCATATGACTACAATGAATGCAACATAACTCTACGGAGGTCACGGACATAACTTAAAAAGATGGATAGCGAAAGTAAATTAGTTCACTACAAATGTGACATACACTTGGTCCTATTTATTTAGTTTTTTACTGTATATGTGGTGTACACATAAAAGGTAAATTTGGTAATTGTAGATACCACAAACACATAAAAAGAAATAAAATACTATAAATGTTACATACACATAAAGACTTTGGTGACCGAAAGATGCGACTAAGCTCCTAAGCATGCATTTACAAAAAGGCGTGTGTAATGAAGGTGAACAATTTGATTCAAAACATGAGTGATTAATGAACAAACCACACTCAAAACGATCGAGTATCAAACAATGTCATGCAAAAATATCACATTATTAACCACCATGCATGACACGTCAACATCCATAGAGTTGATGCTTCCACATTACCTACTTGCTGCCACTGCCACTGGTATAGTAGCAGTAATCACAATCCGACACAACCATGTCCTTGAACCATTATCTCTTAGCCTTTGCACCCGCCGATAGTAAGTTCTTTCACACTGTCTCCTTACACTACTAGGGAGAACCTTATACATAGAAGCTTACCAGTAGCGTTGGACAAAAAAATGTGCTACTGCTACCTTCCAGTAGCACGGTGTATAAAAGCCCGCTACTACTATATAAGTAACAGTAGCGTGAACAAGATAAAAAGCGCTACTAGTATAACTGCCACATCGTTGCCGGCAGGCTAGATATAATAGTAGCGCTGGTGTACAGCCAACGCTACTTCTATTGGTCTTAGCAGTAGCGCTCTTCCTGGCACCGCGCTACTGCTATGCGTGCCTTAACCGCAAATTTTCCTCCCCCGCACCCGACCATCTTCTTCCTCCCCACACTCCCCCCTGCCTCACTCCTCCGCCGCTGTCGCCACCGCATTGCCGCCGCCATCCTTCCTCCTCCTTCCTTGGTTTGTCCTCCTCCCTCCTCTCCCTCCTCCTCCCACCACCCCCTCCTCCCTCCTCCTCCGGCCGCCCCCTCCTTCC